>NC_079503.1:97994255-98594923 GCF_030052815.1 Hevea brasiliensis | reverse complement strand
AAATTTTGCAGAAAATCAAACAAAATAAAAGAAAGTGGGGTTTAATTGCACATCTAAAAAGAGTGGGTGATCGTTTAGATGGAAAAGCAGAAAAAGATGATTACAAGGATGAAGCAAGAACCAACCTTGGAACTTTAATATAGCAAATCAAAGCTATCGCCCTATTGCCAATTTAGCAAAGCCCATTGAGAATGGAGCTTCTACCTACAAGACCAGGGCCCAATTCACTATCTTCTTCAGATCCATTATCAACCCCCTAGAATATATCGAGAATCTCGAGAATTGATCGATTACAAAGGGGACAGGACCCTCGATTCAGCCAAAGCACCCTCGAACACACCCTGCAATAGGTATGCCCACATGGGATAAATGCTGTCCCCTTTTTGCTCACCATGCATACGCAGCACACTGTATCGCTCCCCGCTGATCCTCTCTCATTCTCTGCGCCTACTTCTCCATCTCCACCGTCCACTTCCCCTAGCAGCCTCATCAAAGATTCCCGGCGCTGTTACGCTCACTTCCCCATTGTTTGTTGACCCATTGGTGCTCGGACCTATAGCATTTGCCTCCCGTAATTGCCGCTCGGCCGCCAATGCTGCGGCTAAGTTCATACCTGAAGATGCCAGAATCGAAGTAGTCGCCGGACAACCCGGATCCGATATTCCTTCTGATGGATTCGGTCCTGCATTTATGACCTCTATTTCTTCTTGCTCTTGTTCTGGTGCCTCTTCCTCATCGTCTCGGACGCTAATGGCGGTAGACTTGTAACCCCATGTGGCTCCGCAACAACCCAAGCCTCTCAATCCTAGGCGTTCCTTTAGACTCATCCTCGTTTTTCTCCTTCTCCCATGTACACCTTCCATTTGCTGCCTCAGCAACCCAAGAATCGTTCTCACTTATCTTTCACTCCGGGCAGATTCCTGCAATATTACATGTACACTGAGTTGACTCATTTTCACTGGTCATCAAGAACCCAGAAAAATGACAGAAAGAGGAATAGCAAAAGCAAGAATATCAATAAAAATATGAACAGTATTTAATGAAGAGGCACATACAGGTGGTTTGGAACAGAGAGAAAACGAAGGGCTTTTGCATGGAAATCTCGCAAGTTCATTCAAGAATGAACTGCGCACGGCTCTTCCCTCTTCCACCTCATGGGAAAGAAATGGAGAGCAAAGAAAGCAAATATCGGATGGCATGTTAAATATATATGAACGTGGATTAGAAATAATTAATTATTAGATTTGTTAACAGATAAAATAATGATATTAAATAAAAATTTTAATAATTAATAATATTTAAATGAATTAGGCCATATATCTATTAGCCTGCTAGAGAAAAGGCTCAATCCTCTCTCTATATATATATATATTTTTTAATAACTCAATTTAATATCAAATAGAATTCAGATAGAATTTAAATATTATAGATATTGGGAGTTGTGAACTTATCATTTCACTTTTATTCTTGATTATTCACAGAAAATCATAGATACAAATGTATTTCTAAGTATACATATTCTCTAATCATATAATTTATAATGATTTAATATATATTCATAATAATTGGTATCAAAGTTAAGATTAGAGATTATATTTTTTTTTGTTAATTTCATTGTTGGGTGTTTGAATATATATTCATGAATTTAATTTCATGATTTGATAAATATATTTTTTTAAAATATATATATATTATAATTTATAATGATTTAATATATATTCATAACAATTGGTATCAAAGCTAAGATTAGAGATTATATTTTTTCTTGTTAATTTCATTGTTGGGTGTTTGAATATTAGTATCGATAAATAATTATTGAATTTAATTTCATGATTTGATAAATATATTTTTTTTAAATATATATATATATATTAATATTTATTTATCGATACTAATATTCAAACACCCAACAATGAAATTAACAAGAAAAAATATAATCTCTAATCTTAACTTTGATACCAATTGTTATGAATATATATTAAATCATTATAAATTATATGATTAGAGAATATGTATATTTATATATATATATATATATATATATATATATATATATATATATATGTTTGTCGGCCATTGCATTGAACATCCACAGCGTTGAACATCAATTACTTTTGTTAAATTAATTACATATGATAGTATGTAGGTTTCATATGAGTTACGAAATTCAATTATAATTATTATAAGAACATATTATATACTATTTCGAAAATTAACATATAAACATGTGAATTTTAAAATTCAATATATATTAATTAATTTAACAAAAGTTAAGAGTATAAAGTATTTATAATTCTGTTTGGTTATGTGTTTATTAACAGCTATTGATTTTGTTGAACTAATTATTTTCAGGCATATTGAGAACATATTCATTAGTAGTAAAATTGTTACTATGTTCATAACATAGTGTCCATGAAAATTCTAATTATGATAAACACTTTTATAATTATGAGCTCACCTATCATGGGACCAGTTATAAAATTGTTCTGTTAATTTGGTTAAAATTTATTCCATGAATTTTAAGAGTTATTTGGATTATATTGATAGTGGATATGTCCATCGGTATAACACTATTAATACAATATGTTATTGTTGATTGTAATGTTATTTGTTGATTGTCTTTAATATTTTTTAATACCCTATCGGTATAAAAGTGTTAAAGATGTTGGTTTATATAGGGTATAAAAGTGTTAAAGATGTTGGTTTATATATATATATATATATATATATATATATATTGATGAGTTCAATGAGTTTTCTTAATTTTATTGTAATTCGGGACCCTTCTGCGGGATTATAATAAATAATAGTTTTGTACATAATTTCTTTCTTAGCTGGATTTGAAAGTAAATTTTAGTTTTATAATTATGTTATATACATAATTCACGTTTCCCTTGTTGTTCTATTTCAGTTACTATTTCTATGCAATTATCTGATGTGAAAACTCTGAATGGCTCCAATTTTGATGATTGGAAAGAGTCTCTGAGCATGTACCTACCAATAGCCCAACTGGATTTAGCCTTAAGGGTTGATGCACCTGCTGAACTTACTAATGAATCCACTGTTATTGAAAAGACTTATCATGAGAAGTGGCAAAATTCTAATAGGGTTTGCTTAATGGTGATAAAGTATAATATAGATAAGTCCATAAGACAAGGTATTCCTGATAAGGAGAGTGCAAAGGAATTTCTACAGACTGTTGCTGAAAAGTTTAAAAAGTTTGTTAAGGCTCAAAAGAGTCATTATCTTTATTTGCTAGAGCACAGCCAATATGATGGTGTCAGTGGTGTACGAAAACAGATCATGACACTTATAAGTTATTTCAACAAGCTCAAGTATTTTGATCTTGATTTAAGAGAAAGTTTTCTGGTCTGGTTCATTCTTGAATCTCTTCCACCCCAACTCAAAATTCTCAAGACTTCATACAACTTCCAACAAGGAGAGTGGACAGTTGATCAGTTGATAGTCATTGTGTGCCAAGAAGATGAATCTATGAGGAAAGGGAATACTCCTTCTGTTAATTATGTTTTTTAAAGGGTACAGTAGCAAGACTAATGAGAAATTTCAGAAGGACAAGAAGCCTAAACCTAAATTTGAGAACAAGATTGATGGTAAGCATGATCATAATTTAACAGTTAATAATAAGCCTTTCAAAGGCAAGTGCAACTATTGCAAGAAGCTTGGCCATAAGTTAGAGGAATGTTTCAAGCTTAAGAAGAAGCATGAGAAGGAAGGGGTTCAAAAAAAAAAAAAAATAAGAAAGCCAAGTGAAAAGGAGAAGACTATTTTAGGAGTAAATGGAGTTGCAATAGTAGAACTCATAGGGACTGTTTCTTTGAATTTATCTTTTGGACATGTGTTGAAATTAAATGATACTGTTTATGTTTCTTCTTCAAGGAGAAATTTAATTCCAACACCTATTTTAGATAGGTGTGGTTACGTGTTTCTTCAGAGCAATAAGAAAAAATTGTTATTTATTTTAAATCTGATATCGTTGGTTCTGCTATTTTATGCAATGGTTTATACATGTTGGATTTAAATTCAGTTCCTTTTCAATCTGTTGATGTTCCTATCAATGCTGTTATTGGGCACAAATGTCAAAGAGTTAAAGAGAACTCTTCAATGTTATGGCATAGACGTTTGGGTCACATTTCTAGAGAGAGAAATAGAAAGGTTTAAGGCCAGACTAGTAGTAAAAGGTTATAATCAGAGGGAAGGAATAGATTATATAGAAATTTTTTCCCTAATGTCCACTAAAGATGCCTTTCATGTGGCTATGGCTTTAGTTGCTCATTATGACTTAGAACTCCACTAGATGGATGTTAAAACAATTTTCTTAAATGGAAACTTATATGAAGATGTGTATATGGTTCAACCAAGTGGTTTCATAGAAGTTGATAAAGAACACTTAGTGTGCAAGTTGAAAAGATCCATTTACGAGTTGAAACAGGCTTCTAGACAATGGTATATGAAGTTTGATCAAGTTTTGACTTCTCTTGGTTTTGAGGAGAATGCTTTAGATCAGTGCATCTTTCGGAAAGTGAGTGGGAGTCATTTCATTATTCTAGTGTTGTATGTTGGTGACATTCTTCTTGCCAATAATAACATCAATCTCTTGAATGAGACAAAATACATGCTTTCTGGTCGTTTTGACATGAAAGATCTTGGTGAGCCCACATATGTTTTGGATATTCAGATTCACCGTGATAGGTCTTGAGGCATATTGGGTTTGTCTCAATGAACTTATATTGATAGAGTTCTTAAGAGATTTAATATGCACACTTGCTCATCTTCTATTGCACCTGTTCTTTCAGGTGAGGAACTCTCTAAAGCTCAGTGTCCTCAGGATGACAAGGAAAGGACTGAAATGGAAAAGATTCCATATAGTTCTGCAGTTGGGAGCTTGATGTATGCTCAAGTATGCATTCGTCCTAATATAGCATTTGCTATTAGTGTCATTGGTAGATACTTGAGTAATTCTAGATGGAGCCACTGGAAAGCTGCAAAGAAAGTTATGAGATATTTGCAGGGTACTAAGAATTATATATTGACTTACAAAAGATCTAGCAATCTAAAAATCATTGGGTACTCTGATTCTGACTTTGCAGGCTGTGTAGATGATAGAAAATCTACTTCTGGTTATATCTTCATGATGTCTAGAGGAGCTGTTTCTTGGAAGAGTGCCAAATAAACACTTACTGCTACCTCTACTATGGAAGCACATTATGTTGCTTGTTATGAGGCCACTTGTCAAGCTATTTGATTAAAGAAATTGATTTCTAGTATGCTTGTTGTTGAGAGCATCTCAAGACCCTTGACCATTTATTGCGACAATACTCCTGCTGTTTGCTTCTCTCAAAATTACAGGAATTCTAGTCGAACTAAACATTTTGATGTCAAATTCCTATTTGTTCAAGAGAAGATTCATGAATCACATACTCGAATTGAACATATTACTACAGACTGAATGATTGCGGATCTGTTAACCAAAGCTTTGCTCATTAGTATTTTTTCAGAAGCATGTTGCACATATGAGTGTAGTGAAAACTTTTGATAATGTTTTGGTTTAGTGGGAGTCTGTTTTACGTTACATTTGGGTTAGCATTTGTATGAAATGCTTAGACCATTATTTTTGGATATATCTTATCACATATTCCATTTAAATTCAGTTTTTGTTTTTTGAGATTCTGTTGGCACATATATAATATTGTTTTTCCTATCGAATTCAATGTTATTTTGTTTGTCATTTCATTAACTGGATTTTATAGGCTAAACTGCTTACTTGTTATTGGATATTGTTTGTATTTTATTAATTTGTTATTTTAGTTTAATAATTTGATTGCTGCTATCCAAGTGGGAGATTGTTTGATTTTATTTGTATATGGATGTGGATTAGCAATAATCAATTGTTAGACTTATTGATATATTAAATAATTATATCAAATAATAAGTTTAGTAATTGATAATATTTAAATGGATTGAGTCATGTGATTAGATAAGTCTGTAATGAGTCAGACTGTTCATAAGCCCACTAAGGAAGAGGTCTCAACTCTCAGTCCTATATATATATATATATTGATAACCCCATTTAACATCAGATAGAATTTAAATATTGTGGATATTGAGAATTGTAAACCTATTCTTTTACTTTCATTCTTGATTATTCATAAAAATTTATGAATATAGATATATTTTTAGATATATATATTTTTTAATCATATAATTTATAATGATTTAATCTATGTTCATAGCATAACAGAAAAGTTAATAAATACTGGGATTTTGAGTTCCTTGAAAAGAGGGAATGTGGAAATTTTAAAGAACAAAATTGTATTATGATAATACGGGCTAGTAATAAAAAGTATATCCGTAAAAATTAGACATAAATCATTTTAGATACTGAAAATTTGTATTAGTAAAAGTAGGATCTGAGCTTACAGAGAAGAGCAATGATGGGTGAGAAGCTACTACTATGGGCCTGAAACATGGGACTTACATGGTCGGTGAAGCTTTCAAAAATCCATATTCAAAACTACGCCTGTTAAGTTATTGTTGAATACAATTAGCAGCTGATAATTAATTATAATGAAAGCTAATTAATTTGTATTAAATATTTAATAAATATATATTTAATTATTATTATAAATAAAATTATTAATAAGAATATATATATATTATAAAATTTATTTGTATTAAAAATAATATATAATTATTAATTTATTATATTATTAAAATAAAAAAAATAAAAATTAAATAATTTAAATTAATATAATAGTATATAAAAATAGGAGCAATAGTGTAATATCATATAAATAAAAATAGTTGTGATCGGTGAATTTGATGCTCTTTAATTTCTCCATTCTTTAATTTTTTTTTTATCAAAAATAAATTTGCACATATATAATGTTTAGGGACATAACTTAAAATTTTGATAAAACCACTTGTTTAAATAATTATTAAATAATATATGAAATTATGATTCTCTCCTACTGCATTAAAGACATTGAAAAGTTTGGTTTTATATTGAGTATCTAAAACAGTGTAAAAATCAATAGATAAAATAGAGTTATTATAAAGTCAAGTTATTATTGTCAAAAGTTTAAAAAATATACAGTAGTTATGAAATAGCTCATATTTTAGAGCTAATTAAAATTATAATTGATGAACACCTTATCAGTATTTATTAATTATTAATTATATTTTTAAAAATTTATTAAATACATTAATTCAACCGTTTAAATATCAATCAACTATTAACTATATTAAACAACTGAACCGAACACTTTCCTAAGCCTAATCCAAACAACAAAGCCATCAAATTTGACTCATAACCCAAATGTCAAGACTTGTATTCATTAATCGACAATATAACATTATCACATGATTTATAAGAAAATATTGAAAATAAAATATAAAATTAAAAAAATTTAAATTCCATCTGATTGATATTATTTCTTGATTATAATAGATAATTTGTCATCTTTTAAGCTTATGCTTGTTTCTCATGGAATAAAAGAAATTAAACAAAAATCAGATTTGCTTGTTTCTCATTTTAGTTGCCACGTTGAAAAACAAATAAAAAAAATTAAAAAAAAAACAAATAAACAAGTTTTTTATTTAGAAAAAAATAAAAATAGGAACAAAAGTGGCCCGAACACATTCTAAAGTAATTCTACAATTTCAATTAAAGTTTTGGCTTTAATTTTAAGTTAACAAAGTGTTTGGTTTGAGAAAATAAAAAATAGATTAATATTTTATTTAGTATATAAGTTAAAAAATTATTTTAATATATTTTTTTATTTATAATTTGTCACGACCCAACCTATGGGCCGGACCGGCACTAGGACCTGGGCCAGCCTAAAGCCCCCGAGGCCCGTAGTAAGCCTAACTGTTCATTAACCCAACTCTAAGGCCCATTTGGGCCCAGTATCAAGAAAACAAACGGACAGAGTCCGACCATAAAATGGACTTTCCAACGGGGAGTTTTCGACTCACCCGACCTGTAAACACAATAAATACTCAATTGGGGAGCTCAGCTCACCCTCCACATACTCATATCCTCATAATAATAAATGGGAGCTCAGCTCCCTCATCCAATCCATCAAACATGCATATCATTATACGTTTACAGGTCCAACATGATAATAATATTACAGACCATAATCAATAAATACTTCTAACACATGCGGAAATTTTAGGAGTAAATAAAATTACACAAATATTGATAAACAACCTGCGAAGTAGAAAAGCAGGTTAACCCAGAATAAAATATCCTCCTGTGGCCTGTAAAAATTTTTGAACAGGAGTGAGCGTTCGACTCAGAGAGTAAAATATCAATTTTAACCATAATCTCTATAACTATCTAGAACTAATGCACCCTGTAGAGTGAAATGCAACATCAACATCATTTTCACATCATAACATCAAAAAGGTAATTTGGAGCACTCACGCACCCTGTAGCATCAATCATAACATATGGGAGCTGATCCCCTATCTGACTCTCTTAAATCCAACTTTGGTGCCAAGAACTCATTTCGGACTTCCACTTAATAACCAAATCGAGGTCCCGAAGAACTCAAGCCGTGACTACCCCTCGAAGGATCGGGTCCATGAAGAACTCAAGCGTGACTACCCGTCCTATCCATAGTCCACACCACATCACACGCACGCCAACGCACGCTGCCGCTCCAAATTACCACAACAACATCATGGCACTTTATGATTATCAATGCATCATAAATCGTGCCTAGAGTTTAACTACATAAATATATACATATAAGTGATGCATGGGCATGCTGAACATATAATAATATCGAAATTACAATTAAAATTAATATTTTACTCACAAACTTGACGGCAATCACTGTGGCGGCTGGGCGGAGGAAGAAGGCTGTCCCGGCTCACCTGACAATTATATTACAATTATTTAATACAAATGACTCAATACAAATCAAGAAAAGACTCAATACGTCCTAAGTCGTGCCGAAAATCCGGCGGAGTCTCCCTTATACCTAGGACCTACCCAACCTGCAAAAGGGCTCAAAACACACTTCTATATCCACAATCCATATATCCACAACTCAATCACATCACACAGCCCCTCCTGGGCCCATCAAATCAATCATTCATCACAATATGTAAAATTTCAATTTAGTCCTTATAATTGATCATTTTTGCAAAAACTGCTCAAATAAGCTCTAAAAATTATAAAAATCTGCCCCGCGGTCCTTAGAAATATTACTAAGCTATTGCAAAAAGAATCGTAATTTTCTAAGCTACCACGAATATTTTATGGATTTTTAATCCTATTTAAGCACTAAAAAATTACGAAAAAGCAAGGTTCGGGTTTACCTTTGCCGATTCCGACTTCGGGAACGCGCTCGGGATGCCTGACAATGGTGGGGTAGCCAAAACCTCAATCCAATTCGGAGACTTTTCCCAGGTATGGTGCATGCGTAGGAAATTCACAGATCCGGACAACTGTCGAATTTCCGCGAATTGAGGATACCTACACGAAGCCCAATAATAATATATAAAAAATCAGGGGTGTTACATTCTTCCCCCCTTACAGAAAATTCGTCCTCGAATTTTACACAAGGCAGAATAAAGCACATGATTATACATTGAACAGATAAGGGTACTTGCTACGCATGTCCCGTTCTAACTTCCAGGTGCATTCTTCCACTGACTGACTCCTCCACAAAACCTTAACCATAGGGATCTGTTTTGATTTTAGCTGTCTCACTTGGTAGTCCACTATGGCTACAGGTTGCTCCTCAAATGTCAAGTTCTCCTTTAGTTCTATTACATCCGACTGTAGTACATGAGAAGGATCGGGAATGTATTTCCTGAGCATGGAGATGTGAAACATGGGATGAACGTGAGAAAGGTTGGGTGGTAGCTCCAACCGGTAGGCAACTGCTCCAACTCTATCAGTAACCTCAAAAGGTCCAATATACCGAGCTGCCAACTTGCCCTTCTTTCCAAATCTCACGACTCCCTTCATTGGAGAAACCTTCAGGAATACATAGTCGCCTTTGCAAACTCCACATCCCTCCGTCAGTGCGCATAACTCTTACGCCTCGAAAGTTTTGATCGTTCCTCGATTAAAGGAACTATCTCTGAAGTGTTCTGCACTAGATCTACATCATGCACCTTCGCTTCCCCCATTTCCGTCCAACACAGAGGAGACCTACACTTTCTTCCATATATTGCCTCATAGGGTGCCATTCCTATCTTTGGAGTGATAATCGTTGTTGTAGGCAAACTCCACCAAAGCTAGTGATCATCCCATTGACCTCCAAAATCCAAAACACTCATGCGAAGCATGTCTTCGATGTTTGGATTGTCTTTTCAATTGTCCGTGCATGCGAGGGTGGAAAGCCGTACTAAAGTTCAATCGTGTGCCAAGTGCCTCCTGCAACTTTCTCCAAAACAGAAGTGAATCGGGGCCCTCATCGGATATTATGGGCAGGAACTCCATGCAATCGACTATTTCTCGAATGTAGAGCGGGCATCTTGTGCCCGCAGTATGTAGTCTTCTGAGTAAGAAGTGAGCTGATTTGGTCAAGTGTCTACAATTACCCATATCGAATCATATCCTCACGTGGTACGAGGCAACCAGTCACAAAATCCATAGTGATCATTTCCCACTTCCATTCTCGGGATAGGGAGCTCTTGCAGCTTCACGACGGTCTCTAGTGTTCAATCTTCACCTTCTGACAAGTCAAGCACTTGGACACAAAGTCTGCTATGTCTCTCTTCTTGCCATTCCACCCATAGCTATCTTTCACATCATGGTACATCTTGGTAGAACACAGGTGGACACCATCCCGATGTGTAGTGTGCCTCTCGCATGATTTCATTCCCGAGGTTGTCCACATCGGACACACATATCCTAGAACCTTGCACTAGGGCGCCATCATTGGCAAATCCGAACTCACCACCTTCACCTTCTTTGTACTCTTTCTATAATCTTCATCAATTGTTGGTCTCGTGTTTGGGAAACTCTAACTCTGTCCCTCAAGTCGGCCTCACGAAAAGTGAGCCAACAATACCCCTCATCCGAAAGATCTAGGATTAAACCTTGATCCATCAACTCATGTACCTCTGAATCAACGTCTCTTCTCTCTGTGAAATGTGCGCCAACCGCGAGAAGATTTTCTCGCAAAGCATCTGCTACTACATTGGCCTTCCTGTGGTGGTACTGGATGGTGCAATCATAGTCTTTCAGAAGCTCCATCCATCTCCTCTGTCTCAAGTTTAAATTCCTCTGTTGGAAGATGTACTTTAAACTCTTATGATCGGTGTATATCTCGCACACTTCACCATACAGATAGTGTCTCCAGATTTTCAGTGCAAAGACTACAGCCGCCATTTCCAAATCATGGGTGGGGTAGTTCTGCTCATGCCTCTTCAGCTGCCTTAAAGCATAAGCCACTACCTTTCTATTCTGCATCAAAACACACCCAAGGCCAACTCTGGAGGCGTCACAATACACGGTGTATCCTTCACCACTCACAGGTAGTGCCAACACAGGGGCAGTGGTTAGACACTCCTTATCCTCATCATTATAACTGACTCTATCGAGCTCTCTTCCTGTCCTTTGCATCTTATCCACTTCCCTTTTCCTATTTTTGGTATTGTTGGTATCTTTTCAACCTGCTGTACTTATTCCTTAATTTTAGTCATATCTCATCCTTACACCTTTTCCTTCAAAGATGTCTATCCCATCATCAACTTTAACTTTCTTTTTATTTCTTAGTCTTATCTTGATTACTAGTTTCATTACTTCAAGAATTCTAACCCTATGATTTACTCCTACCAGCACATTCTTCACCTTATGTAACACTTATAATTACCCATAGAAAATTTTTCTTGTATCACCTTTTTTCCAACTTAACTATCAGAACATTATCATTCCCTACCAGCCTTAGTAGGAAATTGCTTATCCTGGATGAATATGAGCCCCATAAACTATAAGTTCCATCTGAACTAACACGGCTGTAGGAAATATGTGTCATGCCTTAATTCCAAACAAGATACTTCACGTGTTCATTCTCCTTAATATAATCATATATACTGCCCATAGCTTTCTAAACTTCAACCTCAAATTACCCATCAGCAACAATTTCAGCTATTGAATCTCAACCATAAATAGTACTTCCTCCAGCTCATAGTTTAAAACAGTTGCAAGCCTTAGTAGCTAACTCAATTTAACTCCTGTCATTACTCTGTTCGTCCTTTCATACTTAATACTAGGTATGCACTTACTGTCATTCTCATATCAGGAAATTATGTATGAATTTGTGCCTACTAAACTCTCAATAACTAGGTCTCCTTGACTCAGTTTCTGTTCCTTATATAACCTTCTAGAACCAAAAGCACAAGCTAAACTTGAAAAGAAAGAAAATATCCTCTTATATTCAACTACGCCCGATTGTCCATATAATAACGTTTAACCTATGTTTCTTAGTCTTTCTCTTCAAATTTCATCATCTCCTAGCACAATTGTGCTCTACCTATAAGGTATCATCTGCATGAACCCTTTACTGTACCATCGTCCTTCCTGACATAATATTTTATAATTTATTAACTTTACTTATACTCGACCTATGATTCATATCCATCATCGTTTATATTGTGCCCTTAACCCTTGTTGAATCCTGAAAGATTTCTCTCACTAATAGATTCTTTCAACACTAATTCCACCCTTATCTATGGTCATTAATTTGATCCTTAAACTTTCTAGTGATTTATAACCACCCAGACTTGTCACTTTTCGTTCTACCCCTACTATTATCCTGTCGTTATTGCTTCACTACAAAGTGATTCTGTTGATCACACTAACAATGTTTGCCTGAGATTCATAACGAACCTCTAACTACCTTATCACTATCTCAAAAGTCTAAACTAAGCATATGTATCATTATCTATCATTCTTTTCCTATCATCATACCTATTTGATCCCTTAGATTGACCTTTAATCAACTTACTACTTACTAACTTCGTTTTCTCTACCTAATTAGGTAGTCCACAATACCATCGCATACCTTCTAGCATTTACTCATTATTATTGTATTCCATACCTCCATCACTATTCTTGCTAATATGGTCCCATTTTGGGTTCTCCATCCTTGTCATTCACCTTGTCAAGAATAACACTTAGCCTACCCTATATCTTAACTTTGTTCCTTCTATTATGCGCCATTCAGATTGTCCTTTCATTTATTTCTTTTGTCTTACCCAAAATAGAACTTAACTATTCTATTCCTGGTTCCATTCTTCTTCCTAACATGACAATTTGTACTGCTAACTATATCTTTTAGAGTCTCTACAGCGTTATCACATATCTGTGCTACTCAGATTTGGTCCTTTGACCACTCTAGCTAGTACTTCCACTAGCATTTAGATTATATTGTATCTGCAATCACTTGTCCAAACTTTCATTCTGTACTTTCTCTATCCATTGGCCTTCTATAATTTATCTTTGCTAATTTATTACTCTTAACACTATTATAATTAGATTATACTATTGTTTTGAATAATATGAATTCAAAAAGGAACTCATGAAGTTCTGATCATACTTTTATCGTATGATTTCTATTCTTATCCTTTAGCTTACATAATACCTTTACTACCTCGAGCGATTCTGTAGTAATTTTATTTTTTTGATATTATTATTATTTTCCATTTTTACTCAATTTCCCAAAACTTAAGATTCCGGGCACCCAAACGCGTCATCCAATTTAAAGGATTTACATCCATCGTGATCTGATTATATATGATTCCTATAATGAAACTTGTATCCTTTGCAAGATACCCGAGCCAACTACTCTCTACCACACTCTACAGTCCTATTTGGGGCACTATTTTATTGGTCACCATTATTAGTAATAACTTTCGATCCCTTCTGAAAAGATAGGACTATACCATAACTTGCTGCAACAAAGGTACTACATTTACCACCTTGCCCAAAACCATGTCAAATTAATGTCTCATTTATTATATCATAGCTCAGTAAATCATCAATTCATAGTTTCGACATTCCCTAGGTAGTAGGGTTGTACTTTATTCCATACTAATACACACAAGATATACTATTCTCACTAAGCTCTAAGCAAAATGTTTGTCATACTACAAAAATCATCCAAAATTCCATACCAAAGACTAGATGGTCTCACTCTATAGGTGTCACCTTTACTTTGCAACTAGTCCGAAACCTCTGGTCTGATGGCAACTCTTACTGTAACTCTAGCTCATGCTAGGGTGGCGAGTCACGACTCTAGTTACCACCCAACCGTGACCTTCGATATTCTAGCTCTAGGCTCTTAACCAGAGTTCACAACTCCTCTGCGGATATAAAACTGCATTGCAGTATTCTGTACCAAAGCAGACGCCTGCAAAATCCTCATCATAAGCACTACAGGAAGTACGCGACTCTACACAATAATCTCATGTCAGATCGTGTCTGCGACTTACAGAGCAGACATCGAGAACATTGTATAGTTACTACGATACGTCCTGGAAGACTAGGTCTCTTAATCTCTTATCTCTCTTGAATCTTCTATTATCATAAACTTATTCTGACGGGGTCATCCACTGATGACTGCCAGCAATGGTATCCTCATCCTTATCTAGGGCAATCTGTACTTTCAAGACTCACGTTTATGTACTCGTGCCTTGCGAAATGGGCACACCATTTAAACCCATCTGAGACGAAACATAGCATTTCTTGAGTACGTATCCTCATGATGGACCTCACATGTCTACTAACTCTATTTCACATTTCTGTGTACTCCACGAAAATCAAGACACTAACTGAGGTAATCTTATATTTCCCGAGGTATAACGTAGAATCTAGAAACAAAGAATTACAGGAAAAGACGAAACAGAATCCTATACTCTGCATGTGACTCCTAGTAGACTCTTCCCAACACTTAGATAATTTTTCCCTATGAATCTGGAGCCTAAGCTCTGATACCACATTTGTCACGACCCAACCTATGGGCGGACCGCACTAGGACACAGGCGACCCTAAAGCCCCGAGGCCCGTAGTAAGCCTAACTGCTCATTAACCCAACTCTAAGGCCCATTTGGGCCCAGATCAAGAAAACAAGCGGACAGTCCGACCATAAAATGGACTTTCCAACGGGGAGTTTTCGACTCACCCGACCTGTAAACACAATAAATACTCAATTGGGGAGCTCAGCTCACCCTCCACATACTCATATCCTCATAATAATAAATGGGAGCTCAGCTCCCTCATCCAATCCATCAAACATGCATATCATTATACGTTTACAGGTCCAACATGATAATAATATTACAGACCATAATCAATAAATACTTCTAACACATGCGGAAATTTTAGGAGTAAATAAAATTACACAAATATTGATAAACAACCTGCGAAGTAGAAAAGCAGGTTAACCCAGAATAAAATATCCTCCTGTGGCCTGTAAAAATTTTTGAACAGGAGTGAGCGTTCGACTCAGAGAGTAAAATATCAATTTTAACCATAATCTCTATAACTATCTAGAACTAATGCACCATGTAGTGAAATGCAACATCAACATCATTTTCACATCATAACATCAAAAGGTAATTTGGAGCACTCACGCACCTGTAGCATCAATCATAACATATGGAGCCGATCCCTATCTGACTCTCTTAAATCCAACTCGTGCGTGAAGAACTCGGCTCGGACTTCCACTTAATAACCAAATCGAGGGTCCGTGAAGAACTCAAGCGTGACTACCCCTCGAAGGATCGGGTCAATGAAGAACTCAAGCCGTGACTACCCGTCCTATCCATAGTCCACACCACATCACACGCACGCCAACGCACGCACACTGCTCCAAATTACCACAACAACATCATGGCACTTTAACAGTTATCAATGCATCATAAATCGTGCCTAGAGTTTAACTACATAAATATATACATATAAGTGATGCATGGGCATGCTGAACATATAATAATATCGAAATTACAATTAAAATTAATATTTTACTCACAAACTTGACGGCAATCACTGTGGCGGCTGGGCGGAGGAAGAAGGTCATCGCTCACCGACAATTATATTACAATTATTTAATACAAATGACTCAATACAAATCAAGAAAAGACTCAATACGTCCTAAGTCGTGCGAAAATCGTGAGTCTCCCTTATACCTAGGACCTACCCAACTGCAAAGGGCTCAAAACACACTTCTATATCCACAATCCATATATCCACAACTCAATCACATCACACAGCCCCTCCTGGGCCCATCAAATCAATCATTCATCACAATATGTAAAATTTCAATTTAGTCCTTATAATTGATCATTTTTGCAAAAACTGCTCAAATAAGCTCTAAAAATTATAAAAATCTGCCCCGCGGTCCTTAGAAATATTACTAAGCTATTGCAAAAAGAATCGTAATTTTCTAAGCTACCACGAATATTTTATGGATTTTTAATCCTATTTAAGCACTAAAAAATTACGAAAAAGCAAGGTTCGGGTTTACCTTTGCCGATTCCGACTTCGGGAACGCGCTCGGGATGCCTGACAATGGTGGGGTAGCCAAAACCTCAATCCAATTCGGAGACTTTTCCGGTAGCTGGTGCATGCAGTAGGAAATTCACAGATCCGGACAACTGTCGAATTTCCGCGAATTGAGGATACCTACACGAAGCCCAATAATAATATATAAAAAATCAGGGGTGTTACATAATTTATTTTTTTTAAAATTATATTTTTAATAAGAAAAAAAATATTATTTTAATAATTTTTTAAAATATCAATATTATTCTATTTTAATAACCATTAAGTGATGATATATATTTTTTTTGTTACTTTAAAACACTTTTTAGTCAATTACTTAAACTATTTAAAAATTAATTTCAAATGATTTTATTAAATAATTAATTATTTATTTATTTTTAAATTAATTTATAAATTTAAAAATATATTAAAGTCAAAAATTAAAAAGTAAATAGTTAAACTAAATACTTTTTTATTATTTTAATTTATTTTTAATCAAATTTAATGGATATTTTTTTAATATTTTAAATAAAAAGTTTTTCTTTTAGTATAAAATTAAATGGATAAGTTTTAAATTAATTTTAATTTAACTAAAACACAATTTAAATGATGAATATATTTAATATAAATTTAAATTTAAATAAAAATAAATTTAATAATTATTAAATTAAATATTTATATTAAAAAATATATATAATTAATTAAAAAATATAAAAAATATATAAATTTAAATATAAAAATTTAACTAAATAATTAATAAATTCATCTTCATTGCAGCTTATATCTCATATTCATCATTTTAATTCTTACACCTCATGGGAGGGTCCACCAGAATTGCTTAATAAAGCCTTCAAGATATTTTGTAATCCAAGCAGCAGTTGCCGCATGCAATTTCCATGCGAACAACACCAAATCATTTCCTACCTCAAGACGCTTGCTTCGCTTTCTTCGTCATACACGTGGATGCTATTCCTTCTCTCCTCCTGGCCCCCAACTATTTCGTGAGGCCTATATTGCCCTTAGCAGTTGCTCCTTTCTACCCAACTCAAATTCGGCGTGCTCTTCTTCTGGAAACTTCTCCCCAGCAGAAAAATAAGAGATCAGAACGGGGATAATATAGTCTTTTTCCCTTGTCGACTTGATCCAACTCTGTTCTTCATAATCCTGCTCTGTTGAGCAACTCTTTCTGCCAAACAACCGTAGAAAGTTAGATATGGCTACCATCTCTCAATTCAATCGATTTCCGTGCAACACTCTCTCTAGCTCTACGCCTCGTCCAACTCCTAACTCTCAATCCACTTCCACACCCTCAATTCCTCTTTTTTGCTCAATCAACACCACCAACTCAACCTCCAAATCAAGACTTCTCACCACATATCCTATCAAGCTAAGGCCCCTCTTCTTGGTTCGGGCTGTGGAAGACGACGACGAATGGGGTCCAGATGAGGATGGCTCTGGTTCTGCCTCTACGGTTGCGCTGGCTGAGGAGGACAAGCCTAAGGAGTTAACGGAGATTGATCGTCTCAAGAAACAGTTGGTGGATTTGTTTTATGGGACCAATCGTGGATTGAGTGCTAGCAGTGAGACTAGAGCTGAGATCGTCGAGCTTATTACGCAGCTTGAAGCCAAGAACCCTACCCCCGCGCCCACTGAGGCATTGGCTCTGCTCAACGGCAAATGGATTCTGGGGTAAGTTTTTTATTTTTCTCTTTCTTTTCTTTTTTTTTCTCCCATCTTTGATTGCTGAGAAAATTCAGAGGAGTGGATCGTGTTGGGTTTTCTAGCACAGAAAAAACGATGATGATGAAAACACTAATTGCTCGACGATTTGAATCATATTTGCATACTTTTAACATTTCCTGTTATGTTTGTTGGTTATTTGGTGATATTCTTGTGAGAAATCCTCAGACTGGTTCCGGATTAGTGACGATATGGTTATCAAGATTTAGATAATCACCTAAATCTCTGAAAATTATCATCTGATAAAGATCAAAAGTTTTGGAACCAAAGTTTATTCAAGGAGCAGCTTTGTCTCGCACTGTCACAATTCTTGATTTTTGGGAATTGGGCATCAATATATATAGAGTATTTGCCAGCCCAGCATAGGATTCAATTGACATAGTTATCGTCTAAACTTAACCTTTCATTGTGAAATAGTGAATCTGAAAGAAATAATCGTAATAATACATTTGTCTTAGTTATTGTTTCCCTAATTGCCATGCATGGTAATATGGTATCGGGGTTGTAGTCTCATTTTGGTGCATGTTTTGCTTGGCCTTTAATAGGATGCTTGCTATAGATTTTGATTTGACATCAAGCTGCTATATGGTGTTATTTAATCAGCTAAATTGCTTATAACAGGTTGTCCTATTAAAATTTTCCATGAGATTTTGATTATTTTCTCATTAGCATTGTTCAATAAGAGATGACCATAATCATTGTAATCTATAATCATTGTACTCTGATCTCGACAGGCGAACTTGTTCGTCTGCATAATAAATATGCTACTGTGTGCAGGTACACTTCTTTTTCACGTTTATTTCCACTGCTGTCAACGGGTGCCTTTCCATTGGTAAAGGTGGAAGAAATATCCCAGATTATTGATTCGGAGACTTTCACTGTCCAGAATTCTGTTCAGTTTGCTGGTCCACTAGCTACTACTTCCATCAGCACCAATGCTAAATTTGAAGTGCGAAGCCCAAAGCGTGTGCAGGTTTGTAGTTTTTACATTATTAATACACATCCATCAACCATTCTAAACTGTACCTGCAACTTTGGATACACGGAGCAAAGATTATTCTTGAAAACGTATTTAAAGATGAAAGATGAATCTATCAGGAATTGATGTAATCAAGACCGGTCTTTGCTCTCTATTGAATGGATAAATATTGGACAATAAATTACTTTTTAAGATTTTGTGATATGATTTGACATTCTTCCTTGTCATCTGTAATTTTTGCAAATTTATCTTTCATATGGTTGGGCAAAACCATTCTAGAAGTGATTATTCGACTCATTGTTCACTTCTTTAAAACTTCAAACTGTTAAATGTTTTGAAATTGTTATGAAAGAACAAACATAAAGATTTTATCCTTCTATCTGTTTTAATGTTCATGGCTTAGCTTGACCATGTTCATGTTTCTATTTATTGTTTAGATCAAGTTTGAAGAAGGCATCATTGGGACTCCCCAACTGACAGACTCTATAGTATTACCTGAAAATGTGGAATTCCTAGGGCAAAAGATTGACCTCACACCCATTAAGGGTTTAGTAACTTCTGTCCAAGATACAGCATCATCGGTAGCAAAGACCATTTCCAGCCAACCACCATTGAAGTTTCCCATCTCAAACAACAGTGCTCAGTCATGGTTGCTGACCTCATACCTTGATGAAGACCTTCGTATTTCCAGAGGTGATGCTGGCAGCGTTTTTGTTCTTATCAGGGAAGGCAGCCCACTCTTGACACCCTGAATAAACTGGCATGAATGAGGATTCCCCTTGATTAAAGTAGTACTGCTTTTACAATGATATAATGGATTATGTGATTGTGTATACAAGCAAAGTAGATGTGGTTTACAAATCATTATGTGTTTTTTTTTTTTTTTTTTTTTTATTTTGTAATAATTAGCAATAAACTTATTATTATCTTTTTATAATAAAAGAAATGCCAAAAAAAAATAATGTAAAAATTACTATTCCTATTTAACAGTGATTTTGGTATATATATATATATTATTAATTAGAGTATTAGAGAAAAGGTAGGCGTTGTGTGATAAGTTGAGAGAAGGAAGATTGAGGTGGTTGAGGTGATGTGGTAATGTGAAGCGTAGACATACTAATGTTCTAGTTAGACAAGTAGAGCACGTTAGGTTTTATTAGAGTATAGAAAGAAAAAAAAAAGATAGATTTAAATTGACTAAAAGGAGAGTAGTATTTACACATTTATGAGGGTTTAACCCATTTAGAGTGGAGAAAGCAAATTCATGTATTCCACCTCATTCGATTTTAAATTTTTAAGATAAAGTTGAGTTGAATTATATATATATATATATATATATATATATATTATTTACATAAATTTAATAATTAGATATTTAAATAAATTAAATAAATATAAAAAATTATAGAATTAATAAAAAAAAATTAAAATAAATTGTACTGAATGGTTTGATATTCCGAACAAAAAAAAGTAAACAACTTAAAATTTTAGTATATTGAGTAAAAAAAAAGTAAATAATTTGAAAAATTATTAATTTGGGATTGGCTTTGTACATCACAATTAATTAACCTGCCCAATTCTCCTCAACTAATTTCTTAAAGTCATCGTGTGATAGCCTTGTAGCAAGAATATTTTTTTTATTTCTTTAATTTAATTAAGTACTTTGTATTTTATTTTATGACCTATTTTATCTATATCTAAATTATATTAATTAAGAGTAGTATGTTATAAATTTATAAAGAATAAAAAAAATTAAAATGTGAAAAATAAAATAAATAATAATTAACTTTTTATTTTATTTTAAAAGGAATGGTTAAATTTTAAATTAATTTCAAGTTAATTACAATATACAATAATCCATATATATATATATATATATATATATATATATATATATTTATTAATACATGTAAAAAAATAAGTAAAAAATTAAATAAAATATATTTTTTTTATATATTCACATCTGCCTATAAAAATAATTAAAGAAAATATTTTATATACAAATGAAAATTAATTTACTAATTAAGGAAAGAAATGAAATCAATTAAGCATACCCTATGAAAGTCTCAGAAAAAAAAATGTTTTAAAAGTGCGACATGTCTCAATTTTAGCAAAAAAAATTGCCATATATATATATATATATATATGTATGAGATTTTTTATTAATTATTGTATAAAAAGTAATAAATATGAAATTTTTTATTAATATAAATAGTAATTGATTTGTTATTATTTTGATAGATTAATTTTTTTATATAGCATGTCATGTTATTATTTTAGAAGAAAAATACTTTTAAAAGCTATCACGTAATAATTTTAAGAAAAAATTAACCTACTTTATATATAAATAGATAAATAAGACGCATATGTTCATTAAGATACGAAATAATAACCTAATATTTGTAACACCCCAAAATTTTAAATTTTATTATTTTATGAGCATTTTTGGTATTTTAATTTTATTTAAATTTTAGGAAATTTTTTGAGATTTTTCAGATTTTAAAAATCGGGTTCGATTTTCCGAAAATATAAACTTTGATGATTTTTAAAAATTAATTTAAAGACCACGTGACAAAACTAAAAATATATTTGGAGTCTAAGTATTTTTCTGAGTTTTCTGAAAATTTTTCGGAATTTTTGAACCTCGTTTTCGGCCCCGAGGCAGAGTAAAAATTCAAAATTTCGTATTCCGAATCGAACCGGACCGGATCGGACCGGTTGAATCGGACCGGCTCCTTTTTCTTCTTCTCTTTTCTTCCGCGCGTCCCGACCTCCTCCCCTTCTCTCTCTCTCTTTTCTCTCTCCTCCCTCCTCCCCTTGCCGCGCCGCCACCTCCCCTGCCTTCCCACCTCGCCCGGCGCGTCGCCTCAACCCTCCCCCACGGGCGGCCTTCTTGGAACGCCGGAAAACGGCCCCAGAAATAACGCGCAACGCGCGCGACTCCTCGGCTTCCCGGCCAAAATCCGGCCGATCCAGCCACCAATTGGACCGGGTCTTGTGTCTAAAATCATCTACTCGTCGAGAGCTTTCCATAGACACCAAGAACACCGAAATCCATCGAGCGGTTTGTCCAATTTTTGCCCAGAAAGTTTTAGCCCATTTTGATTTTCGGGCTAGATTTCTCGCAAACCGTGAATCCCACGAGAAAACCGAGAGTACCAGAGTGCTCCACTCGTCGAGAGCTTCACGGCGACATAAATTTCGAAATTTTCCGACACCGTTTTTCGATGGGTCCCACGGAACTTCGCAGTGTCTTTTCGAGCATTAAATGAGCTTAGAAAATTCTGAAAAATTTATGTACTAACCTCCGTGTTGTGGGCTTCGTGTAGGTATTCTCAATTCGTGGAAATTCGACGATTGGCCAAGATGCAGAATTTCCTACGATAGACGATTCTGGAAAAGTCTCCGAATTGGATCGAGGTTTTGGCTACCCCCCATTGTCAAACGTTCCGAGCGCGTTCCCGAAGTCGGAATCGGCAAAGGTAAACCCGAACCTTGCTTTTTCGTAATTTTCTAGTGCTTAAATATGATTAAAAATTCATAAAATATTCGTGGTAGCTCAGAAAATTATGATTCTTTTTGCAATAGCCTAGTAATATTTCTAAGGACTGCGGGTCAAAGTTTTAGAATTTTTAGAGCTTGTTTGGGTAGTTTTTGCAAAAATGATCAATTATAAGGACTAAATTGAAATTTTACATATTGTGATGGATGACTGATTTGATGGGCCCAGGAGGGGCTGTGTGATGTGATTGAGTTGTGGATATATGGATTGTGAATATAGAAGTGTGTTTTGAGCCATTTTGCAGGCTGGGTAGGTCCTAGGTATACGGGAGACTCTGCCGCATTTTCGGCATGACTTAGGACGTATTTGGTCTTTTTTTTATTGTATTGAGTCATTTGAATTAAATAATTGTAATGTAATTGTCAGGTAAGCCGGGACAGCCTTCTTCCTCCGCCCAGCCGCCACAGTGACCGTTGTCAAGTATGTGAGTAAAATATTAATTTTAATTGTAATTTCACTATTATTATATGTTCGAGCATGCCCATGCATCATTTATATGCATATATCTATGTAGATAAACTTTAGGTATGATTTATGTTGCATTCATAACTGTGAAGGTGCCATGTATGTTGTTGTGGTAATTTGGAGCAGTGTGCGTGCGTTGGCGTGCGTGTGAAGTGGTGTTGACTATGGATAGGACGGGTAGACACGGCTTGAGATCTTCGCTGGGACCCGGTCCTTCGGGGTAGACACGGCTTGAGTTCTTCGCTGGGACCCCGATTTGGTTATTAAGTGGAAGTCCGAGCTGAGTTCTTCGCTGGCACAGTTGGAATTAAGAGAGCTGTATAGGGGATCAGCTCCCATATATATTATGATTGATTTTACTGGGTGTGTGAGTGCTCCAAATTACCTTTTTGATGTTATGATGTAAAAATGTTGTTGATGTTGCATTTCACTCTACAGGATGCATTAGTTTTAGATAGTTATAGAGATTATGGTTAAAATTGATATTTTACTCTCTGAGTCGAACGCTCACTCCTGTTCAATATTTTTTCAGGCCACAGGAGGATATTTTTGAGATTAACCTGCTTTCTTCCTCGCAGGTCGAGTATTAATATTTGTATAAACTTGTTAAATCTTAGCATTTCCGCATGTGATAGAAATATTATTTGAATTGAGTCTGTAAACTAAATTGTTATTTTGGGCCTGCAAACATAATATTCTATGCATGATTGATGGATTGGATGAGGGAGCTGAGCTCTCATTTATTTTTATGATGATGAGTGTCGCAATGGGATTTTTGCGGTCGCCCGGACGATCACTCACCGAAGTGGGAAAGAGTGAGGAGTCGCCACCTTAGTTTTGAGGGGAACTAAAGAAAACCATTTGAGAAGATAAATAAAGAATGAAACCACTTCAAGACAGAGATTCTAGGTTCGGGGTCCGTAAACGGGTGGGGAAGGTGTTAGGCACCCCACCTCGTCCCTTAATAAGGGTAAGTAGATTTAATTTTGCGTCCTTTATAAATTAGTTAGAAGGGCTCGGATGGGAATGTTAGTCCTTTTGGTAAAAGGAATGTTTGATTTTTCACTGATTAGAATCACCCAGATACATAAGTAAATGAGACAACCTTAGTGAATTACTTTTGTATGTTAATTTTACTTGAAAAGGAATGTTTTATTTAAAATTTAATTTAGAAGATCGGATAAGAACTCTCTTCAGAACCTCTTTTAGATATTCATTAAAATTTTGGTTGGGGATCGGATAAGAACTCTCTTAGATCCCTAATAAATATTTATTAGAGGTTTTAATTTGAGATCGGATAAGAACTCTCCTCCGACCTCTTTTAAGTATTTATTAAAATTTTAAGCTGAGACCGGATAAGAACTCTCCTCCAATCTCTATTAAGCATTTATTAAAATTTTAAGCTGAGACCGGATAAGAACTCTCCTCCGATCTCTATTAAGTATTTATTAAAATTTTAAGCTGAGACCGGATAAGAACTCTCCTCCGATCTCTTTCGGATTAGCATGAGCCTGGAAGGGGCTTTGCCGATCTCCCGAATTTCAATTTCAGCTACATGTCACAAGAACCTAAAACTAAGGTTTCTGGCATTCAAAAATACTGGAGATAAGGTTTCTTGATACCCTATGACTAAATGGGTAATACTAAACTGATTCTGACCTTCCATGTAGTCATTTCACGCATACCTATTAATGTCCGATGCATTACTGTCTAGTTTATTTTGGTTTTATTCCTCTTCATGGAATCTTGCCGAATTCCCGTTCACGTCAGCCTAATAGTTTGGCTATTTTCCTGACGTGTTATTCAAGCTTTCTCTTTTAAAAGAGGCCCTTAAGTTGCAGATACCTATATTTTGCCTGACCACTTACACGCTACTAGGAGCTAAAAGCTCGTATTCAGAAATGACGAAAATTGTGAAATGATGGACCGATCACTAAAGAGATAATTCGAGAGTAACGTTCTTTGAGATTTTTGCTTAGAATAAACTTAGAAAACGCGTGCGTAAAGAGAACAAAGAAAGTGTGAAAAGTAAACGCAAATACTTAATAAAACGATAATATGAACTCTTACGTGAGGAGCCAAATATATTGAAATAAGCGTGAGGTGGTAAGTAGTGATGAAGATGGCGGATTGATCGATCGAGAGTTGATGTCTGTGAGGAGCCAAATGTATTGAAATAACTATGAGGTGGTAAATAGTGATGAAGATGGCGGATTGATCGGCTGAGAGTTGATGTGCATCGTGAAACCAGAGATGCTTTAGCTAAAAGGTAACGGTAAGAACCGGTGGAAGGAAGTTGAGCTTGAACAGGAGGAAAGAAAGCGAGAGATGACGAGAGTATGACGGATAATGAACAAACTGGAAATGTAGAGTTCCAGTATTCAAAATCTCTTCCAGAAAACACTCCTGAAAACTAGTTTCAAAAGTCTTTTTAATCACTACAAAACAGCAGAGTAACAAACTGAATGAAGTTTCAGAGTTCCTCCACGATAATAGCAGCCTCTAGTCTATATTTTTGTCCGTCCTTGAACAGTTTTTCATGCCGGTATTTATAGGAATCGGGTGCTCTTCGTGAAGGGTCAGGATTTATTTGAGGGAGATGGAGGGTCGAGATCTCGAAGGACATGATCGGAGGTTCAGGAATTAAAGAGAATCAAAATGAATGGTTGAGATCACTCTTCATAATATTTGTCCTTTTCTTCTTTTCATCTGACGGTCCCAAATTTCCTTGTCCGGAACGATCCAGGGGCTAAGAGTGAAAGACGCCGTATTGTCGTCTTCTCTCTTGATCTAAGGGTTCGGGTTTGTCCTTACAAGTGGGATCAACGGTGGAGATTGGGATGTCAGGATGTCATGACATACCACGGCACTGTCAAGATTGCGGGCGATTCTTAGGCGTGCGGTGGAGATCTCGTCGCACGCTTTAACTACCTCGGCTCACGATTTTGTGACGGTTATTGGGATTTGTCTTATTCTTTTTGTCTTCCGATCCCTCCTAGCTCCTATTCCGATCTCTCATGCCGATCTCCTATCTCCGATCTCTATTATCCCTTAATCGATGCCGATTCGGTCAAGCATTAATTACATCTCGATTCTCGAGCGTCCGCCGTTTCCTTCGACATTAAATGCCCATTTCCCCTATATATACCCACATCGACGGAGACATTTTCTTCATCGACTTTCCTCTCTTCTTTTCTTACTTTCCTGTTCTAATTGCTCGGTGGAAGTTACGGCTATAAGCGTGGCTTTGATCTTTTAGATGAACTTCTTTACTTACCGAGTGAAAATTCACGATCCGGTGATCGAATGACCTTCTTGATGATGGTGAGAGGATGGATTTGACCGATCTGTATTGCGGACTTTGGTTGTACCGATCTCGAGTCGCTCAACCGAGTTCATTCGCTTCTCATCGCATTGGGTGTTCCTCGCGTCTTTCCTCCACATTGGGTGTTAAGCCAGTGGTCGGTTTCAGTGGTAACATCGGTGACGATGTCTCTCATCTTCATGGGAGTCATAGTCACCCCATCCGATTTGCACATCTATCCGATGCCAACAGTAGGTCTCTGGTCAAACACATCTTTTGATTCACCACAAGACTAGGCTTTGACATAGGCCTTTTAGATAGGATGTTCCACCGGTCTCTAGATCGCCCAAATGATGTAATCACGAAATGTAATCAGATCTCTAGAGATTGCCCAAATGTTGTAGTTAGACCTTTATTGTAGTCCGATCCCTAGAGATCGCCCAAATGATGTATTTTATTTTCAATGCAATCCGATCTCTAGAGATCACAGAAATGATGTGATCCAATGTTAGTGTAATCCGATCCCTAGAGATCGCCCAAATGATGTAATCCGATCTTTTGAAAATAAAGACTTTATCTTGTCGGTTATCATCTTATTATTTTTGCATTGATTATTTTTCCGATCTCTAATGTGGTTATCCGATCTGGTTCTTTACCTGAATGACACTTAACTGATCCTTTATTCAAAATACTTAACTTATTATGCCGATCTCTAATTAACGATCTCGAACATTCGGTTATTTGAGAACAGCTGTCGAGTCCCACCAATCGATGCGCTGCCTAGAACTTCGCGAGCATTAAATGCTCGGACTAGTATAAATAGGGGTGGGAGGGTTAGCCAGTTGTTCTCTCATTCCTTTCTCAGCCTCTTGTTCGCAACTTCGAAGTTCTCTCCTTTTCTCCAGTTCTTCCGACGCCGATCAGACTCCGGTAAGGGCTTTAATCCTCTTTTTAGTTTAAGTTCTTTGTTTTTGAAAATGGCGGTGCAGAAGGTCGAGAGCGAGCCCTCCTTCCATTCAGTTCTCATGGTCATCGTCGATGAAGAAGAGGCGATCGGGCCCAGTGTGCAACCTAAACCCCTAGGGTCTCTGCTCCAGTCGGGTGGTCATACCATCAAGGCTTGCACCACCTTCAAGGAGAGAGACCCTTCCTATAAACGAGCTTAGTCGGTTCTTGGGAATCCGATCTGCAATCGTTTGTTCAAGAATACAACATTTGTCTGATTCATATGGTGATCAAGTGCCATGGCGATCTTCGTGTCGATCACTCTTTTGAAGAGAATGACATGGTCATGGTGTACGAGGAGCGATTAAAGGCGGTCGAGGTTCCCTCTAGCCGATTTCTATAAGGAGGTCCTAAAACTTCACCGAGCATCCATTGTTCAAATCCACCCCAACTCGTGGCGGATCTTGGTAGCTTTCAGAGGTCTATGCCGAGCTAAGGGAATCGGACCTACGGCTAAGGTGTTCGCGAGCTGCATGACTAACTCGCGAAAGGATGACGAACCTTTGGTTCTTTCGGTGAAGCCTCGTTGCGGACTCTTTTCCGATCTGCCCTCATCCCTTAAGAATTGGAAAAACCGGTTCTTCATTACGAGGAGTAAAGATCAGAAATGCTTTGAGGACTTTCCTCGTATTTGGTGGTACCAGGGCCCCGCCGAAGCACATTACCTTGAGTCAAGAGGAAAGCTCAATAGTGATGGAGCTGAAAAGTCAGGACGCCACTTTAAAATATTACTGTCCAAATGCGGTGACTGCCGAAATGCACCATTGGACCATGCAACTGATCACCGGACAAGCTCTCGAACTTCCGCTCTCGACCTCGGCATTGGTATTTTCTATATCTCGGTTCGGGACCTTAGAGATCTCACTAACCTTTTCTTTGTGCGGTATGGCGGGTGGTGAGGGTTCTAGGAAGCGGAAGAAGGACAAAGAGATCTTCAGAAAGTAAAGGAGATGAAGCGTTGAACGACTTCAAACACCGATCACGAACACAGGAGATACAAAGAGACCCACCTCAACCTTCGGGTCCGCCGACCACTGAAGCTGTCAGATCTCCTCCTAGATCGGAAGAGCAGCCCCCGCCTCTCTCAGTTGTCCCAAGCACGGAAGGGGGGCCTCCTCAAGCTTCTGGGAGGACCTCTTCTCGTGGCGCTCAAATGCTGATCATTGCTTGAAGAATAACCGATGTTAGGGAGAACCCGATTTTGCCAAAGTCACGGGATCTACCATCTTCTTTCGGGAGGATCGGACAGGCTATCGGAGTGGTCTCGATGATATCTTGACTCGAACCATGAGCCTAAACGTGGAGTGTCTGGTGAACCAGACCATGATTCGGGAAAAGATTCAGCGCCTGGGTAAGGAGGTCGGGAAGAAAAATCAGGAAGTGGCTTCCCTCCGATCTCAACTCTCATCCGCTCAAGATTATATATCTCAAGTTGAGGGACGGGCGAAGTACCATGAAGACCAGCTGGCCGAAAGGTCTCGTGACTTGGCTGAAAGTGAACGGGCTCTCAGAGAAGTCCAGGCACTTCAGGCCATGAAGCTGCCAGTCGCTCAACTTGTAGAGGAGCTTAGCGAAGGATAAGGAGCTTTCGGAGAAAGACAAAGAGCTTAAGGAAAGGATGAAGAGATGGTGTCGGGAATAGCGGAGCCTATGTGAATGCTCATAAAGATCTCTTGGCGAACTCCAAAGCGCTATCTGAAGAGGACTTCTCTTGGATGGACGACTGGCTCCCGGGCGATGGTGAAGATAGTGAGGAGGAGGGCGAGGAAGAGAGAGAGAGTGAGCAGAATGTAAATCAGGCTGGGGGTGATCCCCCAGCCGAATAACTTGTACAAATTATGAAATGAAATGGAATATCTCTTTTGTTCAATGAATGGATGTGATTGGAAAATCTTTGAATTGCCTAAGTATTTGATTGTATGAGCATAGCGAAACATGAACTAAATGCCATTATTGATCTAAGTATAAAAGATCGGAAAGCACAATAAGCATGAGATCGGTGGGGGAGAAATGCTGAACGGGACTTGATTAAAATTGAAAATTTAAATTGAAAAAATAATATCGTAACCATCGTTAAACCAAACAAAACTTTAGCTCTTAATATTCCGAAAAGGAGGTCGGCAATAAAACTGGTAGGAAAAGATCTAGTGCCAATTCATTTTATTTATCAACAGAGATCAGGAATATACTTGACAGGTCCGGAAATTCGACAACGGGTTTGAGAGGTCGGTAAATGATTTGAGAGATCGGCGAGGCCTTAATGAATATGAGGACTCAGCATTAATTCAATTCTTTGTGAGGAGAGATCGGAAATGTGACCGCCTATCAAAGAGGGATCGGAAACGTGATTAGCTGTTCAAAGAAGAATTTTTATTGATTCTAGGGATCGGCCAAAATATGGTGTCGACAGCTGCCCCTCTTTACATAATTTCTATTAAAGGAAAAATTTCCGTATAGGAATTATGTAAAGATTCAGACTCATATTTTGGACGATTAGGTGTTCGAAATTAGGGAACTAAAGTACACCTAAGTTAATGACCTAGAAAATTAAAATCAACTTGGATCTAGAAACCAAAGGTTGATAACAGGAATGTAAATTGCATGAAATTAAAATCAACTTAGATCAAGGAACCAGAGGTTGATAACAGAAATGTAAATTGCATGAAATTAAAATCAACTTAGATCAAGGAACCAGAGGTTGATAGCAGGAAATGTAAATTGCATGAAATTAAAATCAACTTAGATCAAGGAACCAGCGGTTGATAACAGAAAATGTAAATTGCAGAAAATTAAAATCAACTTAGATCAAGGAACCAGAGGTTGATAACAGAAATGTAAATTGCAGAAAATTAAAATCAACTTAGATCAAGGAACCAGAGGTTGATGGTGGAATTGCAAGAAATTAAAATCAACGTAGATCAAGGAACCAGAGGTTGATAGCAGGAAATGTAAATTGCATGAAATTAAAATCAACTTAGATCAAGGAACCAGAGGTTGATAACAGAAATGTAAATTGCAGAAAATTAAAATCAACTTAGATCAAGGAACCAGAGGTTGATAGCAGGAAATGTAAATTGCAGAAAATTAAAATCAACTTAGATCAAGGAACCAGAGGTTGATAACAGAAATGTAAATTGCAGAAAATTAAAATCAACTTAGATCAAGGAACCAGAGGTTGATGACAGAAATGTAAATTGCAGAAAATTAAAATCAACTTAGATCAAGGAACCAGAGGTTGATGGTGGAATGTAAATTGCAGAAAATTAAAATCAACTTAGATCAAGGAACCAGAGGTTGATGGTGGAATTGCAAGAAATTAAAATCAACGTAGATCAAGGAACCAGAGGTTGATAACAGAAATGTAAATTGCAGAAATTAAAATCAACTTAGATCAAGGAACCAGAGGTTGATAACAGAAATGTAGATTGCATGAAATTAAAATCAACTCACAAAACAAATCTGACTTTGGCACATGAAGTTATTCCCTGACAAAGTGTACTTAACAAGATAATGAAGGCGGACGATTAATGGAGGAGGAGTTGTAAGGCCTGACCTATGACCCCGTTCTTTCGGATGTCCCTTTTAGTTCGACTTTCTCCTTTTTCTTGGGAAAGGGCCCTTGTGGGTTTTCACTTTCTTTTCGTCCATTCGACCAGAAGAGCCCTTTCGGGTTTTCACCTCTAGTTTTTTTTTTTTTTTTTTTTTTTTTTTTTTGGCGGCTATTCCCTGCAAATCTCATAGTAAAGTACGCGAGGTTATCAATTTTTAAATTCAAATCATATGGCAGAAATTTAACTAATCAATAGCGCATTAGTCAAAGAGAAAGGATAGTATTAAAAAGTGAGTAAGCAGGAAAACAAAAGCAGAAGGAATGGAGTATAACTTTATCATGGCTTTAGGAAAAATAGACTTTCAAAGGAAAAGGAAAGGTACAAGGATAGATCTCATATATTCCTTTTAGTTGGTTTTGAAGTCTTTTAACTGCCATATTCCAAGTTCTCTGAAGTCCCTTGCCGTGACGGTTGCCTCTCTATCCGCGGTTTCATGCCCCCTTCCTTATTCCTCCAGTTTGGTTCTTGGGCCGCCCTTTTTTGGTTTTCACCCCAACCATGTTTTTTTTTTTTTTTTTTATTTTTTTTTTAGGGCGCCTTTTCGGGTTTCATCCCTTCTCCTTTTTATGCATAGTATCTCTTGTGATGTCGGCATTCACAGTCTCGGGAATTCTTCACCGTCCATGTGGGTCAAGATCAAGGCTCCTCCGATGCTTTTTAACCACATAGGGTCCTCGTAGGTTGGTGACCATTTGCCGGGGATCGTTTTGGTTTGGTAGTACTTTCTTTAGAACTAAGTCCCGGGTAGGAATTCCGGTAGGCGTGCGTTTTATCAAATGCTCGGCCATTCTCCTCGATATAATTGCGTGACCTGCTGCTGTGAACCTGTTCTCATCCCGCAAGTTTAACTGATCCCACCTTGACTGGATCCCTTCTGACTCACCAATCCCTGATTCCTTCAGAATCCTTAGGGAAGGAATTTCAACCTCAACAGTATCTGCTTCCATCCGTAGACCCGGTGAGTATGGAGTTGCCCGATTGAGGTTCTTATGGAAGTCCGGTATGCATGAAGAGCGTGGGGAGCATGTCATGCCAATCCCTATATGTGACCGTCATTTTCCGGATTATCCTCTTTAGATTTTTGTTCGCGGCTTCCACCGCTCCATTCATCTGGGACGGTATGGGGAGGAATTGAGATGTCGGATTACGTATTGATCACACAACTTCGAATCTTGGACCGTTCGAGTTCTTGGCGTTATCGGTGACAATTTCATTCGGAGACCATGCGGCATATGATGTTGTTTGAAGAATTTGAGAAAGCGTGTTCTGCGTGATGTGAGCATAGGATGTCGCCTCGACCCATTTGGAGAAATAGTCGATGGCTACAAGGATGAATCTGTGCCCATTGGATGCTTTGGGATTGATGGGACCAATCACATCTATGCCCCACATTGCAAAAGGCCACGGTGAGGCGAGATTGAGCGACTTGTGAGGTGGCACATTTATCGGATCTGCGTAAATCGACACTTGTGGCACCAGGAAATACTCGATGCAATCCTTTTCCATTGTGGTCCAAAAATACCCACGCGCATGATTTGCTTGGCCATCATGTGTCCATTGGCGTGAGTTGCACAATTTCCCCATGAGTTTTAAAAGGATTCTCTTTGCCTCCTTTGCATCCACACATCTCAATAATTCACCGTTGGAGCTTCTTTTGTATAGGGTTTCCCCAGGAAAGTACCCCAATGCTAACCTCGAATCATCTTCTTTTCATTTTTGCTTGCCTGAAGGGAATTCTGCAGTTCTCTGATGAGCCGGGATGTCGTGATACCAAGGCTTTCCATCGAGCTCTTCTTCAATCATGAAGCAATAGGTGGCTCATCCCTTACTTTAATCTTCAACATCCAAAGCGTCGCCCTTCTTGATTTGAGCCATAATGACTAGAGTAGCTAAGGCGTCGTGAATTGATTCTTGTCTCTACTCGGATGAGTGAAAGAGATTTCTTGAATTCTGATCATCTCGATGAAGTATTTACGGTAGAGGATTAGCTTGGAATCCTTGGTTTGCCATTCTCCCTTGACACGATAAATTATCAGTCGAGTCTCCATACACCTCCAACTTTACGATTTTCATCTCTATAGCGGCATGTAGACCCATTACACAAGCTTCATATTCTGCGACATTGTTGGTACAGTCAAATCCCAACTTAGCGGCTATTGGGAAGTGCTTTCATGCAGGGATACTAGTGCGGCTCAATTCCATTCCGGATAAATTGTTGCTCCATCAAAATACATTTCCCACACATCAGTGAGCCCTCTTCTTGCGATCTACTTCATTAATATGTTCATCAGGAACTCAAAATCGAGCTTCATAATCCGGGATAGGGTTTTCCGCTAGGAGGTCGCAATTACGCTACCTTTCACCGCTTCCGGGTCATGTAGACTATATCATCTGGGAGAGTATAACTTGCCACTTGGCTATCCTTCCCGCACGAATGGGCTTTCGAATACGTGTCGATAGGATCCATCAGGAGATAAGCCATGTCTTGTGATTCAACATGTAGTGCTTGAGGCGATTTCTTTGTCTGAGCTAACTTGTGACAAGTCTTTTCTAAGAAAGAATACCTTGACTCACAATCATTGAACTTCTTGCTCGGTAGTAAATGGCCCTCTCTTTTGGCGGTATCATCATCTGTCCCAAAACACATCCCATAGAGCTCTGTTGGACTGCCATGTACAGGATCGAGGCACGCACGCCTGGCGGGACCAATCTTGGTGGGTTTGACAAATCTTGTTTGATTGTCTCGAAAGCCTTTTGACAATCCGAATCCCATTGGGTAGGATTGTTCTTAGAGTAGTCTGAAAATAGGCTCGGCTTTGGCGGTGAGATTAGAAATAAATCTTGAAATGTAGTTCAACTTTCCTAGAAAGCTGCGCACCTCCTTTACATTTTTGGGGCGGCATTTCTTGAATAGCTCGAACTTTATGCGGATCCACTTCTATCCCTTTCGCTTACTATGAATCCCAACAGTTTTCCGATCTAGCTCAGAAGATGCATTTAGCGAGATTGACTTCAACTTGTATTTCTGAGCCTTTGAGCACCCTCCTCATCACTGAGCGTGGCTCTCTTCTCCTGGATTTAATGATCATATCATCCACATATACCTCCACTTCTTTATGCATCATATCGTGGAATAATGTGACCATTCTTGTGGTAAGTAGCCGGCATTCTTCAACCCGAAGGGCATGACCCGATAGCAAAATACCCCCATTGGGTGATGAAAGCGATTTATCCTTGTCTTCCTTGTCCATTGGAATCGATTGTACCACGATGCCCCATCAATACACGAACACCTACCCAATCCATGGCATTGTCAACTAACACATCAATGTGAGGAGAGGAAATCATCTTTCAAACTTGCTTTATTAAGGTCCTGTAGTCAACACACACCCGACTCTCCGTCTTTCTTCATTCTTGGGACGACATTAGCCACCCATTGGGGATATTTGACTACTTCCAAGAATCGGCGTCATCTTGTTTCTTGACTTCATCCGAACCTTGAAGCGGTGTGTGGGATTCATTCTCCTCGATTTACGCTTCAGGGATCGTTCACGGAATTAAGGGAATCTTGTGCGTCACTATCGGGGTCCAAACCAACCATATCATCATAGCTCCATGAAAATCGTCGAGAAATTCCTTAGCGGACCGATCATATCTCCCAATTCCTCACTCTCCACTACCTTAAGTTCCCTTTTTACTTCTTAGAGCCTAAGTTTATTGTGCGCGTTTCATCTTCACAAGGCACGAGGAGGGTTCATCTTTTCATTGCTTTCTTACGTAAGGTCTTCCTCGAATTACTTGAAGTAATGGCGGTTATGGGGATTTCAAAATTAACGGAGGAATTTACGAGTCTATTGGATTATTAGGTGTTAATTGATGAATGGTCTGAATGAATAAAGAATAGAACATGTTATAAGGATGGAATTAAAAGGAAAGAGAGTATTGGATTTAAAATGCGCTATCAATTCATTAATATTAATGCCATAAGAAAAGGTCCATTCTGATTATTACACTTGTCACCATGGACAAAATGATCAAGTGTAGATAACCAGAGGTACTTTACTCGAAATTGAGTACGGGATATCCTCCGTTGTCGGTTGTCAAGCTCTGCTCCTCGGCCATGGGTGAAACTAGGGCCTCATACAAGGAATCGGTTGGATGACATCTATGGATGGATCATCCGGTGATTCTTACGTACTTGCGGATGTTGGATGACCGGTTTGGTGAAGATCTCGTAATTCTCGGGACTATTTTCATTTTCCGTCTCTGGTCGAACCTCCGATCCGAAGCATCCTCCTCATCCAGAATCGCCCATCCACGAGGGCATCCTCCTCATACCCCAAACCACAACGGCCTATCTTACGAATAGCGGTATAGGCTCGACGATTCCTTGCAAGCGGTGCCCAAGCCTTTCCCCTCTTGATACCGTTTCTTGACATTACTTTGGCCACCATAGCCATAGCCCCTTCCTTCCAGGTATCTTGCAATTCAAGGGCACGGAAAGAACTCTCCAATGATTCCTCGGCGCTTCCACATAAGGAAGTGATTGCGGCTTAGTGACGATATGGCCTCTTCGCCCCTTACCGTGATGATTTTGCCGTCCTTAATGTATTTGATCTTACGGTGTAAGGTTGAAGGAACAGCGTTCGCGAGTGGATCCACGGCCTCCTAATAACATAGTGTAAGCGGCTCAATGTTCATCACTTGAAGCGTGGCGTTGAAAGTACATGCCCGACTTGGATTGGCAAGTCAATGTCTCCCAGTACCTCTCTCTGGTACCATCAAAGGCTCTTACCACCATTGCACTCGGCGTATATGCGATTGGTCAACCGATAGCTTTGGCTAAGGTCGCTAGGCAATACATTGAGGGCGATCCGTTATCGATGAGAACCTTGGCCACTATACAACCCTTACACTTCACGATTACATGTAGAGCTTTATTGTGCCCTAAGCCCGCGAGTCTACCTCCTCTTGAGAAAAGGCTACAGCTGGATGCAGGATTTGTCCTACTATTTTCTCAAAGCGCCGGAGTAATGTCGGGGTTCACAAAGGCTGATCCGGGATTCTTTGTAGGGCTTGTCGGTGGACTTAGAGCTCGAGGATCGGTGATACTTGATGAAATTCGGGCGGGGTTTTCTCAATTGCTCCACCACGTCATACTCGCTCTGCTTCATTATTTGGAGCAGCGGTTCTTCATCTTCCTTGCGCTCAATAGGCTCTGCTTCCTCTGCTTTCTCAACCTCCTCTTAGTGTTTCTTGATGACTCTCCCATTTTACTTTCCCTTTTTCTTCTCTCTTTCTTCGTTCGTAACACCTCCCACTTGAGTTATAAACTCGACTTCTTGCTCAGTGGAGAAGGTTTTGTTGCAATAACGGGCCGAGAAGCGGCTTGGGAGTAATGTTGCTAGCGAGTCCAGCATAAGTCATCTGAAATGCTCGTGAGGAAGCGAAACATGGTTTTGGTGGTGTCGGAGGTGAGGCAAGGCTAGAGGCGAATCTTGTGCCAGCGCTCCACGAGTAAAAACTTGGAAATTATAGTTCCAAGGGATTGCGTGAGTATTGGTGACAGGAAGTCGGGCGTAGTTCGGATAAGCTATTCTTGGCGGTGAGGCTCTGGGGTGAGAAAGTGATTAGGCTTGGAGGTAGAAGCGGTTTGGTGAGTCTAGCGGTGTTCACTTCCCCTTCCGCCTTTGTGCGGCATCTCGAACTTTAGAGATAACAAATTTCGGACTTCTTGCAGAACCCCTCACAATCTTGCGACTTATGGTCATTGCCCCTCCATGGTAAGGACACCGTACTCTCTTCAAATCCTGCTACTGAGGGCAAAGGTGACCTTCTCTTCGATATGGCAAAAATTTCTTTGAAATAAGGGACCAACTTGTCCACTTAGGTGTTGATCCTTCTCCCTCGGACTCAATCATATTCACACCACTACCCGCATTATGGTTAGGTAGTGGGTTTGAGGTGACATTGGGGAGGAACCATTTCCCTCGATCTTCAACCACCCGTTCGGATTAGGCGTGCACTCTCCTCTGAGTGCCCCAGATTGTCGATTGAATGCCCTTGTGCTCCTCCATGATACTCACAGCAGGCGGTGGCATCATACCACCTGGGATATGGCGGCTGGATTGGGTCTAAAGGGACTGGTATGATTTGGTTTATATCGACAAGGTATCGGTATATTTCACTGAGAGGGAGGGGAAGGGGTGGATCAGGATTCCTTGGAGGTCTTGGGTTATTTTGTGGTGGTCGTGGTTGAGCTGGAGGAGGAGGTGGTCTTGGTTGGAAATTTGCAGGCGGGGCGTATTGTGGGCGTGGTTGTGAATAATTAGGGAAAGGGGGTGGGATGTTTGCGATAGTTGGGCCATGAGAGGAGGATATGGCGGTAGTGATTTTGGGGGAATTGGGGAAAATTATTCTGTCGAGTGATGGAATGCACATCACTCTCCTTTTTCTTGCCAAAATTGACAGTCTTTTTCACAGGATTCTCAGCCAACTCCTGTAGCCTTCCTATTCTCAGATTAGCTTCAATTCTCTCACCGGCTTGGATGATATCTGAGAAGCTGTTGGAGGTATTTCCGATCATCAGGTTGAAGTAGGGAGCCTTCAATGTTTCAATGAATAGGGAGCAGAGTTCATTGTCGATCCAGGAGGATATACTTGCGACCTTCTCCCTCCATCGTTGGGCATCTCGCTTAAAACCTTCCGGTCTTTCTGTGCCGGAGTTACGGAGGTCCCTCCTTGTGGGTGCCGCATCACAATTGAATTTGTACTGCCTTAGAAAGGTATCGGCTAAGTCCTTCCAGGAGTGCAGCTTGCTCCTGTCCAATTGTATGCACCATCTCAGAGCTGCTCCGGAGAGGCTCTCGTGAAAGAAGTGAATGAGAAGTCTATCGTCTTCTGTTAAGGCAGACATTTTGGCAATGTAGGTTGCCAGGTGGATGCGGGGATCTGAGTTTCTGCTGTATTTGTCGAAATCAGGAACCTTGAATTTGGGTGGTACCACCACATCTGGCACCAATCTCAATGACGACACATCGACTGAGCCATACATGTTCAACCCTTCTATTGCTCTCAATCTTTCTTCTAGGGCAGATAGTTTCTCGTTTTCTCTCACCTTATGTTCTCCTTCCACCGTATGATACGCTCCTCCAACGGGAGGCGAGGGTGGAGTAAGCTGGAGGATCGGGATTGAATGGTGAGGCTCGGCATTTGAGGCAATGGGTAATAGGAAAAAGGTGGGTCATTATTTATGGTCACCGGATTGTGATGATTGTCGGTCGGAATGGGAGACTGAAAGGTAAAAGAGGTTGAAGCTTGCTGAGGATCATTTGTTGTAGGAGGCGGAGGAGGTAATGGTGGGCTAGGTTCTGAAGCAGGTTTGCTCTGAGACATTTCCTTCATCAGTCTCATAATTTCAGAAAGCTGATCTTTCAATTCGGAGACCTGTCCCTGTAGGTTCTGTACTTGCTCCTGATTTTCCATTATCTTCCTCGTTCGAGATCTTGTTAAGTACACTCGCTTGGGTTGGATCGTGTGCTTGGTCAGACTTGCCTTGTTTGAATCAATATTGATTTCCTGTGAGGATAAAAAAAATTTAAATGAATTTGAGTTTTGCAAAGAAATTAAAAGTCTGATGCGGGCGAAGGATCTGATGGCATTTGAGAGCAGGTTGGAATCGCAAAGGATAATCGCCTCAGCTTTATCATGGCATCGTTCGATAGTCTGACCGTGAATGACGGGATTGAATGCGCATTTATGATACCTGTCCATATAGCGCATTTCAATTTTTCACATAACCCTAGCGAGGGAGTTCCTACGGGAGTCATACTATTCATTCACAAATTTTGCTAAACAATGGTCCAAAAATCACTTCATTAACTGAGTAATTTGTATATCGTATCTTTTACATTGGCCTAGGCTCTGGAAGGTTCCTTATAATAAGATGACATTTTCTGAGATATTCATATAACCTTTCCTCTTGTTTGGCAGGATCGAACACTTTCAGAGCATACTCGGATTCAGGTAATAGTTCCTTTTTTCCTTGTGCTATCATTTTCTCCAACTGGTCCACATAATCATTCAGTAATTGATATAGTGCAGCATCTTTCTATATCTCTTTCCTTTCTTTAGCACACTCTTTCAAGATGTCGTTGATGAGGAGTGCTTGTTCTTTTAATTCAAGCTTCTTCTTCTTGTTTTCCTGTTTATACTCTTCAACGAGTACCTCTTGGTACTTCATCCTTTCCTGAAGCTTACTATTCTGCCCTTTCATCTCTTTGACCTCAGCTTGGAGAGAGTTTCTTTCTTTTTCCCACTGTACCTCTTGCTCTTCGAACCCTATCCTTTCGGCCCTTGCCTCTTCCTTGAGCTTTCTTACCCTTCTCTTAAGTTTCTGCTGTTGGTCCTCCAATTGTTTCATTCGTTCTTGCAGCTGTGAGTTCTCGGTATTTGCCTTTTGTAGAGAGTCAACCAGGCAATTATCAGCTTCCTCTAATAGGGCATCTTGGCGAGGGTTGTCATCCTTGAATTCTATGGTAGGGCGTTCTTGGTCCCTATCAGCTCTCCATTTAAGGTGTCGCCGAGGCACTTGGGCCTTTGGGTGATCTCTCCATTAGAGTGATGTTTTCCCAGGACTTGCGAGCCATTTTCAACCCTTCTTCTTCCTTGAGCTCATGGTAGAAGTGACCTTGGTGGTATTCTTTAATGTTGATTATGGACTGTGTTGAGCCAAACTGCCTCATTACGGTCTTTGGAGTGTAACTTGTATACCGGTTATTCCAATCGGGGACACCGATGAATACCTCTGTACCAATCAAGGCGGGTTGGCTTGGCGTCCACGACTTCCTCCAACGATAATCATGGCTATTGAAACTCAAAATCCGTTCCATCTGTTTTTCATTCTTGGTGATCACTAACGGATCATCTTCTCAATGGGAGGCTGGTCAAGGTACCAAGTCAATCCTTTTGTCTCCACAGGACACATGTGGTGATAGTCCGGAGGTATAATAGCGAGCAACACTTAATGGACCCTTTCCTGTTATGCGAGTAAGTTAGGGTTAACAAGGTTTCGGCAAGAATTGCCGTGTCGGATTGATCCCCGCCTTTCTCTTGTCCAAAATACCTCCTTTGCTGCAAGTGATGATCCCCAATGGCCCCGGGAGCAGGATCGGACCATAGATTCCCAAGGCGAGTGCCACGGAAGCTTGATCCTTTGTTTCTCTTGGAGGTGATGATCTAGCGCTTTTCAAGGTCGTCCAATGCCATCCATGCGTGTTCCCTTTGTTGTTCTCTGGACTTTACTTCTTACGGGTGAGAACCCAACATATGTGCCAACCGTTTCAGTGCGCCTATGCTCGAGGTGTAAGTAGATCCGGTTACGCAATGAGTATGGGATCCCGACAATGCACGACATTCCTCCATAGTGGGGGCCGTATCAATGTCATTGAAAGAGAACACTCCGTGCCAGGATTCCAAACCGTCAACATGGCTTTTAATGCGAGGATTTGGACCTTGACTTGCATTAAGGTTGCAATCCTTCCGTACTTCTCTTCAAGCGTACCTTGACACAGTCGGAAGCAACCTCCATCTATTACAGACCCTCGAGGTTGTTCATTTTGACCTCTATTTTGTCGGATCCGGTGAAGGTATTGAGCTAATGTGTGCCTTGGAAACGTCATTTTGCGAAGTGCAGACCAATGAGTGATTTGGACCAAAGTTTAGCATCTTGAGCCTCTTACGTCGATCGACTCGAGGATGCCATGATAAAAATGATGCCTATCCTTATATAGACTCTTGGTTTGGTAACGCTGTGAAAATTTGTTAGTAAGACAAATTAGGGTAATTTTGAATCATCTTGTTGTGAGGTGACACGTACACATTTATCAAAGTAGGAAAATGTGTAGGAGTATTAGTAGGATTCAAGATAACCCTCAAAAGAAATGAACAAAAGGAAATTAAAGCAGAATATGTTAAGAATAAGTATGCCCATTTTGTCCTATAGTAGGGAGACTCTAACAGGAGTAGCGCTACCTATCTGGATAGTTCTATCTTATGAGGCAGTTTACTACGGCTTTCAGCTATCGTGACGGTTTAGCTCAGGATCTAATTTTCTAATAGCCACAGGTTCCCAAATTGCCCCTACTGTAAACAGTAGAGCCCCATTCTACCCCCATGATATTATCGGGAAAATTCCACGGGTATCACGGTAAATAGAACGAGTTTCAATTTGAGCAGAAGCCTTCACGGATACTAACGGGGTAAAACCCACGTGTCCCGCTACATGACCCCCTCCTACTTTCCTAAAAGGGTAAGAAAGCCCGGGTTAGGACCATAGTGTGTGAGGACATTGTGTAAGTGTTCAGTGTGTGAAGGGACACTTTTACCTCTTCCCAATTCAGGGGGATTTTATTTTTCCATTTTTTTTCCTTTTTTCTTTTTCTTTGAAATGAAGAGCACTGTAGGAGATAGAACAGGCAAAACAAAATAGTTAGTAGCAATAATAATTAGCATATAAGACATCGCCGAGTGAGCCCCTCTAAATATAATTTGATCGGACAAAAATTAAGCCTACTTTTGGACCTCTAGACTGGGGTTGGGTCAATAACTTCCCCAGTGGAGTCGCCAAGCTGTCGCAATGGGATTTTTGCGGTCGCCCGGACGATCACTCACCGAAGTGGGAAAGAGTGAGGAGTCGCCACCTTAGTTTTGAGGGGAACTAAAGAAAACCATTTGAGAAGATAAATAAAGAATGAAACCACTTCAAGACAGAGATTCTAGGTTGAGGTCCGTAAGCGGGTGGGAAGGTGTTAGGCACCCCACCTCGTCCCTTAATAAGGGTAAGTAGATTTAATTTTGCGTCCTTTATAAATTAGTTAGAAGGGCTCGGATGGGAATGTTAGTCCTTTTGGTAAAAGGAATGTTTGATTTTTCACTGATTAGAATCACCCAGATACATAAGTAAATGAGACAACCTTAGTGAATTACTTTTGTATGTTAATTTTACTTGAAAAGGAATGTTTTATTTAAAATTTAATTTAGAATATCGTATAATAAATCTCTTCAGAACCTATTTTAGATATTCATTAAAATTTTGGTTGGGGATCGGATAAGAACTCTCTTAGATCCTAATAAATATTTATTAGAGGTTTTAATTTGAGATCGGATAAGAACTCTCCTCAGACCTCTTTTAAGTATTTATTAAAATTTTAAGTGAGACCAGGATAAGAACTCTCCTCCAATCTCTATTAAGCATTTTTTAAATTTTTAATATGAGAACGTATAATAACTCTCCTCCGATCTCTATTAAGTATTTATTAAAATTTTAGTGAGACCAGGATAAGAACTCTCCTCCGATCTCTTTCGGATTAGCATGAGCACGGAAGGGGCTTTGCCGATCTCGAATTTCAATTTCAGCTACATGTCACAAGAACCTAAAACTAAGGTTTACGGCATTCAAAAATCTGGAGATAAGGTTTCTTGATACCCTATGACTAAATGGGTAATACTAAACTGATTTACCGACCTTCCATGTAGTCATTTCACGCATACCTATTAATGTCCGATCATTACGTCTAGTTTATTTTGGTTTTATTCCTCTTCATGGAATCTTGCGAATTCCGTTCACGTCGACCTAATAGTTTGGCTATTTTCTGACGTGTTATTCAAGCTTTCTCTTTTAAAAGAGGCCCTTAAGTTGCAGAATACCTATATTTTGCACGACCACTTACACGCTACTAGGAGCTAAAAGCTCGTATTCGAAATAGCGAAAATTGGCGAAATGATGGACCGATCACTAAAGAGATAATTCGAGAGTAACGTTCTTTGAGATTTTTGCTTAGAATAAACTTAGAGAAAACGCGTGCGTAAAGAGAACAAAGAAAGTGCGAAAAGTAAGCGCAAATACTTAATAAAGCGATAATATGAACTCTTACTGAGGAGCCAAATATATTGAAATAAGCGTGAGGTGGTAAGTAGTGATGAAGATGGCGGATTGATCGATCGAGAGTTGATGTCTGTGAGGAGCCAAATGTATTGAAATAACTATGAGGTGGTAAATAGTGATGAAGATGGCGGATTGATCAGCCTGAGAGTTGATGTCTGTCGTGAAACCGAGAGATGCTTTAGCTAAAAGGTAACGGTAAGAACGGTGGAAGGAAGTTGAGCTTGAGCAGAGGAAAAGAAAGCGAGAGATGGCGAGAGTATGACGGATAATGAACAAGCTGGAAATGTAGAGTTCCAGTATTCAAAATCTTTTACAAAAAAACACTCCTGAAAACTAGTTTCAAAAGTCTTTTAATCACTACAAAGCAATGAGTAACAAAGCTGAATGAAGTTTGAGTTCCTCCACGATAATAGCGACCTCTAGTCTATATTTTTGTCCGTCCTTGAACAGTTTTTCATGCCGGTATTTATAGGAATCGGGTGCTCTTCGTGATGGGTCAGTATTTATTTGAGGGAGATGGAGGGTCGAGATCTCTAAGGACATGATCGGAGGTTCAGGAATTAATGAGAATCTAAATGAATGGTTGAGATGACTCTTGATAATATTTGTCATTTTCTTCTTTTCATCCGCGGTCCCAAATTTCCTTGTCGGAACGATCAGGGCTAAGAGTGAAAGATCTTTGGTATTGTCGTCTTCTCTCTTGATCTAAGGGTTCGGGTTTGTCCTTACAAGTGGGATCAACGGTGGAGATTGGGATGTCTGGGGTGTCATGACATACCACGGCACTGTCGGCGTGCGGGCGATTCTTAGGCGTGCGGTGGAGATCTCGTGCGCCACGCTTTAACTACCTCGGCTCGATTTTGGCAGCGGTTATTGGGATTTGTCTTATTCTTTTTGTCTTCCGATCCTCCCTAGCTCCTATTCCGATCTCTCATGCGATCTCCTATCTCCGATCTCTATTATCCCTTAATCGATCTGGATTCGGTCCAAGCATTAATTACATCTCGATTCTCGGCGTCCGCCGTTTTCCTCGACATTAAATGCCCATTTCCCCTATATATACCCACGCGGAGACATTTTCTTCATCGACTTTCCTCTCTTCTTTTCTTACTTTCCTGTTCATTTGCTCGGTGGAAGTTACGGCTATAAGCGTGGCTTTGATCTTTTCCGATGAACTTCTTTACTTACCGTGAAAATTCACGATCCGGTGATCGAATGACCTTCTTGATGATGGTGAGAGGGTGGATTTGACCGATCTGTATTGCGGACTTTGGTTGTACCGATCTCGAGTCGCTCAAGCGAGTTCATTCGGCTTCTCATCGCATTGGGTGTTCCGGCGTCTTTCCTCCACATTGGGTGTTCCGGCGGTCGGTTCGAGTGGTAACATCGGTGACGATGTCTCTCATCTTCATGGGAGTCATAGTCACCCCATCTGAGCTGCACATCTATCCGATGCCAACAGCCGGTCTCCTGGTCAAACACATCTTTTGATTCAGCCACAAGACTAGGCTTTGACATAGGCCTTTTAGATAGGATGTTCCACCGGTCTCTAGAGATCGCCCAAATGATGTAATCCTGAAATGTAATCAGATCTCTAGAGATTGCCCAAATGATGTAGTTAGACCTTTATTGTAGTCCGATCCCTAGAGATCGCCCAAATGATGTATTTTATTTTCAATGCAATCCGATCTCTAGAGATCACAGAAATGATGTGATCCAATGTTAGTGTAATCCGATCCCTAGAGATCGCCCAAATGATGTAATCCGATCTTTTGAAAATAAAGACTTTATCTTGTCGGTTATCATCTTATTATTTTTGCATTGATTATTTTTCCGATCTCTAATGTGGTTATCCGATCTGGTTCTTTACCTGAATGACACTTAACTGATCCTTTATTCAAAATACTTAACTTATTATGCCGATCTCTAATTAACCGATCTCAGAACATTCGGTTATTTGAGAACAGCTGTCGAGTCCCACCAATCGATGCGCTGCCTAGAACTTCGCGAGCATTAAATGCTCGGACTAGTATAAATAGGGGTGGGAGGGTTAGCCAGTTGTTCTCTCATTCCTTTCTCAGCCTCTTGTTCGCAACTTCGAAGTTCTCTCCTTTTCTCCAGTTCTTAGGCCGATCGGACTCGTAAGGGCTTTAATCCTCTTTTTAGTTTAAGTTCTTTGTTTTTGAAAATGAGCGGTGCAGAAGGTCGAGCGGCGAGCCCTCCTTCCATTCGGTTCTCATGGTCATCGTCGATGAAGAAGAGGCGATCGGGCCCAGCGTGCAACCTAAACCCCTAGGGTCTGCTCCAGTCGGGTCGGGTCATACCATCAAGGCTTGCACCACCTTCAGGAGAGAGACCCTTCCTATAGACGAGCTTAGTCGGTTCTTGAGAATCCGATCTGCAATCGTTTGTTCAAGAATACAACATTTGTCTGATTCATATGGTGATCAAGTGCCATGGCTATCTTCGTGTCGATCACTCTTTTGAAGAGAATGACATGGTCATGGTGTACGAGGAGCAGTTAAAGGCGGTCCGAGGTTCCCTCTAGCCGATTTCTATAAGGAGGTCCTAAAACTTAACCGAGCATCCATTGTTCAAATCCACACAAACTCGTGGCAGATCTTGGTATCTTTCCGAGGTCTATGCCGAGCTAAGTGAATCAGACCTACGGCTAAGGTGTTCGCCGAGCTACGGACTAACTCGCGAAAGGATGGCGAACACTTGGTTCTTTGGTGAAGCCTCGTTGCGGACTCTTTTCGATCGCCTCATCCCTTAAGAATTGGAAGAAGCAGGTTCTTCATTACGAGGAGTAAAGATCCGAGCCGCTTTGAGGACTTTCCTCGTATCTGGTGGTACCAGGGGCCCCTACTTCCGAAGAACATTACCTTGAGTCAAGAGGAAAGCTCAATAGTGATGGAGCTGAAAAGTCAGGCCGCCACTTTAAAATATTCCTGTCCAAATGCTGTGACTGCGAATCGCACCATTGGACCATGCAGCGATCAGGCCAAGCTCGCGAACTTCCGCTCTCTGTCCTCTGCATTGTTATTTTCTTTATCTCAGTTCTCATGACCTTATTGATCTCTCTAAACTTTGGTTTGTGCATGTATGGCGGGTGGTTAGTGTTCTAGGAAGCGGAAGAAGGACAAAGAGATCTTACGGAAAGTAAAGGAGATGAAGCGTTCGGAACGTCTTCAAACACTCGGTCACGAACCTGGGGAGATACAAAGAGACCCACCTCAACCTTCGGGTCCGCCGACCACTGAAGCTGTCAGATCTCCTCCTAGATAGGAATAGCAGCCCCCTCCTCTCTCAGTTGTCCCAAGCACGGAAGGGGGGCCTCCTCAAGCTTCTGGGAGGACCTCTTCTCGTGGCGCTCAAATGCTGATCGATCGCTTGAAGAATAACCTGATGTTAGGGAGAACCCGATTTTGCCAAAGTCACAGGATCTACCATCTTCTTTCGGGAGGATCGGGACAGGCTATCCCGGAGTGGTCTCGATGATATCTTGACTCGAACCATGAGCCTAAAAGGGGAGTGTCAGTGAACGGACCATGATTGAGGAAAAGATTCGGCGCTGGTAAGGAGGTCGGGAAGAAAAATCGAGTGGCTTCCCTCCTATCTCAACTCTCAGCAGATCAAGATTATTTATCTCAAGTTTAGGGACGGGCGAAGTACCATGAAGACCGGTGGCGAAAGGTCTCGTGACTTGGTGAAAGTGAGCGGGCTCTCGAGAGAAGTCCAGGCACTTCAGGCCAACGGCGCTTCAGTCGCTCAACTTGTAGAGGAGCTTAACGCGAAGGATAAGGAGCTTTCGGAGAAAGACAAAGAGCTTAAGGAAAAGGATGAAGAGATGGTGTCGGGAATAGCCGGAGCCTATGTGAATGCTCATAAAGATCTCTTGGCCGAACTCCAGAAGCGCTATCCTGAAGAGGACTTCTCTTGGATGGACGACGGCTCCGGGGCGATGGTGAAGATAGTGAGGAGGAGGGCGAGGAAGAGAGAGAGAGTGAGCAGAATGTAAATCAGGCTGGGGGCACCCCCAGCCGAATAACTTGTACAAATTATGAAATGAAATGGAATATCTCTTTTGTTCAATGAATGGATGTGATTGGAAAATCTTTGAATTGCCTAAGTATTTGATTGTATGAGCATAGCGAAACATGAACTAAATGCCATTATTGATCTAAGTATAAAAGATCGGAAAGCACAATAAGCATGAGATCGGTGGGGGAGAAATGCTGAACGGGACTTGATTAAAATTGAAAATTTAACTTGAACACTTAAGATCGGAACCCTCGTTAAACCGAACCAAAACTTTAGCTCTTAATCTTCCGAAAAAGGAGGTCGGCAATAAAACTGGTAGGAAAAGATCTAGTGCCAATTCATTTTATTTATCAACAGAGATCAGGAATATACTTGACAGGTCCGGAAATTCGACAACGGGTTTGAGAGGTCGGTAAATGATTTGAGAGATCGGCGAGGCCTTAATGAATATGAGGACTCAGCATTAATTCAATTCTTTGTGAGGAGAGATCGGAAATGTGACCGCCTATCAAAGAGGGATCGGAAACGTGATTAGCTGTTCAAAGAAGAATTTTTATTGATTCTAGGGATCGGCCAAAATATGGTGTCGACAATGAGTATGTGGAGGGTGAGCTGAGCTCCCCAATTGATGTTATATTTTGTTTACAGGTCGGGTGAGTCAAAAACTCCCAGTTGAAAGGTCCACCTTATGGCCGGACTCCGTCCGATTGATTTCTTGATATTGGGCCCAAATGGGCCTTAGAGTTGGATTAATGAACAGTTAGGCTTACTACGGGCCTCGGGGGCTTTAGGCTGGCCCAGGTCCTAGTGCCGGTCCGGCCCATAGGTTGGGTCGTGACAATATTATTCTCTAGGCATGTAAATTACTGGCTTTTCTTGTTAGAATTTAAGTGCAATTAGCGTTTAATCAAGAGGTGTGGAATTGCTAGAATTAGAACTTAAATTTAAATTTAATTAAACTTTGTCTAAAAATAGAGGGGCGTTTTGAACTTTATTTATTTATATATGGGAAGGGGAAGGATATATTAACTTTATTAAAAATGCCTTTTATTTTTTAAATTAATTATAATTGTATTTTTATTATTTAAATTAATTTTTATATTTATATAAATTTAAAATTTAATTATAAAGTTTATATAAATTTAAAATTATTAATCTTACTTATGCGCAACTTTAATTAAATATAAAATTTCATAAAAAATAATTAACTAAAATAAAAAATTAATAAGTGTAAAAAATATAATTAATTTATAATCTATACTATACATAAATACGTACGGAGGAGAGGCATATTAGCATTGTTAAAAATGTCCCTTAATCTTTTATAATAATTACAATGTTAAATATTTTAATAATTATAATAATTTACAATTATTAATAAAAGTTTTTTCTACAGTAATTTTTTACTTTTAAATTAAGTAAAATTCTATTTATAAATAAATTTTATTAAGATAGAATTTATATAAGATTGTGGTTTGCAAGAAATTATATTTGGATGTCAATTGAAAGTTCACAGGTACAATCTGCTGCTGATCAAGGATCGTGTACTAACAGATACTTATAAGGCTGGAATCATGCAACTACAAAGTTACATTGAAGGCAAACTTGTTGTGGATGTTGGCAGTGGCACAGGAATTCTTTCCATATTTTGTGCTCAAGCTGGTGCAAAACGGGTATATGCAGTGGGTGCAGGTGATATTGCAGTACAGGCAAATAATTTATCTGAGAAGATCATTGTCTTACATGGACGAGTTGTTTTTTTTTTTTAGCGAAAAGAGAATATCATTCATGAAGAACCATGTGAATACAAACTATCTTGAGCCTACAGAAGGGCCAGTTGATCGGGAGGAGAAGACAACCAACCCGAAGACAGAAGGCCCTTCCTTACTTGAATAGCTATCCAATTAGCACAAGCATTGGCTGATCTAGATACATGACAAATATAAAAGAATGGATAGTTTGATAGAACACACTTGATATCATGGATGATGGCCTCGAGTTCTCATGGAATTTGGCAACTCAAAGGGGAAATGAGCTAAACCAGTTGCAGAGAATCAGACTCAAAAATAGCCCGGGAGAGCCCTCGACTAGAGGGTTAATTACCGTAGAAGTGTGCCGTGAGAACGAAAATACGGAAAAAGGGTCGATAATCCAAATTTTACCTAAACGGGGTGGGGAGAAAATAAAGAAGCTAGTCAAGGTAGCGTTTTAGAGTGGGACGCTATCAAAGATAGCGTATAGAGAGGCAGCAAGCCCAGACGCTAGTCAAAGAAGCGTCCCGCTAGCTGCTGCACGCTAACAACAGAAGCGTCCAACTCCAGACCAACTCTAGAACGCCAGGGACGCCACTAACAGAAGCGTCCAGCAGAGTTTCACGTCAGACCAACACCAGAACGCCAGTAACACAAGCATCCAAATGCGGGACGTCACTAACACAAGCGTCGGCCAGATTCTGCGACAACGGCCGTGTTGTTCATGCGGTGGGCCAGAGATTCTCTGCGGCAACGGCCGTCGCCTACGTGTTGGTCATGCGGCCGTCGCTGCGTCGCATGCGTGGCGTCCGTGGCGTCCGTCAAGCGAGAATGAATAGTGGGCGCTTCTCAAACTAGCGTCCCAGCGTCCACGTAGCGTCACTAACACAAGCGTCCGGTGATTCTGCGACAACGGCCCGTGTTGTTCATGCAGCTGGACGCAGAGATTCTCTGCAGCAACCAGCCCCGTCGCCTACGTGTTGGTCATGCAGCCCCGTCGCCTGCGTCGCATGCCCGTGGCGTCCCGTCGCGTCCCGTCAAGGCAGAATGAATAGTGGACGCTTCTCAAACTAGCGTCCCAAGCTCCCACTCAATCCTGATTTAAACACCAACTGCCTCTCTCGTCTCTCTCATTCGTCCCTCTCTTTTACTCCCTTTCTTCTCCCATGTTCAAGCTGCTTCTCCCTTCTCGCGGAACTGCTTGTTGAAGCAGGTGGTGGTGTTCGGTGGACCAAGAAATTTTGTTGTGCTTGTATCCCTGGTACGTATTTTAGTTTTTTAAGGAAATAAATATATATTATATTTAAATATTTGAGTGTTTATATTTGTTTAAATATGCATGCATTATTTAAATATTTGAGTGTTTATATTTGTTTAAATATGTATGCATTTATACGTAGTTATTGAGTAATATTTTACAAATGTTAGGTGATATTGTCATATATTAGAAGAAAAATGAGTGATTTATTATTAATATTTTGAAATGAATTTTTTTGAATAATATATATTTAATTTTTATAATTTTTAACTAGTTTATAGATAATCTTAAAAATTAAAGGAAATATTTTTAACAATATATATATATATATATATATATATATATATATATAATAGTATAATATTTTGATAAATGATGAAATTTATTAAAAATATAAAATTTTATATAAAAGAATAAATGAATAGGAAAATTCTTTTATAATATATTATATAAAAGAATGAAATGAAATAGATAAGATAATAGTATATTCTTAATAAAAAGTTTAATTATGGAAGAAAATAAATTTAATGTAAATTAGAAATTTAAGGATAATAGGAAAAGTTAATTTAATCTAAATAGTGGTTTAATTGAAAAAAAATTTAGTACTAGGTTAAGATTCGAAAGGAATATATATATATATATATATACTTTGAAAAATTGTAAAAGTTAGTGAAAAAAGAGAAAAATAATAGGAAATTTAGTTTATAATATATTATATTAAAGAATAAAATAAAAGAGATAATATAATATTATATTCTTAATATAATTAAAAAAATTAATAAATACCATAAATAGCGGAAATAAAGTTTATATTAGTTAAAACATAAAATATATATATTTTTTAAAATATAGTAGTTGAATATGTAGATTAGAAATATTTAATGTTAAAATTATAGAAAGAAGAAAAAATTTCAAGCAAAATAGTGTTTATAATATTTTATAATAAATAATGTAGAGAATATATAATATAAATGAATATTATTAAGTTGATAGTTCAAACAAAAATAAAAAAAATAAAAGAAAATAAAATAATTGAATATTTATGGTTAACTTAATCGATTATGAGAATTCAGAAAATCAAAAAATAATTAAATGAATCAAACCAGAAAACCAAATTGGTTCGATTCATTTTATTATTTTTTTTCAACACATTTAGTTGAATATATGAGGTGACCCAGACAGTTTATCCGAGTACTTATAGAATTTCTTAGGTGAACCGAATCAAACCGCAGCAACATTAGGTTTGATTTTTTTTAAAAATTTTAGATTTAAATTAAAAATTTAATAGGTTTAGCTGAAATAAAGAACCAAACTGCATATTTATTTGAATTCCTTTTTTTTTTTACAAAGTTAGGCAATACTATTAATTATAATTTTTCTTATGTGTCATTCAAATAACTAGGATTCATATTTAATCAGAAAAATGTCAATTCCATCATTTGCTACCTTATATTGAGATGGAGAAATTATTATTGATGGTGAAGGCTGCGACTATTGTAGGGGTTCATCAACAGTCATTACCATTGGTAGACGCATGGATTTTGGTACTTTAGGTATGAAAATAGTACGTGCAATTGATCTTGAAGCTGGGTGTGAATTTATATCGAATATCTTTTTAGACAACCCATTGAAGGAGATGGTTCAGTGAAATGGGACTGTATGGGTTTGACTAACGATGATGATGTAAATATTATGTTTAATTTTATTGATGAAATTGGAGGTATGTCATCGATAGAATTATATATTGATATTTTTCGACCTGATGCATCTAGAAATGTTGTTGATGAAGCGGGACCATCAAATGTTGGTACTACTGATGAGATAGTTGTTCGCTATCAATCGTCTGAACTTGATAGTAGTACTTTTGAGGATAAAGTTTTGGGGGTTATCAATGAATCTGAAGATATTTGTGAACGTCGATGGGTGTACGATTCAAACGAATCATACTTTTCTGATAGTCATTATTGCCCCAATAATGGTGTCGATGAATAGGATTCTGATGAACGATGGATTGATAGTGATGAGGCAGACTTCAATCAAGATGTTGAGCATGATAATGAGGTAGTAGTCAACTTGCCTTCATACTATAACACTCATGTTGCAAACCCAATAATGCCTATTGTCCATCCTCCACCTTACTGTGAATTAGATTTTTCATTGCTAACAGTTGATCCATGGTCAAAACCGCAATATAGTTCAATGTGGGATCCATCGAATGAGTTTGAAGTTGGAATGACATTTCCGTCTAGAGAGGCTGTCCAAAGAGCTGCCAAAGAATATCATTTACTTAGGCACCATGACTTTTCTTATGTGAGACAAAGAGCAAACGTATGCTATAAGGTGCAAATATAGAAACAACAATTGTAAGTGGAGAATGCGTGCGTCTCGTCGAGAAGGATCTGATATATGGAAAATTACTCGATATAACGGACCCCATACATGTGTTAATCCATCAATCTCACAAGATCATAGGCAATTGGATAGCAAATTTATATCTGATTTCATCCTAGCAATTGTACGAGAACAGCCAAATGTGAAGATATCTGCGTTACAAGCAGAAATCAAAGATAAGGTTGGATATATGCCGAGTTATCGGAAGATGTGGAAGGCTAGACACGATGCAGTTGTTAAGATATTTGGTGGTTGGGAGGAATCTTTTACAAGATTGCGTCAATTCATGCTTGCGTTGTGCAAACACAACCCCGATTCTTCGTTCTTGATTGAAGATGACCCTCTATTTATTAATAATAAATTAAAACCTGAGAATCGGGTTTTCGATAGGATGTTTTGGGCATTCAAACAAACAATTAAAGGTTTCAAGCACTGTCGGCCAGTTATTTTTATAGACTCCACATTTTTATATGGAAAGTACAAAGGGTGTTTATTTTGTGCTACGGGACTGGACGACAATAACCATATTTTTCCTATTGCATGGGCAATAGTTGATTGTGAAAATACAAGGAACTGGGATTGGTTCATGTCTTGTTTACGGGTGTTTGTGACTGATCATTCTGATATTTGTGTTATATCAGACAGACATATTGCCATTAAAAAAGCAATGTAGCAAGATTGGTGGCAGCCTCCTAATGGACATCATCGATACTGCTTAAGACACGTACTGAGCAATTATAATACAAAGTTTAAAAATCCCGACATGAAAGAAGCTCTCCGAAAGGCAGGTTAGTTTTTGCCAAAGAATATTATTTTTGCAAGCATTAATTGCATTTTCAATGTTATATAATACAAAAATGTCAATTTTTTTTTAACAGCTCACCAAATTCAGAAAAAAAAAATTTTATGATGCCATGGACACAATCAAGAGCGAGCATCCAGATACGTTTGAATGGGCTAGAAATATACCATTGGAGAAATGGACACGTTCTCATGATGGAGGAAAAAGGTATGGCTCCATGACAACCAATACCGTTGAGTCAGTTAATGGAATGCTTAAGGGGATTCGTGCACTACCAATAACTATAATGGTAGAGAAAATATTTTTCCAATGTGTCCAATATTTTGACACACGCCGCACGACCTTCCGTGAACAATTGCAGTTGGGCTTCAACTTAACACCGGCATGTCGTCAAATTTTGAATGAAAATTTGAATGAAGCAAACTCACTTAATGTTCGATTATTTAATCGTGATTGTGGTGAATTTTAAGTTTGGAAGGATAGAACTGGGGACAACCACATCGTCAAACTTTATGAGAGGACATTCACATGCGAGAAGTTTCAAGAGATACGTATTCCATGTTCTCATGTCATAGCAGCATGCCAATCAATGTCAATTAATTATGAGCAATACGTTTCAAATTATTATACATTGGAATGAACGCTTAAGTGCTATGAGTGGCAGTTTCATGCACTTGGACATCATGATGATTGGCCAACAGACAATGATCCAATCCTTGTACCTGACCCAAATCGGAAAAGGTCTAAAGGAAGACCAACTTCTTTAAGGAAGACGAATGAAATGGATTGGATGGTGATTCAAAAGAGAGGGGATCCATCTAAAATCCTTTGAAGGACACTATTTTCAAATACTTTGTATTATTATCATAAATTGTTGGACACAATTTTCATTATTATGTTTTCATTTTATGTGTATTATTACCCCCCTGTTGGTAGGTTACGTACTTTTCAATTTTATCTTAAATTATTGCATTATTTAATATAATTACTGCATTATGATTTATTTCGTATATATTTATTTATGCTCTCTTTTGTTTATGACTTAGATAAAATAATGGCTTGTATAATGAACACTCCAAAAAGAATTATCAATCAACAACAGCGGGCAAGAGTACATGGTTTAATTAGGAATTTGATTAATCTACCTATGGAAGTAACACCATCAACTATAGGAGATTACCTACTCTGCATTGTTAAGCATATGATAAGGGTGAATGGGCTAATTCAACAAATTATATGGGAAGGAGAGCTATTAACAGATAAACCTAGATATTTGGCTTTAAAGTCAACTTTTAGTTGTGTCCAGGATAAAGGCATACTTGACAGTGTATGGCAAAAATTAGAAGCTAACCGTACCCCATCATATTTACTACTTCTTAAAGGATTTGTCAAAGAATATGCTAATCGGGTCGCTACAAGGACAATGTGTCGGGCGAGTGGTATAAAAATGCGTGATAGGAAGAAACATACTCTGGTAAAGCCCTGTTTACCTAAAATCGACTACACATTAGAGAAAGATATTTATGACGAGCTAATTAGATCATGTCCTGTAAATCAAATAGTCAGGCTGACCTAATTAGTTGATGTAGTAAACAATGATGTACTTTTATCTTTGCATTGACTATGTAATGTAGACTTATTAATTAATGCATTGAATGAGAAATTTTTATTTATACCATTTTATATGTGTATTAAATATTTTTTTTACCATTCATGTTTTATTTACTGTATAAGGAAAATATGTGCATTGTTTTACCTGTCACAAATACAAAATGAAAATGTATATTTAATTTAATGAATAGGTATGGCTAATCAACAAACAAGAAGAGATTATATTGTACCATGTCCAATTGATCCAGAGCTTCTACGACTCCAGTCACAACACCGTTCTGAAGGGATTTGGACTGGTACAATGGAGCATGAGGTGCTTACATGTAGAAGGCAGGGGAACATATTGCATGCTGACATTGATAACCGAATTGTTCCTCATCTCCACGATTCTGGATTTTTTGGAATTGCTAGATTAGGATTTTTTTCCCCTTGACTGGCACCTTATTAGTGCCTTTGTAGAGCGATGGCGACCGGAAACTCATACATTTATGATGCCAATTGGGGAGTGCATAATCAGTCTTCAAGATGTTGGCATTATCACCGGATTGCCAATACATGGTTCTGCAGTAACTGGAATGTCACGAGTAGAATGGCTAGAAGTTTGTGAGCTCTTGTTGGGAGTTAGACCACCTCCAGAAATGATTCGAGGAAATACATTAAAATTATCATGGCTAACTGATGAGTTTGGAGCTATTCCACATGAAGTTAATGATTTAACAGTGTTATGGCATGCAAGAGCATTCATATTACGACTCATCGGTTCGATATTTCTCGACAAGACAAACTCACGTGTGAACTTGATGTTCCTACCCCTATTAGAAGACTTGAGGCAAGCTGCGACATACAGTTGGGGTGGAGCTTGCTTAGCCTTCCTTTATCTTGAGCTTTGTCGTGTTGCAGTTACTGAAGCAAAGGAGATTTCAGGACCCCCGTTCATATTGCAAATCTGGGCTTGGGAGAGATTTAAAATAATCTCTCCATTAATAAGAGATCCATCGGCACCTCATGATGCACCCCTAGGTGCTAGGTATGTAATTAAATTTATATTTTTTTCCATTAAACAATCAAAAAATTGATTTTTATTGCATTATATTTTAAATTTTCTTATCAACTAACAGGTGGAGTAGAGCTCGACAAATCACTAAAGTTACAACCCATGTACTACAACAAATTCGATACAATCTTGATCGAATGCGACCTGAAGATGTAAATCAAAATTCTCAAAATCTGACTTAAAATAGTGTTATATTTTTTTCCTATATTAATCACTTTATGTTTTGCAAATTTAATACTTCATGTTTTGCTCATTTTCACTTGCAGATTACATGGGAACCATATAATGAGGAATTGTTGGATGAGCTGCCTGACATGTGCATACAGGGTCGTCCCATATGGAAGGCAGTGGTGCCATTAATTTACTTCCATATTATTGAATGGCACCAGCCTGATAGAGTGATGAGGCAGTTTGGTTTGGCCCAACCTATTCCACGACGACCGATGCAAACAGATGAGTTACATGAGATTACTCTCCGATTTAGTGAGAGTAATTGGGCGCACCATCATGCGACGTACATTAATCGTTGGAATAGGCGAGAACATTACATTGTTCAAGGGCAAGAAATGGCACAACCACTCCACCATCATTCTGAATATATGGAGTGGTATCGTCGAGTTGCAAGACGTTGGATCTCAATAAGTGGAGCTGCCATTGGTTGTGTGGTAATCATTTACAATACATATTTTTTCATTATTAAATACTTAGTAATAATAATTTTTAATTACAGTGTTTAACACAAACTGTAACATAATACATGGACTTCATATTTTTACAGGAGGATGCAATTGAGGATTGTTTGCTAAAATTACAGAACCCATCAACAGAAAATGTGGCTGAAGTTAAACGTACATTAAGAAAAATGATGATTGCTCTAGAGGAAGAAAGTCGGCTTTGCCAAATGCCACCTGCTCAATCCGCACCTCAAGCAACAACCTTTAATGATGAATTAGAAGAGGACCAACCCATCAACCAGCCTGAGCCCTCACATAGAGCAGCACGACGCCGATCACGTCCTGCTCGAAGTCGTCAACATCCAGTGCGTCCAGCCTCTCCTCCCGATGATGCTTTGCCCTCACCTGTTGCATTCCACCCTTACTGCATCACATCAGCGCCTGATCATTCTGATCCTATTCCCTCGGCTCCTGCACTATCTGACCCTGCTCATTACATTGGTTGGATGGCTACCCCATCAATGCCTGGCCCATCAGCACCATGGATGTCATATCAAACTCAAATGCAAAATAGAAGCACATTCGACTTTACTGAGAGTCAACAGCCGCAAACACCATTCGGCGGCTTATTTGCTCCATTTGGCAGACCATCAAGCATTGGGCCATCACAGTATACGTCAGGTCAATTTAGTGGATATGGGTCAGAACAATACTTTGCACCATATCATTCTGGTGCCTTAGGCCATATTCCATCTGCTGCGGGTCTATTTGGATACCATGAACAAAGTGCTATGCATTATACTGCAGGCGGGGAATCATCAGGACAACATCAAGGGCAAGCTAGCCAACCCAAAGAGAGACATCGCAGACTTTGTGTCCAAGTGCTTGACTTGTCAGAAGGTGAAGTTTGAACACCAGAGACCGTCAGGGAAGTTGCAAGAGCTCCCTATCCCAGAATGGAAGTGGGAAATGATTACTATGGATTTTGTGACTGGGTTGCCTCGTACCACGCGAGGATATGACTCGATATGGGTAATTGTAGACCGCTTGACCAAATCAGCTCACTTCTTACCTGTAAAGACTACATACTCTGTGGCACAGTATGCCCGGCTCTACATTCGAGAAATAGTCAGATTGCATGGAGTTCCGGCTTCCATAATATCTGACAGAGGGCCCCAGTTCACTTCTCGGTTTTGGAGAAAGTTGCAGGAGGCACTTGGCACACAGTTGAACTTCAAGATGCCTTCCACCCTCGCATGCAGACGGTCGAAAGGACAATCCAAACACTGGAAGACATGCTTCGCATGAGTGTCTTGGATTTTGGAGGTCAATGGGATGAGCAGCTAGCTTTGGTGGAGTTTGCCTACAACAACAGTTACCACTCCAGCATAGGGATGGCACCCTATGAGGCATTATATGGAAGAAAGTGTAGGTCTCCTCTGTGTTGGACAGAAATGGGGGAAGCGAAAGTGCATGATGTAGACCTAGTGCAGTACACTTCAGAGGTAGTTCCTTTAATCGAGAACGGCGAGGGCGGCTTGATGGCGTAGAAGAGTTATGCACGGACCCAGACGGAGGGATGTGGAGTTTGCGATGGCGACTATGTATTCTGAAGGTTTCTCCAATGAAGGGAGTCATGAGATTTGGAAAGAAGGGCAAGTTGGCACCTCGGTATATCGGACCTTTTGAGGTTCTTGATAAGTGGAGGCGATTGCCTACGGTTGGAGCTACCACCCAACCTTTCTCACGTTCATCCGTGTTTCACATCTCCATGCTCGGAAATACATTCTGATCCTTCTCATGTCTTTGTTAGGATGTGATAGAGCTAAAAGAGAACTTGACATTTGAGGAGCGACTGTAGCCATAGTGGACTACCAAGTGAGACAGTGAGATCCAAAGCAGATCCCTATGGTTAAGGTTTTGTGGAGGAGTCGATCGGTGGAAGAGTGCACTGGGAGTCGAGGCGGGACATGCGTAGCAAGTACCCTTACTTGTTCAATGCATAATCATGTGTTTTATTACGCCTTGTGTAAAAATTCGAGGACGAATTTTTACGTAAGAGGAAGAATGTAACACCCCAAATTTTATTATTTATGAGTATTTTTGATATTTTAATTTTATTTAAATTTTAGGAATTTTTTGAGATTTTGGATTTTAAAAATCGGGTTCGATTTTCAAAATATAAACTTTGATGATTTTTAAAAATTAATTTAAAGACCACGTGGCAAAACTAAAAATATATTTGGAGTCTACGTATTTTTACGAGTTTTACGAAATTTTTGAATTTTGGACCTCGTTTTCGGTCCGAGGCGATAAAAATTCAAAATTTTGTATTTAATCGAACGGCCGAATTGAACCGGACGGATCGGACCGGTCGAATCGAACCGGCTCCCTTTCCTTTTTCTTCTCCGCGTCGTCCCTCTCTTTCTCTTTTCTCTCTCCTCCCCTCCCTGCGTCGCTCCGATTTCTCGGCCAAATCCGGCCGATCCGGCCACCGATTGGCGGGTCTTGTGTCTAAAATCATCTACTCGTGAGCTTTCCATAGACACCAAGAACGCCGAAATCCATCGAGCGGTTTGTCCGATTTTTGCTCGGGAAGATTTTAGCCCATTTCGACTTTTGGGCTAGATTTCGGCAAGTGAATCCACGAGGAAACCGAGGCCACCAGCACGCTCCATTCGCCGAGAGCTTCGCGCGACATAAATTTCGAATTTTTCCGACACCGTTTTTGGTGGGTCCCACGAACCAGCGGTGTAATTTCGAGCATTAAATGAGCTTAGAAAATTCTGAAAAATTTATGTGCTAACCCCGTGTTATGGGCTTCGTGTAGGTATCCTCGATTCGCGGAAATTCGGCGATTGACCAATTACGCAAATTTCGGGCGAACGGACGTGGCCGGAAAAGTCTCGAATTGGGCGAGGTTTTGGCTAGCCCCATTGTCGACGTCGAGCGCGTTCGAAGTCGGAATCGGCAAAGGTAAACCCGAACCTAGTTTTTACGTAATTTTCTAGTGCTTAAATAGGATTAAAAATCCATAAAATATTCGTGGTAGCTTAGAAAATTACGATTCTTTTGCAATAGCTTAGTAATATTGCTAAGGACCGCGAGGCAAAGTTTTATAATTTTTAGAGCTTGTTTGGCGGTTTTGCAAAAATGATCAATAATAAGGACTAAATTGAAATTTTGCGTATTGTGATGGATGATTGATTTGATGGGCGGGAGGGCTGTGTGATATGATTGAACTGTTGATGTATGGATTGTGAGCATAGAAGTGCGTTTTTAGCCCTTTTGCGGGTTGGGTAGGTCCTAGGTATAGGGAGACTCGCGATTTTCGGTACGACTTAGGACGTAATTGGTCTTTTTCTTTATTTGTATTGAGTCAGATTGTATTAAATAAATGTAATATGATTGTCAGGTGAGCCGGGACAGCCTTCTTCCTCCGCCCAGCCGCCACAGTAATTTGTCGTCAAGTGCGTGAGTAAAATATTAATTTTAATTATAATTTCGATATTATTATATGTTCAAGATGCCCATGCATCACTTATATGCATATATTTATGTAGTTAAACTCTAGGCACGATTTATGTTGCATTCATAACTGTTGATGTACCATGGATGTTGTTGTGGTAATTTGGAGCAGTGTGCGTGCGTTGGCGTGCGTGTGATGTGGTGTGGACTATGGATAGGGCCGGGGTAGTCACGGCTTGAGTAATTCTGGGACGTTCCTTGAGAGGGGTAGTCACGGCTTGAGTAATTATGGGACCCTCGATTTGGTTATTAAGTGGAAGTCCGAGCTTGAGTAATTCGGCACGGGTTGGATTTAAGAGAGTGTATAGGATCAGCTCCCATATGTTATGATTGATACTACATGGTGTGTGAGTGCTCCAAATTACTTTTTTGATGTTATGATGTGAAAATGTTGTGTATGTTGCATTTCACTCTACAGGTTGCATTAGTTTCAGATAGTTATAGAGATTATAGTTAAGATTGATATTTTACTCTCTGAGTCGAACGCTCACTCCTGTTCAAAAATTTTTACAGCCACGGAGGATATTTTGTTAGGTTAACTCGCCTTTTTACCTCGCAGGTTGTTTATCAATATTGTGTAATTTTAATTACTCCTAGAATTTTCGCATGTGTTAGCAGTAATTATTTGAAATTGGTCTGTAATATTATATTCATGTTGGACCTGTAAACTTAATATTTTAAGTCTGTTTGATGGATTGGATGAGGGAGCTGAGCTCCCATTTATTATTATGTTGATGAGTATGTGGAGGGTGAGCTGAGCTCCCCAATGGATTGTTTATTGTGTTTTACAGGTCGGGTGAGTCGAAAACTCCCCGTTGGAAAGTCCATTTTATGGCCGGACTCTGTCCGTTTGTTTTTTGATATTGGGCCCAAATGGGCCTTAGAGTTGGGTTAATGAATAGTTAAGGCTTACTACGGGCCTCGGGGGCTTTAGGCTGACCCAGGTCCTAGTGCCGGTCCGGCCCATAGGTTGGGTCGTGACAGTTTTCACACTTTAATATTTTTAATTTATAAAACTATTATATTTAAAGTTTTTTTTTGACAGAAATGCTGTGAAAATCGCTACTCATAGTAGCGTTTTGGTAGAAAATTGTGTCAAAACGCTATTGTCAATGGCGTTTTGGTAGAAATGCTGGCGTGACTAGCGTTTTGAATCAAAACGCTATTATTAGTAGCATTTTTATACTAAAATACTATTATTAGTCGTGTTTTTATACTAAAATACTATTTTATTTTGGAACGCTATTTTTAATAACGTTTTGGACATTAAAACGCTACTAATAATAGCGTTTTTACGATCTGACTTTTCTTCACCCCTATCTGGTAAATTTTACACATCACACCCATTTTTAATAATTTTAGTTTCCAATTCACCCTTGTACGGTCAATTTCTCTCGACTAGATGCAAAATTAAGAGCTGCTCGGAGAGCCAACCCTTCTGCTACTAAAGGAGATAAACAGGAGAAAGACGAAGCGCATCCATCTAGCGGCAGACGAGTTGAGGTATGCTTCTGTGTACTGGGTGATTTGATGCCTAAGTCTAGACATCAATTTGTGGTTTTCTCAAGACACATGAAATATGTTGTTATGGTATTGAGCAATTAAGCTTTTCAAAGCCTACTGCAGAATACTCGGTGGGTGGGTCGTAGGGGTTTGGTTTTAGGCGAAAGGCAACAATAATATATATATATAAGGCAAACAATTGAATAACATCGTATTACACTTTTAAATGGAGACAATATTTAAATATCATATTATTATGAAGAGTCAAACTGAGATGAGATAAAATCATCCCACCTAATTAGTTACGGGGTTACCACACTCAATGGTGAAAGGCAATAATAATATTGAATATATAACTACTATTTAATCACATATTAACAGGTTATAACAAATAAAAAATATATATTATTCTTTAAAACACCCTAAATACAGGACATGTTAAAATGGAAATTAAAAAAACTTTCAGATTCCAATGTGTAGAATACCAACTAATCTTTAACAAGGGGTGAATATATATATAATTTAGAAAAATGAGAATTCATATAAAAGAAAAGTTGTAGAAATAAAATAGTTAATATACATGCGAGAGAATTATCTATTGATTTATTGTATTTTCTATTTTTTTTTTAAAATTGTAAAAATATAATAATAATTATTGTTATTATTATGAGAAAATTAAAAAAAAATTAACTAAAAATTATTTTTTAATTTTTATTATAAAAAATTATAAAATTTAATATTTTAAATCACAAATATATAAAATGGGTATAATGCACGTTATTCCATTAAATAGTCTTATACGTAAGCTAATTTTACACGGTAGAGTTCTCAATATTTTGGTAAGTCTGCCAAGCATGAAGGTTTTTGTTCTCACCTCCCATTAAATCCTTAAAATGCTTGAAGCTCTTTTAGATGATGTTAAAAAATATATATCTAGTTTAAATGTCAAAAAAAAAAAATTAAAAAATTTATTTTATTATTTTAAATTTTTATTAATTAAATATATTTAATTTAAATTTAAAAAATTTTAATAAATATTTTAAAATAATTAACTTTTTCTAATAATAGTTTAAATAATAATGTATAGTCCCACCGTGCAAGTTACAGAGTTATTGGAGTCAGATCTCCATAGCGTTCCATGGCCTCAGCTGCTTCGGCACAACACAATTAGTCAGTTTCTTCCTTTGTATCCCAAAAAAATATTAGAGTTCTGCAAATTTATCACCAAGACATATGCCCCAATGGAGGTTTTTTTTTTTTATATTTTCGTTTTTTTTTTCAATTTATCGGAAGATAGATGAATGTCATTAATAGAACATCCTTGTAGTTTGTAGCCCATTACAGCAGAGGCTTAAAAGACAATAAACATGAACACATCCTCTCACTAAAAAACGAAGAAAAAGTAATTTGAAGTAAACTCTATCCAGGACAATAGGACGCTCAAGCCCCAAAAGCCAAAAAAAAAATCTTAGCCTAGAACGAGTCAAAGAGCCAGACCGGATTGTAGCTCGACAGAGATTTCCCATTGCACCATACAGCTTCCTTCCGACAAAGAGGAGTTCGCCTCCCTCGGATCCAGCCACACAACCACCGGTGGGTGATGAAGATGAACTGATGCATACAGGGGACCAAATACGGCTAACTTGCTCGAAGAAGAATCCCCAGAAACTGCAACCCACGGTGACAAAGAAAACAAGCTAGAAACAACAGAACACCCAAATAATCGGCCATGGAGGTGATGCCAAAATAACCAAATGGAGCAAGAAGCACGGGAACCTTGCTTTAGCAACCATGCAAAGCAAGGATTGAACTCAAAGAGGAACCCCAACTCATCACAAAACCCATAGACTCCAGATATTGTAGCAAGCTTGCCCTCTATGCTATTAATGGAGAAGAGAGTCAGAGCTTTAGACTTAGAAGGACACCATGGGTATCGATAGAAAGACCCTAAGAATAACCCCTTGCTCCTATAACTCCCAGTTGAAGTGCGGAACCAGAGATCAACCACCCAAATAGCGATAAGAAGTTGGTCCAAAAACCTTAGCCCTTTCCATTATCCTCCGATCTGGACAAGAAGAAATAGCACAAAACAAAACTATGCATCCTACCCAGAGGCAGGGAGGAACTAACCCACATCAGGTAGGAGGAGGAGCCCCCTACCCATAAGGGGCAGGGGAGACCGCGAAATCCAATAGAGAGGATAAGAAAACCCTAGACCAAAACAGAAGAGAAGAGAAGGAGAAGCTCTCTCTCTCTCTAAAACTAAGAAAGAGAGTGAAGAAAGTACTGGCAATAGGATAAATAATAAAGAGATTCAGTACTGGTTAGGTTGGATTGGTGTCATTTCAGCATGGATGGATGCAATAATCCTAGTTAAAGCTTTAGCTATATTTGGGCTTGTTAAAATGTGTACAGCCACTTGTGTTTCAGAGTTCCTTTAAAATGGTAGTGCTACTAACACATCAGTAGAATTATTTGAAGTTGGGTATTTCTGGTCGCCTAAGTAAGGAGCTATATATTATTGTTTGGGATGGGCTCCTACTACTGAGTTGCTAGGTCTTGTGCAATTGCTTGACCACCGGAGGGATCCCTTCATCGGAACTTTGCGGCATAGCTTGACACATGTTTTGGTATTTTGATTTTTTGGAATGATCTCTCAAGCATTGGTTAATTCTCCATAGTTTCTTATTCGTTCCATGTTCACCACAATAATCAATGACTTGCAATTGAGAAAACATTTAGAGTTTGTTAGGTTGAATTCAATTCCATATTGAATAAAAATTGGATTTCAATTATAAAAATTTAATTTTTTAAATTAATTATAACTTAAATAAATTCTTATTAAATTTAATAAAATTTTAAATAAATTTCACAAAATTTATATAATAATATTTTTTTTATTAAAATGCCATCTAAAAATTTTCTCTCAATTCATCCATCTCCTTATATACTCATCTGCTAAAATTTTTAATTTTGAAACTTTCATCGCCAATGTGGTCAACAAAAATTTACTACAGTCACCAAATATCATTAGTTAATTAATTTAAAAAATTATTAATGATCTAATAAGAATTTGCTCTTAATAATAACACTATTTTATGTTGTTATATAAATATTTTACATTTTAAATTTATTTTATATTTATTAATATATTGTTAATTGATTTATATATTATTATTTATTACAAATTTATTAAATATAAGATTTTTTGATAGAGTAGAAAACTATAAGTGTAGGCTTGAGTGCTTACCATTCGTATTAAAAATTTTAATTATTAATAGAGACATAATCCTAAACTTTTATTGTGAAGCAAGCTCAATTGGGCCAAAGGGATTTGGGCATGATGTTAACCCACTAAGCTATCCTTACTCAATGCCAATAATCTTCCAATACTTGCTAAGAATTTAAACCATGACTTCAGCTCTGATACTAATTATAGGATCCAGCGTTTATCATTATGTTAAAAGTTTAAACCATAAATAAGGAGTGTAATTTTAACATTTTATAGCGTAATAGCACTAGAAAGGATTTGGGTTGGATGCTGACTCCTTGAGCTATCTCTACTCAATGTCCATAATAATTTTTTTTTATTTTATTCTTGAGGATAGTTTATGAAACAAGGACAATGTACTTCAATTACAAAATTATACAAAAATATAAATTACATGGCATTTAATTGAATTTTACATATTATACCAAATGAAATAAATGAAATTTATCTAAATTTTACATTTAGTTAGAATTTATTTGAAAAGGATTCCAAATTTATGATTTAATTGAACCAAACACGGTGTTAGAGACCCTAGCTTTCATGGTGTCCACTTCGATGATAAAGTGAAAAAGCTAAACCCTTTTTGTATGAATGGAAAACAACAATGAAATTAATTAATTACGTTTACTTTAGATCATTCTCCTATCGATGGAAGACTCTTTTTATCTCGTACTAATTCTTTAAGACTAATCCTACCAATTTTAAATATTGTGATTTGTTATACAAGATATTTTAAAGAGAATTTACACTGACATGATGGTCCAACGAATATATATATATATATATATATATATATATATATATATATATATATATATATAGACGGGGAGATTTCAACTTAAAATCTCTCTATTTTTCTGCACTTTATGAAAACATTGAGATTATCCTCATTGGTTGGGTGGTTGGGCGTTTATTATACTTTGCTAACTGGAAGTATGCTTTATATGTGAATATAATCTTTGATTGCGGATCATCTTTAACTATTATTATTCCTCTTGTGACGAGTACGGCAGCTTTAGCAGTTATTAAGCAAGGAACATACATTGCTTTCTCCTTCTTCTTCTTCATTTTTCTACTTGTATATAATCTTTGAACGAGTGATGGTAATCATGACCTACCCGCAAATACCTATCTACAAAGTTGGGAGAGAGGAAGGTACGAGAAACCCAAGCACCTAGCGGAAAGATGAGTAGTGTTGCAGCAAATGGAACGCAAGAAAATCCCCCGATCAGAGACGTGAGCATTTCTGGGATGTCTGTGCCTTATCAGGCATTCTTAGATGGAGATTGGGAAAGGTTGAAACGCTTCTTTGAACAAAACACCGAAGCTGTGGTGTCTCCACTGACAGTTAACAGAGACACCGCTCTCCATATTGCAATATACAGTGGAAGCAGGAGTCTGGTCGAAAGTATTGTCCAAATTGCAAGACGAATATCAAGTCCAGAACAGAGTCCTTTATTGATACAAAATGAGTACGGTAACACTGTTCTTCATGAGGCTGCTGCTACGGGAGATGTCACAGCAGCAAAACTTTTGCTGGATTGTGAAAGGACTCTGTTAGATATTAAGAATAAATTAGGCGAAACGCCGCTTTATAGAGCCGCAGCGTTTGGCAAGACAGAAATGGTGAAGTTCCTGGCTAGTGAAGTGTTGAGCCATAGAGAAGAAATATTAGCAACTCACCGACAAAAAGGTCCTTCTGTTATGAGCTTCCATGGCAGGAGAAATGATTCAACCTCCATTCTTCACATTGCTGTCCACGCTGAACACTTTGGTTTCTCTCTTTCGTTCTCTCCACATACACATATATACCAATCCTTTCGAAAATTGACATATAATTGCTAATATATATGAAATCAACTGTGCTTCATCACTTTTCTTTTGATTTTGAACACATGCAGAAACAGCTTTGTATCTGCAGACGACAGATGAAACACTAGGAGAGTTGAAAGATGGAAATGGCAGGACGTGTCTTCATCTGTTAGCCAGAATGCGCTCAGCTTACAGGAGCAGTCAATCCATGGGCAAATTGAAGGGATTGATCTATAAATGTATGCATATCTGTCCTCAGAATTTGGAAACTTTCTTCACTCTTTAATTAATCTCAATGGGTGATAGTGGTGAATATATATCAAAATCTGGAAGGATATCTGTAACTCATGCCATGCGCAGGTCTTCCAGATGGCAATGAGCATGAAGAGGATCACCAAGATACTGTATCTTTCAGTAAAAAGGATGACTTGGAGAGTGGACCCACAACCAATCATTTCCTCCCATTCACCTATTCAAGGCTTCGCAAAGGTAATGTCCTACTGTTGCATGATTCCAAGCCCTTTCGTGACCATATTCTGTTTCAACTTTATTAATAACCCTTATTAAGTAACAACTACACATGAACTGCAGCGATTTCAAAGATGAATCGTACAATATGGATTTTCCTGGCTCAAGGTGCGTTCTGTTTTACGAATATAAATCTAATTCAATATATTGATCATGATCATAATTAGCTAGCGCTGCTTGTTTCAATTCCCTCAAAAAAGAAAAAAAAAATGCTCTGCTTGGTTCAATTACTTCACTCTTTCATCATGCACAGGATGGCCAGTTTTGGATAGAATCAGGAAAGAAAAGAAAAGGCATGAATCTGTTATGAAATTAACAAAGCTGCTCGTGAGGTTAGATAAATCATGGGAGACCAGTCATGGAGAGCCGGATATAGGTACAATTTCCTTTGGCGAAGCAGAAAGATCTAGAGAAACAGTACGAAGCAGACGAACTAGCTCACTTGGAGGTGGTAAAGAAGACACAAATGGCAATCCCGTGGACAAGACAATTGAACCTTCTAGGCCATTGCTGATTGCAAATAGCACTGGTATAATAGAGATTGTGGATGAGATACTGAAGGCATATCCTCAGGCTGTTGAGCATGTTAGCGATGTGGGGCAGAACAAATTATATGTGGCTATAAAGAACCGCGATCCTGCAGACAAGACAACTGAACCAACTTCTACGCCATTGTTGATTGCATCTAGCACTGGTATAATTGAGATTGTGGATGAGATACTAGAGGCATATCCTCAGGCTGTTGAGCATGTTAGCGATATGGGGCAGAACATATTACATGTAGCTATAAAGAACCGCCAAAGGGATATCTTTCGTCGTGTAAAAAAGATGAAAATCCCAATGGCTATTTTAGTCCGCAAAATTGATAATAATGGCTACAGCTTATTGCATCATGCTGCAGACTTGCATAATGATTTTGGAGGACACAAACCTAGTACTGTGCTCCAACTACAAGGGGAGCTGCGCTGGTTTGAGGTCAGTTCCTCTTCTTTCACTGCCGCCCATAAATAGTTTAGTTTTTTTTGTTTAGTACAATTGGCTCACAGCTCGAACTCCATTCCTCAAAGTTAGAGATAACTCTTAAGCTAAACCTCATTGTTCCACATATAGTTTTTCTTGTTAGTTATATATATCTATATCAATTTGCAGCGTGTAAAGAAGATAATCCCTTCTCACTACATCATGCACCACAACGAAAAAGGTCATACTGCCTTCGAATTATTTGAGCTGACACATGCCAAGCTTCACAAGGATGCACAAGAATGGCTAAAACGGACATCTGAGTCTTGCTCTGTTATCGCTGTTCTCATCGCCACCGTTGGTTTCACTGCTATCTACACTGTTCCAGGAGGTACCGATGAAAAGACTGGCCTTCCCATCCTTCTCCATTATCCTTTCTTTGTCGTTTTCACAATTTTGGATATTATCTCGCTCGCCAGCTCATTGACTGCAGTTGTGATGTTCCTTTCCATCCTCACATCTCCATTTCGGCTTCAAGACTTCCGAATCTCTCTCCCTCGGAAACTAACACTTGGCTTCACATTTCTCTTCATCTCAGTGGCAGCTACCATGCTTGCATTTGCTGCAACAATTGTGCTGGAAATTCATTTGAAGGCACAGTGGTCAAGAAGTCTCATTTACACCGTCGCTTTCCTTCCAGTCACTGCATTTGCAATCATGCAATTCCCTTTGTATTTGGCATTTACTGGTATTATCAAAAGCTCTCTCAAAGCCCTCAGAAAGGCTCTACCTTGGAGTTTCATTCTCGGTATGTATAGGAGCACCAAGTCATCCATTCGTAAGAAGGTCCGCTGAGAACATTTTCTGCAATTCAATCAGTCATCAACTGCTTTTTTTTTCCTTTTGTACATAGTCAGTTGCTTTCTTTAAACTAATGGCTGGATTTATGTGGACTGCTCCTCATGATATTTCACAAAAAAAAAAAAAATATATATATATATATATATATGAATGGATGGCTTCCTGTGGAGTGTACTGTGGTGAACTTGTACGGAAGGGGGAAAATGAGGTCAATAAGAAAATTTATTCAAGTACTTTGTGTAAATTAATCTTTAGCTGTTGTGTGTATATATATATATATAAACAAAGAGAATTGAAAACTTGTGTTACACACGCATGCAATATGAATATCTAAATATAATATAGAGTATCCTATTGGGTAGTGTATACCATAAAACGAGAGATTATAAATGTGAGATTTCATCTTGTAGCAAAGAGATGCATATAATTGTGAGTGTATAATAATTACTAATTAAATTCTTGTATATAAGTGTGCCAATGTTTCTCCGGATGAATGAGGAGTTGCATCTCAAATATATATTAATTCATTGTACCAATCATGAAATGAACAAGAATTTCTGCAACATATGAAGTTTCCACTCTTTAGAGAGAAAGTTTCTATCAAATTTTTTCTTCTGGTCTTCAGTCTCTCGGTAAGATGAATGGTCTCCATTTACGGCAGGGGGAAGACTTTATATTCTGCGCGGATTAGGAACAGGTCTCAAATTAAATCTGCCATGATTGGCACTACAGTGCAAAAGATTGTGCGTGTGTGTATATAAAATTAGAGTTGCAAATTTTAACAAAAGATTGAATGACTTTCTTTTGGCGATTAATCAGCGTGGCTTATTTATTAATTAAGGAAGCATTTCAACTTCAACTTTGTTGAAGCACTGTCCATAATTTTAATGCATCTTGTTATTCTTCCCTATGAGAGAGATCAGCAGAAATTAAGAAGGCCATGTCTTGTTATTATTATTATTTTTTAAAAAAGCCATGTTTCACGCAAGGATTAATCTGTACAACGACAGCACGTTTTGGATAAAAGCTTGGAGTCCCACCATTAATCTTCCAAAGTGCCAACCATATTTCTTCTTCTCTCTTTTTTTTTTTTTTTAAGTAGTACAATATATATATATATATACAATTCATTAGCTTTATTTGATATTCATCATCTCTATTGAGCTTATCTTTCAACAAGCTTGTACTACTTTAAAAAAAAAGAAGAGAGAAGAAGAAATACGGTGGGACTCCAAGCTTTTATCCAAAACGTGCTGTCGTTGTACAAGCTTGTTGAAAGATAAGCTCAATAGAGATGATGAATATCAAATAAAGCTAATGAATTGTATATATATATATATATATATATATATATATATATATATATATATATATAGTTAATCAAATTTCAAGTGTCTCACAAATATCATATAAATTAATATCTTCGAATATTTGTTTAAGAAAAATATAGGGGAAAAAAAAAACTGAAAGAGCATTTATTTGCAGCCCAAGCATGGCATAACTTGGCAACTAGAAGAGCATTACTCATACATAAGACTCGCAATTTTCGTTCATTCCTTTCTCAATTATTTAGCAATTTTCATCAATATTTTTTTTTCTCAGCAACCAAACGGTTAATGGAAAGAAACCTAAACATCAATTAACAAACCTTGAGTCTTTCTCTTCTTTCTATATTTGCGGTTTAAAATCTAGATTACATTTGGAATCATCTCCAGCAGTTACTTAGATCATCCCTTTTTCTCTCTATTCATAATTTTGATGTGAAGTATGGAAACTCTGATCACTGGCATTTCCCCATTTTCAAAAACGTTTTCGTCAGGACACACACACTCATGACACATTTTAGAGCCTTAACAAAAAAAACCAAAATCTGGAAACGCGTTTCCACATTGAAAACCTGTTTTCGATGGTCGGAAATGGCTTCTAACTTAGAATTAGCATTTGTTAATTCTTTTCGCAAAACCCATGTATCGTGAAACTGACCAAAGCCACCGTTAATCCCATTTTACTAGAGCTTATTGGATCGATCCAACTACTTCGCCAGTATTGTATAGTGGGTAAGGAAGTTAGGACGAGAGAGAGAGATGGGTGGCACCATATACTTTTTTTTTTTTTTAGGTTTTAATTTGTTTTTTTTTTTAATTTCTTTTCTTTTTTTATTTTTTTAATTTTCAAAACTTAATAAAATATAATAGATTATAATAAAATAGCAATTATCTTGTCTACTTGTACCATACTCATTTTAAATTTCTTTCTCAATTATTAAATAAACTAAATTAAATATACTATTAATATTAACAATAAAAATGCTAACAATGATAAATTAAATATAATTAAATTATCAATATAATAATTTTATTAATTTTAAATTAATTTTATATATTTATTTTACTTATATATTATTTTATTTAATATTTATAAATATCACTTTATTCTTTTTATATTTACACATTCCTTCATAATTCCCGTTTCCTATATTTTTAAAAGCTTTGTCTTCTTGTTTCCGCGTTTTCTTTCCCGTGCTAATGAGGTGACCACACCGACTAGGACTGAATCATTTATTCATGCGTGTGTTGTTGCCAACGATGAGAAGAGTAGATGATCGGTCAGAAATGACAGAAGGAAGAGCTCCCCTGTCAAGATTGGACAAGAAATGCGAAAGGAGAATTAGGGATTTCAACCTTAATTGAAATTATCAATAGATTTTAATTGCTAATATCATTTTTTTTATTAGAAATTTATTTTTTAATAATAATTTATTCAGAATATATTTTTTTAATAATTTAATTTTTAGTAATTTTTGTCATAATATATTTATGATAATTTCTTTGTTAGTAATTTTTATTTGTAATTTATTTTTAAAAATATTTTATGGTATTTCTAATACTATTTTTATTCTTTTATGGGTAATTTATTAGTAATATTTTTACTAATAATTTATTTATATAATAATGTCTTCATAGTCTTTTTTTTATTAGTATTTTATTTTTCAGCAGTAAATTTTATTGGCAATTTATTTTAATTACTAATTTCATTAGCAACTAATACACTAATTTAATAATATATTTATATTGATTTTTATTAATAATAAAATAGTAAAATTTTTCTAATGTATTTTTATTAGTAAATTTTTTTATAGTGTGTTTATACTATTTTTTATTAGTAATTTATTTTCTGGTAATTTTTTTATTATAATATAATAATGCTATTTTTTTTGTAATTTTTATTAGTACTTTGTTTTTAATAATAATACTATTATATTAATTTTTAGTCCTAATTTTTTGTTAATAATTTATTAATAATATTTTTATTAGTATTTCATTCTTTAGTAATTTTTCACTATAATACACTTATGATTTTTTTTATTGGTAGTTGTATTAGTAATTTGTTTCTTAATAATATTTTTATAGTATTTTTTATTGATAAATTATTATTTTATTTTCAATTATTTATTATTATTATTATTATCTAATTAGTAATAACAATTAATAACGAAATTTGTGGATGCTATATGGCAACGAAATGCAATTTTTTCCTGACAAAGCTAATCCGTTGATAAGAAATCAGGGTTGTATAAAATAAGTTCTCCCTTACTAGCTTGTGACAGCTCAGCAGTCAAACGGGCATTGCCCGGAAAACGACACTTTTTCTTTGTCTGAGACGATGTGTTGTACTTTGCAAACAGGAATCGTACTTTACTTGTCAATTTAATAACATTTGATTGCTATGGTTCATCCTTATTATCCCTCTTGGGACGGATGAGGGAGGCAGCTTTAATTCTTGCTTTTTTCTTTTTCTTCTTGTTCATTTTTCTACTTGTATATAATCTTAATTTGAACGATGGTAATCATGAGCTACAAGTAATACCAATCCACAAAGTTGGGAGAGAGGGACATGCAAGAAACCGAAGCATCTAGCGGAAAGATGAGTAGCGATGAAAGAACTGAAAATGAAGGAATCCAAGAAGAAAGAGATGTAAGCATTGCAGGGGAAAAGAGGGTGATGCAAGAAATCGGGAGAGATGTGATCGTTGCAGAGATGTCTGTGCCTTATCAAGCATTCTTAGATGGAGATTGGGAAAGGTTGAAAAGCTTCTTTGAACAAAACACAGAAGCTGTGGTGTCTCCACTGACAGTTAACAAAGACACCGTTCTCCATATTGCAATATACAGTGGAAGTACGAGTCTGGTCGAAAGTATTGTCAAAATTGCAAGAGAAGTATCAAAAGGATCAGAGCAGAGTCCTTTATTGATAGGAAATGAGTACGGAAACACTGCTCTTCATGAGGCGGCTGCTGCGGGAAATGTCACAGCAGCAAAACTTTTACTGGATTATGAAAGGACTCTGTTAGATATTAAGAATAAATTAGGCGAAACGCCGCTTTATAGAGCTGCGGCGTTTGGCAAGACAGAAATGGTGAAGTTCCTGGTTAGTGAAGTGTTGAGCTATAGAGAAGAAATATTACCAACTCATCGACAAAAAGGCCCTTCTGTCATGAGCTTCCATGGCAGGAGATATGATTCAACCTCCATTCTTCACATTGCTGTCCAAGCTGAACACTTTGGTCTCTCTCTCTCTCTCTCTCTCTCTCTTCATATAGACATGTATACCTATCCATGCGAAAATTGACATGTAATTGCTATTATATAATTGCTGCTTTAATTAGATGAAGAGAAGTGAAATTAACAGTGCTTAATTACTTTTTCCTTGGATTTTGAATTCATGCAGAAACAGCTTTGTATCTGCAGAGAGCTGATGAAGCACTTGGACAGTTGAAAGATGAAAGTGGCAGGACGTGTCTTCATCTGTTAGCTGGGATGCGCTCAGCTTACAGAAGCAATCAATCCATGGGCAAATTGAAGGGATTTCTCTATAGATGTATGCATATCTGTCCTCAGAATTTGGAAACTTTCATGCTTGTATAATCTTCATTTTTTAATTAATCTCAATAGGAGATAGTGCTGAATATATATTAGAATCTGGAAGGATATATATATATATATATAAAAGGTTGATCCATGTGCAGGTCTTCCTGATGACAATGAGTATGAAGAGGATCACCAAGATACCGTATCTTTCAGTAAAAAGCATGACATGGAGAGTGGAACCACAACCAATCATTTCCTCCCATTCGCCTATCCAAGGTTTCGTAAAGGTAATGTCCTATCTCGCATCGCATGATTCCAAGCCCTGTCATGACCATAATAATAACCCTTCTCATCTATGCAACAAACTATCCCTAATAATTAAAAAAAAAATAAATCTCGTAATACTTTCGATATCAAGAACAAGTCACCATAGTCACTCCGTGTGATCTTAAGCGCACTCCAAGTTTGATTAAAGAAACAATGGAAACTTTATTTTGAAATTGATTACTCTATTAGTTTTAATCAACAATAGACATTGATTACCAAATACACATGAACTGCAGCGATTTCAAAGATGAATCATACAATATGGATTTTCCTGGCTCAAGGTGCGTTCTGTTTTATGTATATAAATATAATGCAATATATTGATCATGTTCTTAATTGGCTAGCTCTGCTTGGTCACTCTCTCATCATGCACAGGATGGCCAGCTTTGGATAGAATCTGGAAAGAAAAGAGAAGGCATGAATCCGTTATGAAATTAACAAAGCTGCTTGTGAGGTTAGATAAATCATGGGAGACCAGTCTTGTAGAGCCGGATATAGGTACAATTTCCCTTGGCAAAGCAGAAAGATTTAGACCGACAACGCAAGGGAGAGGACATAGCTCACTTGAAGATGATAAAGAAGACACAATTGACAATCCCGTAAAGAAGACAATTGATCCAATTTCTACGCCATTGCTGATTGCATCTAGCACTGGTATAATTGAGATTGTGGATGAGATGCTTAAGGCATACCCTTATGCCGTTTCGCATGTTAGTGGTACGGGGCAGAACATATTACACGTGGCTATAAGGCACCGCCAAAGGGAGATATTTCGTCGCGTAAAAAAGATGAAAATCCCAATGACTATGTTAGTCCGCAAAATTGATAATAATGGCTACACCTTGTTGCATCATGCTGCAGGGCAATTTAAAAAAGACATGCATAAACATTTTGAAGGACCTAAATCTAATCCTGTGCCCCAATTGCATGGGGAGCTGCGCTGGTTTGAGGTCAGTTTCTCTTCTTTCAATTGCACCCATATGCAGTTTTTCTTGTTAGTCATATCTATCTACATCATTATGCAGAGTGTAAAGAAGATAATCCCTTCCTACTACATCATGCACCACAACAACGATGATAAGACTGCCTTCGAATTATTTGAGAAGACACATGCCAAGCTTCACAAAGAAGCACAAGGCTGGCTAAAACGGACATCCGAGTCTTGCTCTGTTATTGCTGTTCTCATCGCCACCGTTGGTTTCACAGCTATCTACACTGTTCCAGGAGGTACCGATGAAAAGACTGGGCTTCCCGTCCTTCTCCATTATCCTTTCTTTGTGGTTTTCACAGTTTTGGATATCATCTCCCTCGCCAGCTCGTTAACTTCGGTTGTGATGTTCCTTTCCATCCTTACATCTCCATTTCGGCTTCAAGACTTCCTAATCTCTCTCCCTCGGAAACTAACACTTGGCTTCACATTTCTCTTCATCTCAGTGGCAGCCACCATGCTTGCATTTGCGGCAGCAATTGTCCTGGAAATTCATTTGAAGGAACAGTGGTCTAGAAGTCTCATTTACACCGTCGCTTTCCTTCCAGTGACAGCATTTGCAATCTTGCAATTCCCTTTGTATTTTGCATTTGCTGGTATTATCAAGAGCTCTCTCAAAGCCCTCAGAAAGGCTCTACCTTGGAGTTTCATTCTTTGTTTGTATCGGAACACCAAGTTATCCATTCGTAAGATGGTCAATTGAGAGCATGTTCTGCAATTCAACAAGTATTATAAATGGGAGATTTCAGCTTGCGGTAAAAAGATCTATATAACTATGAGAGTACAATTATTGTTATTATACTAATATACCAAAGTGAGCACATTTTTACTATCACTAAAAACAGTCAAAAGTACCCTTTTGCCCTTAGAAAAGCTAAAAAGGCAAGCAGAATTGGCATCTTAGATTTGTCATTTTCTTATAATGATCACTAATTTGAGCATTATTTCTATAATACACCCACACGACCAACTAAAATAAATATCTAATATGTTTTATTTTAAAAAAAATAAAAATTTTTCTTTTATATTTTATTAAAAATTAAATTGTCAGTGTTAAAATCTATCTCATTTATTTTTAATTAAAAGCTTTTCTTCCTACATCGATATTTAAAAAACTATTAATTTTATTTCCTATTATACTATATTAATATATTAAAAAGAGTATAACCTTAGAATATCTGAATTACTCTTATCTCTATTTTTTTTTGTCTAATTTCTATTTTAAACTATTTAATTAAGTTTTCCTATTATTTAGAACATTATAAGTACCTCTTTATCCATGACCCTTATCTTTTCTTTTATTTTTAATTTCCATTTTAATATATATAATTTAAATTAATTTTTTTATTTTAATTTCAATTACGTTTAAAATTATTTAATTATCATTATTAATTGCATTGAAAGAATTTTTAAATAATTTTATTTGTTATAAAATGTAATTCACTATTTTAATAACAAATTTGTCATTATTTACCTTGATGCGTTTTCTTATTTTTGATGTCTTTATTTTTAAAACTTTTTTATTACTAGAAAATAGAGACTTTTTCTTTTTTTTTTTTATATATGATATATTTTGGAACTTTTTGACATGCTAACTCATTATTTTTCCTTGAATCTCCTACAAATTTTTATTTAGGTGTTTTATTTTATTAATTAAATTTTAAATTTCTATTTATTTATTTCAATTTTTAAACCACCTAAGTGTTCATATATGAATTCAAATTTTTTTGCTATTTTATTTGGCTGTTTTTGGCATTTTAATTGTTTTGAATTATTTGAATATTAATTATTAAATTTATGTTAATTATTATTTTTTAAAAATAATTTTAAGATGACTTTATTTTATGATAAAATAATTTTTAGTTTATACACCAACATTATATTAATGAAATATTATATTTTCATCTCATTACAAAAAAGAATAATAATATTGTAAATTGTTCATTTATGTAAAAAAATATACTTTTTATAATCAGGTGTTTGTCTAATAAATGTATGAATTTGGTTTATAAGTAACAAATAATTAAATTTACTTTAATCTTAAATTTTGATATAATTTAAAATATATTTAACTTATTTATTAATAATTAAAAATAATTTAAAGTAATGTGTATATACGTTATTTTATAGTGTTATACTTTTTTTAGATAAGTTAATTAATTTTACCTTTTTAAGTAATATTATTATTATAGTCTTTTATAATTAAACTGTAAAATTAAATATTTTTTAGTATAAAATTTTGTTTTATTATATGTTGCAAGTAAATAATAAATATTATATTATTAATATCAGTTGGTCTTAAACTATATCATATACTAATACTTACTATGCAATATAATGAATGCTTAAAATTATATTTCAATTGAATTGACTAAAGGATTTTAATAATTATGATAAAATTAATGGTTTTATTTATAAAATATAAGTATAATATTTTTATTATTATAAAATAAAATTGAATTTTTTACATATATATTTTTATTTATTAATTATATTAATATAATAAATATATAAAAAAAATTGCAGCTTCGCGCTGTAACACCCCAAAAATTTTAAATTTTATTATTTTATGAGTACTATTGATATTTTAATTTTATTTAAATTTTAGGAAATTATTTGGAATTTTTCAGATTTTAGAAATTGGGTTCGATTTTCCAAAAATAAAAACTTTGATGATTTTTAAAAATTAATTTAAAGACCACGTGGTAAAACTAAAAATATATTTGGAGTCTACGAATTTTTCTGAGTTTTCTGGAATTTTTTCGAAATTTTTGGACCTCGTTTTCGGTCCCGAGGCAGAGTAAAAATTCAAAATTTTGTATCCTGAATCGAACCGGCTGAATCGAACCGGCCCTTCTTCTTCCTTTTCTTCCTCTCCCGCGCGCGTTTTTATTCTTCTCCTTCTCTCCCGTTTTTCTCTCTCCTCCCTTCTCCCCTTGCAGCGCCGCCGCCTCCCCTGCAACCCTAACTCGCCGGCGCCCACCCCTAGCCGTCCCACCCACCGGCCATCACCGAACGCTGAAACGGCTGGTTACGCAAGACGCGCTGCGATCGCTCGCCTTCCAGGCCAAAATCCGGCCGATCCGTCCACCAATCGGATCGGGTCTTGTGTCTAAACTCATCTACTCGTCGAGAGCTTTCCATAGACACCAAGAACACCGAAATCCATCGAGCAGTTTGTTCAATTTTTGCCCGGGAAGTTTTTAGCCCATTTTGACTTTTGGGCTAGATTTCTCTCAAACCGTAAACCCCACGAGAAAACCGAGAGTACCATAGCGCTCCACTAGTCGAGAGCTTCGCGGGGATATAAATTTCAAAATTTTTCGACACCATTTTTCGGTGGGTCCCACGGAACTTCGCAGTGTTTTTCCGAGCATTAAATGAGCTTAGAAAATTCTGAAAAATTTATGTACTAACCCCCGTGTTGTGGGCTTCGTGTAGGTATTTTCAATTCGGAGAAATTCGACAGTTGTCCGGGTCTGTGAATTTCCAGCCAGACAGACCGGTTACCAGAAAAGTCTCCGAATTGGATTGAGGTTTTGCCTACCCCACCATTGTCAGATGTCTCGAGCGCATTCCCAAAGTCGGAATCGGCAAAGGTAAACCAGAATCTTGCTTTTTCGTAATTTTCTAGTGCTTAAATAGGATTAAAAATCCGTAAAATATTCGTGGTAGCTCAGAAAATTATGATTCTTTTTGCAATAGTTTAGTAATATTGCTAAGGACAGCGGGGCAAAGTTTTATAATTTTTAGAGTTTGTTTGGCCAATTTTTGCAAGAATGATCAATTATAAGGACTAAATTGAAATTTTACATACTGTGATGGATGACTGATTTGATGGGCCCAGGAGGGGCTGTGTGATGTGATTGAGTTGTGGATATATGGATTACGAATATAGAAGTGTGTTTTGAGCCCTTTTGCAGGTTGGGTAGGTCCTAGGTATAGGGGAGACTCTGCCGGATTTTCGGCACGACTTAGGACGTATTTGGTCTTTTCTTGATTTGTAATGAGTCAATTGTATTAAATAATTGTAATGTAAATGTCAGGTAAGCCGGGACAGCCTTCTTCCTCCGCCCAGCCGCCTCAGTGACCACCGTCAAGTCTGTGAGTAAAATATTAATTTTAATTGTAATTTCGATATTATTATATGTTCAAGCATGTCCATGCATCACTTATATGCATATATTTATGTAGTTAAACTCTAGGCATGATTTATGTTGCATTCATAACTGTTAAGGTGCCATGGATGTTGTTGTGGTAATTTGGAGTAGTGTGCGTGCGTTGGCGTGCGTGTGATGTGGTGTGGACTATGGACAGGACGGGTAGTCACGGCTTGAGTTCTTCGCTGGGACCCGATCCTTCGGGGGTAGTCACGGCTTGAGTTCTTCGCTGGGACCCCGATTTGGTTTATTAAGCGAAAGTTCGGCTTGAGTTCTTCACTGGCACCAGGTTGGATTTTAAGAGGGCTGTATAGGGGATCAGCTCCCATATATTATGATTGATGTTACAGGGTGCGTGAGTGCTCTAAATTACCTTTTTGATGTTATGATGTGAAAATGTTGTTGATGTTGCATTTCACTCTACAGGGTGCATTAGTTTTAGATAGTTATAGAGATTATGGTTAAAATTGATATTTTACTCTCTGAGTCGAACGCTCACTCCTGTTCAATATTTTTTCAGGCTACAGGAGGATTTTATTGTGGTTAACCTGCTTTTCTCCTTCGCAGGTTGTTTATCAATATTTGTGTAATTTTATTTACTCCTAGAATTTTCGCATGTGTTAGAAGTATTTATTTGATCATGGTCTGTAATATAAAGTGCTAAATTGGACCTGTAAACTTAATATTTTATGCATGTTGATGGACTGGATGAGGGAGCTGAGCACTCATTTATTTTTATGATGATATAAGTATGTGGAGGGTGAGCTGAGCTCCCCAATTGACTATATATTGTGTTTATAGGTCGGATGAGTCAAAAACTCCCCATTGAAAGGTCCATTTTATGGTCGGACTCTGTCCGGTTGATTTCTTGAAATTGGGCTCAAATGGGCCTTAGAGTTGGGATAATGAATAGTTAGGCTTACTACGGGCCTCGGGGGCTTTAGGCTGGCCCAGGTCCTAGTGCCAGTCCGGCCCATAGGTTGGGTCGTGACAAATGTGGTATCAGAGCTTAGGCTCCAGATTCATAGGGAATAATTGTCCAAAGTGTTGGGAAGAGTCTACTAGGAGTCACATGCGGAAAATAGGGTCCACATTCGTCTTGCATAGTCATCTTTGCTTCTAGTCTCTGCTTCATATATTATGTGTAAATATGAGTCTATAGAGCTGTGTAATGTGCAGTTTTGAATTTTGTGGGCTAATGCTGTTGAATTTCAGGAAAATGCGTAGAAGGTGAGAGTCGCACGCACTGTAACCGGATGTGCTCGACGAGGTGTCGCCATAGATGAGGCGCCGCCCAAGAGGCGGGGTAGGAGGCCTAGAGCTGCTCAAGTAGAAGAGCAGCTGCCAACAGTTCAGGATCAGTCTTTTATGGCACAGGGTCCCATGGACCCCATGGCAGCTACTCTAGCTGGTTTGCAGAGGACCATCGATATGATGGCGCAGTATATGGTCCACCCTCCACAGCAGCAGCAATCCACCGCACCAAGAGGGGAAACTTACAAACAGATAATCAATTTTAAGAAGTTGGTGCCTGGTACTTATGATGTGTCAGACGATGCATATCGGTTTTTGGATTCTCGCACAGGCAGAAATGTAGTCTGATTGGTCGATAGAAGACTTATAGAGTGTATGCAGCATGTCATGGGGCCTATGCCTAGACAATGGATGAATGACTACATATTACCTCGGATGGAGGATTTGTCGTGGACTCAGTTTGTGGAACTGTTCATCAATCGGTTTGTGCGTAAAGCTTGAGATCGAAGCGGTGGGCCTTTGAGGCCTTAAGACGAATGGCAGTGCAGTAGATAAATATGCTCTGCAATTCGAGTTGAGCGGTATGCCCCTCTGATGGTTGCTACAGAAACTATGAAGGTGAAGAGGTTCCCAAAGGGGCTTGATAGGAAGTATGCAAACCTGGCCATGATGTCTGATCAGTCTTTTGATGTGGTGGTTGATCGAGCCAGACAGATTGAGATTAGCTATGCTGTGGATGACAGCGGAAGAGCGAAGAAAAACAGAGCAGAGGGTTCTTCAGGTGTTCCCCACATGGGTGCTTCGGATAGTGGTGGCCAGGGTAATTACAGAGGAAAGAGTAGGAACAAGAAGAGTGGTTTTAGACACAAACCTTGAGGATTCAGGCCAGGGTACGGATCCAGCAGTGGTCACAGTTCGGGGTACAGCAGTTCTGGGTCTGGTTCAGGATCCTCCTTGGCACCTTGTGCACAGTGTGGAAGAGGACATTCAGGACCTTGTTTGATGGGTTCAGGAGTATGCTTCAGGTGTGGCCAACCAGGTCACTTTGCTAGGGAATGCCCCGTGTTCAGCGAGCCACAGATGGGGTCACAAGGTTCTGTTGCAAATGTTCCTCGTCAGTTGTATCCTGGTGCTTCGGCATGGCGGTAGTCGATTCGTACAACAGGCCGAGGACAAGGGGGACGTGGATTTGGAGGCGGTCGGGAGGTAGAAGTCGATGATCGTGGTTACGCCACTCAGGGTAGGGGTCAAGCTCGGGTTTTCACCCTGACCCACTAGGATGCTCAGGCTTCCAATGCAGTTGTGGCAGGTATTCTTCTGGTCTGTTCCTATGAGGCTCGTGTTTTAATAGATCCGGGTGCTACGCACTCATTTGTCTCCCCTGTGTTTGCCATGAGGTTGGGTAGAAACCCTACAACTTTAGAATGCCCTTTGTCTGTAGCTACCCCGCTTAGTGACAACATAGATGTAGTTATGATTTTTCCAGGTAGCCCAGTAATAGTGGATGGAAAGATCCTCCCAGCAGATTTGGTTCCTTTACCAGTAATGGATTTTGATGTAATATTGGGGATGAATTGGTTGGCAACTCATTATGCCACTTTAGACTGCAGGAACAAAAAGGTGTATTTCCACATACCTGGTGTGGAAGAGTTTAATTTTGATGGTGACAGGAGTGTGGCTCCATATAATTTGGTGTCAGCAATTAGTGCTAGAAAAATGTTGAGGCGTGGATGTCAAGGGTATTTGGCATTGGTAAGAGATACCTCTATAGAAGGTGTCAACATGGAAAATGTTCCTGTTGTCAGAGAATTCATGGATGTCTTCCCTGAAGAGCTTCCAGGATTGCCACCAGGAAGGGAAATAGAGTTTTGCATTGATGTTGTGCCGGGTACGAACCCCATTTCAATGCCACCTTACAGGATGGCACCAGCAGAATTGAAAGAGCTAAATGAGCAACTACAGGAGCTTTTGGATAAGGGTTTCATACGTTCGAGCACTTCACCCTGGGGTGCTCCTGTTCTATTTGTGAGAAAGAAAGATGGGTCATTGAGGTTGTGTATTGACTACAGACAGCTGAACAAGGTGACTGTGAAGAACAAGTATCCACTTCCTCGAATCGATGATCTGTTTGATCAGCTCCAAGGAGCTAGATTCTTTTCCAAGATAGACCTGCGTTTAGGCTACCATCAGTTGAGAATCAAGAATGAGGACGTGTCCAAAATGGCATTCAGGACAAGATATGGTCATTATGAGTTCTTGGTGATGTCTTTTGGACTCACTAATGCACCAGCAGCCTTCATGGATTTGATGAACCGGGTGTTCAAGCCATTTTTGGACCGTTTTGTCATCGTATTCATAGATGACATTTTGGTATACTCTCGGACCGAGGAAGAACATGTGTGGCACTTGAGGATGGTGTTGTAGACTTTCAGGGAGCATCAGCTATATGCCAAATTTTCAAAATGTGAATTTTGGCTAGAAAGCATCTCATTCTTGGGACACATGGTTTCTAGTGACGGCATTCAAGTGGATCCCAAGAAAATTGAAGCTATAACTGATTGGCTTAGGCCTACAACAGTCACTGAGGTGCGAAGTTTTCTGGGTCTAGCTGGCTACTATAGGCGTTTTGTGCAAGATTTCTCCAGGATAGCGGCTCCCCTAACTAAGTTGACCAGGAAGAATGTTCCATTCATTTGGACAGATGATTGTGAGGAGAGTTTCCAGAAGCTTAAGGAGTGTCTAACCACTGCCCCTGTGTTGACACTACCTATGAGCGATGAAGGATATGCCGTGTATTGTGACGCTTCCAGAGTTGGCCTAGGGTGTGCTTTGATGCAGAATGGGAAAGTAGTGGCTTATGCTTCAAGGCAGCTGAAGAGGCATGAGCAGAACTACCCCACCCATGACTTAGAAATGGCGACTGTAATCTTTGCACTAAAAATCTGGAGACACTACCTATATGGTGAAGTGTGCGAGATATACACCGACCATAAGAGTTTGAAGTACATCTTCCAACAGAGGGACTTAAACTTGAGACAAAGGAGATGGATGGAGCTTCTAAAGGACTATGACTGCACCATCCAGTACCACCCTGGGAAGGCCAATGTAGTAGCAGATGCTTTGAGCAGAAAATCTTCTGGCAGTTTGGCGCACATTTCAGCAGAGAAGAGACCGTTGATTCAGGAAGTACATGAGTTGATGGATCAAGGTTTAATCCTAGATCTTTCAGATGAGGGGGTATTGTTGGCTCATTTTTCAGTGAGGCCAGACTTGAGAGACAGAGTTAGAGTTTCCCAGCACAGAGACCAACAATTGATGAAAATCATAGAAAGAGTATAGCAAGGTGAAGATGGTGAGTTTGGATTTGCCAATGATGGCGCCCTAGTGCATGGTTCTAGGATATGTGTGCCCGATGTGGACAATCTCAGAAATGAAATCATGCGAGAGGCACACTATACACTGTACAATGTCCACCCAGGCTCCACCAAGATGTATCACGATGTGAAAGATAGCTATTGGTGGAATGGCATGAAGAGAGACATAGCAGACTTCGTGTCCAAGTGCTTGACTTGTCAAAAAGTGAAGTTTGAACACCAGAGACCGTCAGGGAAGCTGCAAGAGCTCCCTATCCCATAATGGAAATGGGAAATGATTACTATGGATTTTGTGACTGGGTTGCCTCGTACCACACGAGGATATGATTCGATATGGGTGATTGTAGATCGCCTAACTAAATCAGCTCACTTCTTACCAGTAAAGATCACATATTCTGTTGCACAGTATGCCCGACTCTACATTCGAGAAATAGTTAGATTGCATGGAGTTCCTGCTTCCATAATATCTGACAGAGGGCCCCAATTCACTTCTCGGTTTTGGAAGAAGTTGCAGGAGGCACTTGGCACACAGTTGAACTTTAGTACTGCTTTCCACCCTCAGACAGACGGACAGTCCGAAAGGACAATCCAAACACTGGAGGACATGCTTTGCATGAGTGTTTTGGATTTTGGAGGTCAATGGGATGATCAGCTAGCTTTGGTGGAGTTTGCCTACAACAACAGTTATCACTCCAGCATAGGGATGGCACCCTATGAGGCACTATATGGAAAAAAGTATAGGTCTCCTCTGTGTTGGACAGAAATGGGAGAAGCGAAGGTGCATGATATAGACCTAGTGCAGTACACTTCAGAGATAGTTCCTTTAATCAGGGAATGACTGAAAACAGCTTTCAGTAGGCAGAAGAGTTATGCAGACCCTAGACGGAGGGATATGGAGTTTGCAGTAGGTGACTATGTATTCCTGAAGGTTTCTCCAATGAAGGGAGTCATGAGATTTGGATAGAAGGGCAAGTTGGCACACCTCGGTATATTGGACCTTTTGAGGTTACTGATAGAGTTGGAGCAGTTGCCTACCGGTTGGAGCTACCACCCAACCTTTCTCACGTTCATCCCGTGTTTCACATCTCCATGCTCAGGAAATACATTCCAGATCCTTCTCATGTACTACAGCCGGATGTAATAGAACTAAAGGAGAACTTGACATTTGAGGAGCAACCTGTAGCCATAGTGGACTACCAAGTGAGACAACTAAGATCAAAACAGATCCCTATGGTGAAGGTTTTGTGGAGGAGCCAGTCAGTGGAAGAGTGCACCTGGGAGTCAGAACGGGACATGCGTAGCAAGTACCCTTATCTGTTCAATGTGTAATCATGTACTTTATTCTACCTTGTGTAAAATTCGAGGACGAATTTTCTGTAAGGGGGGAAGAATGTAACACCCCAAAAAATTTTAAATTTTATTATTTTATGAGTAATATTGATATTTTAATTTTATTTAAATTTTAGGAAATTATTTGGAATTTTTTGGATTTTAGAAATCGGGTTCGATTTTCCGAAAATAAAAACTTTGATGATTTTTAAAAATTAATTTAAAGACCACGTGGCAAAACTAAAAATATATTTGGAGTCTACGAATTTTTCTGAGTTTTTAGGAATTTTTTCAGAATTTTTGGACCTCGTTTTCAGTCCCGAGGTAGAGTAAAAATTCAAAATTTTGTATCCTGAATCGAACCGGCCGAATTGAACCGGACCGGTCGAATCGGACCGGCCCTTCTTCTTCCTTTTCTTCCTCTCCCGCGCGCATTTTTCTTCTTCTCCTTCTCTCCCGTTTTTCTCTCTCCTCCCTTCTCCCCTTGCCGCGCCGCCGCTTCCTCTGCCACCCCAGCTCGCCGGCGCCCACCCCTAGCCGTCCCAGTCCACCGGCCGCCGCCTGGAACGCCGGAAAATGGCTCCTGAAACGACGCGCACGCGCGCGCGACCGTTCGTCTTCCCGGCCAAAATCCGGCCGATCTGGCCACCAATCAGACCCGGTCTTGTGTCTAAACTCATCTACTCGTCGAGAGCTTTCCATAGACACCAAGAACACCGAAATCCATCGAGCAGTTTGTCCAATTTTTGCCCGGGAAGTTTTTAGCCCATTTTGACTTTTGGGCTAGATTTCTCACAAATCGTAAACCCCACGAGAAAACCGAGAGTACCAAAGCGCTCCACTCGTCGAGAGCTTCGCGGGGATATAAATTTCAAAATTTTCCGACACCGTTTTTCGGTGGGTCCCACGGAACTTCGCAGTGTTTTTCCGAGCATTAAATGAGCTTAGAAAATTCTAAAAAATTTATGTACTAACCCCCGTGTTGTGGGCTTCGTGTAGGTATCTTCAATTCGCGAAAATTACAGCTTGTCCGGTTCGTGAATTTCCACGATGCACTTGATTCTGGAAAAGTCTCCGAATTGGATTGAGGTTTTGCCTACCCCACCATTGTCAGACGTCTCGAGCGCGTTCCCGAAGTCGGAATCGGCAAAGGTAAACCCGAACATTGCTTTTTTGTAATTTTCTAGTGCTTAAATAGGATTAAAAATCCATAAAATATTTGTGGTAGCTCAGAAAATTATGATTCTTTTTGCAATAGCCTAGTAATATTGCTAAGGACCGCGGGGCAAAGTTTTAGAATTTTTAGAGTTTGTTTGGGCAGTTTTTGCAAGAATGATCAATTATAAGGACTAAATTAAAATTTTACATACTGTGATGGATGACTGATTTGATGGGCCCAGGAGGGGCTGTGTGATGTGATTGAGTTGTGGATATATGGATTACGAATATAGAAGTGTGTTTTGAGCCCTTTTGCAGGTTGGGTAGGTCCTAAGTATAGGGGAGACTCTGCCGGATTTTCGGCACGACTTAGGACGTATTTGGTCTTTTCTTGATTTGTAATGAGTCAATTGTATTAAATAATTGTAATGTAAATGTCAGGTGAGCCGGGACAGCCTTCTTCCTCCGCCCAGCCGCCTCAGTGACCACCGTCAAGTCTGTGAGTAAAATATTAATTTTAATTGTAATTTCGATATTATTATATGTTCAAGCATGCCCATGCATCACTTATATGCATATATTTATGTATTTAAACTCTAGGCACGATTTATGTTGCATTCATAACTGTTAAAGTGCCATGGATGTTGTTGTGGTAATTTGGAGCAGTGTGCGTGCGTTGGCGTGCGTGTGATGTGGTGTGGACTATAGACAGGACGGGTAGTCACGGCTTGAGTTCTTCGCTGGGACCCGATCCTTCAGGGGTAGTCACGGCTTGAGTTCTTCTCTGGGACCCCGATTTGGTTTATTAAGCGAAAGTCCGGCTTGAGTTCTTCGCTGGCACCAGGTTGGATTTTAAGAGGGCTGTATAGGGGATCAGCTCCCATATATTATGATTGATGTTACAGGGTGCGTGAGTGCTCCAAATTACCTTTTTGATGTTATGATGTGAAAATATTGTTGATGTTGCATTTCACTCTATAGGGTGCATTAGTTTTAGATAGTTATAGAGATTATGGTTAAAATTGATATTTTACTCTCTGAGTCGAACGCTCACTCCTGTTCAATATTTTTTCAGGCTACAGGAGGATTTTATTGTGGTTAACCTGCTTTTCTCCTTCGCAGGTTGTTTATCAATATTTGTGTAATTTTATTTACTCCTAGAATTTCCGCATGTGTTAGAAGTATTTATTTGATCATGGTCTGTAATATAAAGTGCTAAATTGGACCTGTAAACTTAATATTTTATGCATGTTGATGGACTGGATGAGGGAGCTGAGCTCCCATTTATTTTTATGATGATATGAGTATGTGGAGGGTGAGCTGAGTTCCCCAATTGACTATATATTGTGTTTACAGGTCGGGTGAGTCAAAAACTCCCCGTTGAAAGGTCCATTTTATGGTCGGACTCTATCCGGTTGATTTCTTGAAATTGGGCCCAAATGGGCCTTAGAGTTGGGATAATGAATAGTTAGGCTTACTACGGGCCTCGGGGGCTTTAGGCTGGCCCAGGTCCTAGTGCCGGTCCGGCCCATAGGTTGGGTCGTGACACGCGTGGGGCATGAAGCTTGTAATTACTAAATTTTTGTATGTAAGTGTGCCTATGCTTTATCTGATATATATTTGAGTATGAAAGAGGAGTTGCATCTCAAATATATGGTGCCTAATTCGAAGAAATTATTTCATTATCCCAATGATGAAATGATCAAGAATTTCTACAACATATGAAGTTTCGACTCTTTAAAATTTCTAGAGTGAGAAATTTCTCAGGGAATTGACCGTATAAGGGCATTCTACCAAATAAATTACTGAAAAAGTATTGGGTTTCAGTTATTTATCAACACGGTGTAAATGTGAGTGACATGAAAAGGGAGGATAGCAAAATGCTAGTATTAGTAGCGTCCAGAGGTGAAAATTCTGCGTTGACAAACGTTGACATAAAAACGCCAGTATAAGTGGCATCAAGAACAGGGTACGCTACTATAAGTAACGTCCTGGTTCTCCCAAAACTGCTCCCATGCCAAAACGCCACTAATAGTGGCGTCCAAAAGCCAGGACGCTACTATAAGTGACGTCCTAGGTCCGCCGCCAAATTCCGTGGCCTCGTGAGATGAAGACGCTAATGATATTAGCGTCCCAGGTTGCAAAATTTTTTTCCAATCCCTCCAGTAAAACGCGTCCCGGTGGTTTAAATTTTTTAAATTATTTTATTTTATTTTTGTGAAATGTTGTATTTATACATTATAAAAGAAATTATAGATAAAAAAAAAAGATTAATGGCTTATTAATGTATTGTAAATATATGTATTTGAATTTAAATTTGTGAAAATATGTATTTCAATTTTTTTAATACTCATTTATTTTTTAAATAGTAATATAATATCTCTGAAATGTAATTGTACATTGTTAAAAAAACATAGATTTATAGAAAAAAAAATTGTGTTAAAAAGATTAATGGCTTATTAACATATTAGAAAATTTTTAAATATTATGTAAAATATGTTTTCTTTATTGAATAAAAATATAAACATATAACATTTAAATCAATATGTTTTTTATGAAGAATATTTTTTATTTTAAAATTTCAATATTTTAGTATGATAAATGAAAATTTTAATATTTAAATTTTTTACATACACCAAATTAGGTACACTGCATAATATGTTCTGCACGTGACATTTAGTAGCGTTCCCATAAAACATTTGTATAAGTTACAAATATTAAATAATAATATTTTCATCATCATATTGCACGAGTAAGAAGCAAATATTGTAGATATAAAAGAAAAATTGAAGATATAAATTAAGAGAAGTATATAAAATAGCAGAACATTTAAAAGATGTAATATAATAAAACAAAAATAAAAGTAGCAACATATTTAATATATTAAATAAGACAAGTATAAAAATAAGTAATGTGTCACAGCCAGGTCTCCTTATATGTCATCTCGGTCGAAGAACCCGATGTTGTCCCCCTTCTTCCTGATCTGGAAGGATCACCTTGTGCATCTTGGGGTTGGTTAGGTTCTCCTTGTTCTCGTCTTGATGATTTCCCCCCTGCAGTAGAATGCAAACTACTTTGTTCATAGTTTCCAAATAATCCCGCACTAGAAGGAATATGGCTTAAGGAACCAGAGTGATATGGTGCAAAGTATTGTTCTGAACCATATGCACCCAATGGAGGGAAAATATAATGTGATGGGCCAATACTAGATGGTCTGCCAAAAGGAGCAAATCAGCCGCTAGATGGTGTTTGCGGCTGTTGATTCTCAATGAAATCAAATGTGGTTCTGCTGTGCATGTGAGATTGGTATGGCATCCATGTAGTTGTTGGGCCAGGGACTGATGGGCCAGACACCCAACCACTGTATTGTGTTGGGATACTTTCTGAATATGGTTGGAAAATGGTGGACCGACTAGGATCAGACGGTGCAGGTGGCATGGGAACTGGATCAGAAGGATCAGGGTAATAAGGGTGGAATACAACAGGTGGGGGCAAAACATCACGAGGCGGCGATTGTGGATGAACTGGCTATTGTCAACATCGAGCAGGACGTGATCGACGTCATCTATGTGAGAGCTCAGGCTGCTCAACTGGTTGCTCCTCTTCTAATTCATCTATGAAAGTTGCTGCTTGAGGTGCAGGCTGAGGAGGAGGCATCTGACAAAGGCGACTTTCCTACTCTAGAGCATTCATCATATTCCTCAGTGTAAGCCTAACTTCCTCCACATTTTCAGTTGATGAGTTCTATAATTTTAGCAAACAATCCTCAATTCCATCCTCCTGTTAAACAAAAAAAAAACATATATGTAATAAATAAAATTTTATTGCACAAAATTATTTAATGAATAACAGTAACATGTGTTCGAAATTATTACCACAGAACCAATAGTAGCTTTACTGATTGAGATCCAACATCTAGCAACTCGGCGGTACCACTCCATATATTCAGAACGATGGTGGAGTGGTTGTACCATTTGTTGCCCCTAAACAATAAATTGTTGTTGCATATTCCAGCAATTAATGTAGGTGGCATGGTGGTGCTCCTAATTACTCTCACTCAATTAGAGAGTAATCTCGTGCAACTCGTCTGTTTGCATCGGTGGCCGTGGAATAGGTTGAATCAATCCAAACTAGCGAGGCATCCTATCAGGCTGGTGCCATTCAACAAGATAAAAGCAAACTAATGGCACCACTACCTTCCAGATGGGACAGCCTTGAACACATGTCTGGAAGCTCATCCAACAATTCGTCAGAATATGGTTCCCATGTAGTCTGCAAGTTAATGGTCACAACACATTAAGTAAGGATAAATGTAAAGAAAAAAAATATAACAAATGAATGTTTTAACTATAATTATGGAAGTGTAGTTTACATCTTGAGGGCACATCCGGTCAAGGTTGTACCGGATTTGTGGTAGTACATGGGTTGTCACTTCAGTAATTTGTCTAGGCCAACTCCACTTGTTAGTTGAAAAGAAAAATTTAGATGTAATGAAATAAAAATGAAATGAAACATTTCTTAATTGTTATTAATATAAAAGTATAGGGACATACCTAACACCTAGTGGTGCATCATCAAGTGCTGATGGATCTCTTGATGATGGAGATATTATTTTAAATCTCTTTCAGGCCCAAATCTGTAACAGGAATAGTGGCCCTGAAATCTCCTTTGTTTCAGTGACTGCAACACGACGTAGTTCCCAGTAAAGAAAGGCTAAGCATGCTCCCCCCCAACTGTATGTTGCAGCTTCCCTCAAGTCTTCTAAAAGCGGAAGGAACATCAAGTTTAAACGTGAGTTTATTTTATCAAGAAAAATGGAACCGATGAGTCGTAATATATAGGCTTGTGCATGGCGTAAGACAGTTAGGTCATCTGCAAATTGTGGAATATCTCCAAACTCATCAGCTAACCGTGATAATTTTAGTGTATGCCCTCTAATCATAGCCTGGGGTGGTCTAACGCCCAAAAGCATCTCACAAACTGCTGGCCAGTCGGCCCTTAATCTCCCAGTAACTGGAGAACCATCAACTGGCAAACCAGAAATAATGCATACATCTTGTAGAGTGATTATACACTCACCAATTGGCATCATGAATGTATGGGTCTCTGGTCGCCATCGCTCTACAAAGGCACTAATTAGGTGCCAGTCAAGAGCGAAGAATCCTAGTTGAGCAATTCCAATAAATCTAAAATCTGTTAGATGGGGAACTATTCTGTCGTCAATGTTAGCATGTAAGATGTTCCCTTACCTCCTACAGTAAGCACTTCATGCTCAAGTGTACCATTCCAAATTGCTTCAGAACGGTGCTGTGACTGGAGACGAAGAAGTTATGGATCAATTAGACCTGGCATTATGTAATCTCTCCTTTGTTGTTCTCTTGCCATACCTATTCATTGTGGCAAACATACATTTAAAAATATGGAATTTCACAACTATAACAATGCATATATTTCTATTGCACAATGTTTTAAACATTTAATAAAGGAATTTTATAAACAAACATTTTACTTTATGTGTTAATTATAACTATTCAATACATAGATAATACAAACATAGATGCAAAATATAGTTTTATACATAAACAAAATATGTACATATTGTTCATGATATTATAACTAACTAGGTCAATCTACCTTTTTTCTTTACTGGACATGATTTAATAAGTTCATCATAAAGGTCTTTGTCTAATTTATAATCCATTTTAGGTAACATAGGTTTCACTAGACGATATCTGTTACTATAACGCATCTTTATACCGGTGGACCGACACATAGTCTTGTTGGCCACCCAAATAGTATACTCTTTCACAAAGTGTTTAAGTAGTAGTAAATATGATGGGGTACGGTTTGCTTCCAATTTTCGCCATACGCAATCGAGTATACCCTTATCTTGAACAAAACTAAAAGCTGACCTCAAAGCCAAATATCTAGATTTATCTGTTAATAGCTCTCCTTCCCATATAATTTGTTGAATTAGCCCGTTCACCCTTATCATATGCATTACAAGGCAAAGTAGGTAATCCCCTGTGGTTGAGATTGTTGTTTCCATAGGTAGATCAACTAAATTCTTAATCATAGCATTCACCCTTGCCCGTTGTGCTGGACTGACTATCCTTTTAGGAGTTTGCATTATACGAGCCATTATTTAATGTAACACGACTGCAAGACGTAAATAAAAAAAATAAATAAATTACTAATAGTCAATAAAAAACAAATACATCAAAAGTAAACAATTAATAATTAAAAATCCCTTACATTTAAGTCACAATTAGAAATTATAAAGATGAAGTTCACATTGAATTGTACTATACCTAGCAACAAGGGGGTAAGCAACGAGGGAGATAATGTACAAAATCACAATCCTTGTAACACCCCTATGTTCGGTAGTGCGTTCTACTGTTCCGGTGACCAGTATCGATCCGAACAGCTAGGATGCCTAGAACTACATTTAAATGTTGAGGAGACATAAAATAATGAAATACAATAAAGAAAAATACGAGAAAAACAAAGGAAAAATAATAGCAATGAAATGTAACCAAGTTAAACGAGCCGAAAACCATAGCGATAGGTGACCGCACCGGGAAGTTACAGCGTAGACCGTTGACTAGCCCTGGACCGCAGGGAACCCTGGAAAATATTTTTAAAACTTAAATAAACATCTATTGAAGTATAAATGTCATTAGAAATATCAAAGAAAAAATTAATTAATTAGTACAAAGAAAAACGGAAAATCGAGAAAACGACAAAACTCAGTGTTACCGAAAAAATTGGGAATGCAACCCGAACATGGGCATTATGGTCATTTGACATCCCGAGTTGTCTTTTGACCTAAATGTCCATTAAAAATAAATGATATTACACTTGGAAAATGTCATGAAAAATTAAATTGGTGGTACATAAATCAAATAGCAAAAGATAGGAGTTAAATGTGGGAATATGGAAACTTTAGAATAAATAAACATTAAAACCTTACTTAGTGGTCCACTAACTCCACTTAAGTGGACATGTAATCATCATATTTTGGACAGAAACTCACCTTCTTTAACCTCCCAAAAACCAGCCGAAATCTCCCAAAGAAGTTCTTCCATGGCTGAATTTGAAGGACCTTCATGCAACCATGAATTCCATCTCCATTCCACTTGATTCTTTCGCTAAAGTTGTTCTACACAACTTGGGCAGTAGATAGGCAGCAAGAAAATCAAGTTTTGGTGAGGTTTTGAAGAATTTCAAAAGTGGTAAGTATGTATTTTTTATGCTTGTTTCATTAAACTTTGAATGGGTGTTGTGGGTAATTGAATTGTGGAACGATTTTTGAAGTTTGATGAGTTAAGGGAGAGGTACATTTTTAGCAGCCATGGAACTTCAATAAGAGCAGTTTATCCTTGCATGTAAATGATAGATTAAAGTGTTGATGTAAGTGTTTATGTGTGTAGGAATAAATTGGATAATGTATACTAAATGTATGTGTGATAGTACACTTGATTTTGGAAGCTTGGGAACTAATTGAAGGAGATGTACAATCGGCAACTTTGAAGTGTAGAACAAAATGTATTATTTCATGGTTTGGTTTATGGAATTATATTGTTGAATTATGGTGCTTGTTATGGCAGCATATATATGTGTATAAAGGTTTGAATATGGACATGTAAATGAGCTATGACATGTGGTTAAATTGTTTGTAATTGGACTTGGAAAATTCTGTACTATAATGTGCATATTGAGAATGGTTATAAGCTACCAAAATGACCAAAAATGAGTTGCTAAATGTGTTTATATTATGGTACAAACCAGAAATGACATGAAGGAAAGGACTTGGTAAGCATAGGATTTGTAATTGGTAAAGGGTGAACAATGTACAATAGGGTAGTGTATGTTTTGGCTTAGAACCTTAAGTGTGTGGCTCCAATTGGTATAAGACCAATTGGAGGTGAAACTAGGCACAAAATGTGCCAACTTTCATGAAGTAAGCTTACTAAAATTCTGCTTAGAAGGTGACTTGAAAAATGACCAAATCTAGATTAGTGCTTTGAAAACCTGAAAATTGACCATTTAGGCAGCAGTTAGTGTTTTGGCCATAACTCACTCAAAACAGGTCCAATTGACCTAAAATTTTTACCATGAATAGTTAAGAAATATATCTACAATTCTTATGAATACATCAAAGCCCAGAAATGGCCAGAATCAAGCCAAATAGCTTGCACAAGTTTAGGTCCAAAAACTGGCCGAACCAAAAGTGACCTAAAAATGACCTAAAGCTACCATTTTGGTGCATTCTATCCAGCATTAGTAAATTGACCATAACTTGGTCTACACAACTCAAAATGACCTGAAATTTGCCTCGCGTGCAATAAGACATAGACCGAAAAGTTTGTAGTTTTGATCGAAACCCGAAAACCGAGGGAACTAGGTCATCCGGCTAGGTCAAATTAGTATACCGGAATCCGACAAATTGCAATAAAATGCAATATACATGAAAATGAATTGGGTAACATGTACCAACACTAAAAGGCTATTAAATATGACACATTGGTAACATTAAAACCTAATTCACCTAGACTGCATCGAGGGTCAACATCTTAGGTTGACTAAGGAAATAATAGAATTCAATAAATTAAGTATTAAGCCTTATTGTTAGAGACGGTTTAAATAAATACTGAAACACTTCAAATTGTGTGTTTCAGTTAGCAAAGACTCAGGGAAAGGGAAGGAAACACTGAGTCAGGACCAAGAGACAGTTATCAGAGGTTTGTGCACAACAGTTATTTCTTTTGAATTTTCAATTGAAATAAATTATGACTATTTGTATATCATTGTTTTAAATTGTGAAAAATTATTTGAATGAAATTTGATGGATACTTATTGATTGAAAATCATTGTAAATGGTTTGAAACCACAGCTATCATGTATATTGATTGAATTCCTCGCTAGCTTGTCTAGTGGGATGAATTGAATTCCCTCTTTGGCTGAAGTGTTGAGGTGTGTGCCTGTTGAGGACGAATAGAATGAGTACTCATATTATTGCTAGCTAGCTATGTTATTCCTCACTAGCCATCGGCTTTTGGGATGAATTGAATTCCTCACTAGCCATCGGCTTTTGGGATGAATTGGACTTTGGAACATGATTAAGCTATGTGTATGATTTATTGATATTTATTGCGATATTGTGAAATGGAGTTTAAATTCTTATTGACATTCACTGTCTTTGAATTTAACTATGGTTTTAAGTATCCATTATTTATATAACTTATGATTTGTAATTTAAAGTTGTATTTGGTTAATGTTGTGCACCACTGAGACAATGGCTCAGCGATAGCTTTTCATTGTCGCCGCAGACAGATCGATAGGCAACAGACTAGGCTGCTAGTGCTTCAGTGAGAGATCATCGGGTATATTGAGTATACCATATTTTTGTATTGTAATGTATGTTCACTGTATGTATATATTGTTCTTGGTTTTGAGCAGTTGTAAATTAAAATTATACATTAAAATTGTTCATTAAAGTTGTAAACTAAATTTGTAAATTATTTTGGCTTGTAAATATTGTGATATATTTCTTTTATCTCAACTTTTGAAAACACTGGAAAATTATTGTGGATTTGAGTTGGCAAATGTTGAGAAACTTATTGTGTTGATTGGATATTGGAGTTTGGGGATTGAACAAAATATTGGAAGTGCTTTTTACAGGTTTTTGAAGAACTGTTTTATTCAAAATACATATGGCACTCTGTCAAAATTTTTACAGAAATTATTAATACTTTAAATGTGTTATCTGGTTTCACTTCAGTTAAAAATATTTTTAACACCTATAAATAGTGCTCACCACTGTAAAAAGAAGTAAGAAAAGGTCTAAAATCTCTTGTAGTATATCTAATGGGTTATCAGTAAATGAAATTTGGTAATTCATTAGGTATACTACGGGATCATGTTATGCCTTACAGAGGGGTAGGGTGTGACATGTTTCATTGTATGTACATATTGTTCTTGGTTTTGAGCAGTTGTAAATTAAAATTGTACATTAAAGTTGTAAACTAAATTTGTAAATTATTTTGGGTTGTAAATATTGTGATATATTTCTTTTATCTCAACTTTTGAAAACACTGGAAAATTATTGTGGATTTGAGTTGGCAAATATTGAGAAACTTATTGTGTTGATTGGATATTGGAGTTTGGAGATTGAACAAAATATTGGAAGTACTTTTTATAGGTTTTTGAAGAACTGTTTTATTCAAAATGCATATGGCACTCTACCAAAATTTTTACAAAAATTATTAATACTTCAAATGTGTTATCTGGTTTCACTTCAGTTAAAAATATTTTTAACACCTGTAAATAGTGCTCACCACTGTAAAAAGAAGTAAGAAAAGGTCTAAAATCCCTTGTAGTGTATCTAATGGGTTATCAGTAGACGAAATTTGGTAATTCATTAGGTATACTATGGGATCATGTTATGCCTTACGGAGGGGTAGGGTGTGACATGTTTAAGTGGTATCAGAGCTAGGTTTTTAAATTCTGTTTTGACTTGTAATTTGAATATTCCTTCTTCATAGTACAACTGCTCAATGTCATTGTTTGATACATACAGTATATTACATTATAAATATGCACTAACAGGAGGAAATCTCCTTGTGTTATTTGTTCAGGAGGTCTAAGATCCTCAAATCGACTATGGAAGAAGGGGATCGTTCAGTCGATCAATCTATAGAGGCTGAGGTACAAGGGGATGCCCCAGCCCTACACAATGTCAGTGGATCAGCCGCACCAGCCCCCTTAGTACCGCAGTTTCCTGCTCAGTTCGCTCAGCAGATGGCTGCAATGTTCTAATAAATGGCTGATAATATGCCTACTCAAGTCCCACTACAGACACCAGTGGTACAACCACAATCTTCGACTAGGCAGTATGACAAGCTGATGAAATATGGGGCTACTGAGTTCAAGGGGACAGTAGATCCTCTAGAGGCAGAACAGTGGTTAGAGAGAATGGATAGGGTGTTCAAGAAGCTACATTGTACAGAGGAGCTCAGATTTGAATATTCAGTGTCTCTGCTACAAGGGGGTGCATATGACTGGTGGAAAACCATTCCCCATAGTCTGGTAGAACCTTTAGTGCTAACATGGAATGATTTTCTACGGGAGTTCAGACAAAAATATGTCCCTGATGCTTATGTGGACCAGAAGCTGCAAGAGTTCCTAAGTCTGAAACAGGGGAGTAAATCAGTGGCTGAATATGAAAGGGAATTTTTCCGCTTGAGCCATTATGCAGTAAGTCTACTTTCTACCAGTAGGAAGAGATGTAAGAGGTTTGAAACCGGTATGAAGCCTAGTATCAGATTACAAGTGGTTGGATTCAAACATAACAACTTCTCTGAGCTTATTTTTCAAGCACTAGAATTAAAAAGAATTGAATCTGAAGCGGCCCCTGAGAAAAAGAAATCAGAGAAGACAGAAAAAGAGGGAAAGTCAGTATATTAGAGTTCCAGTGGTCCTACTGGGAAGAGAAAGAACTTTGGGGGACACAACAAAGGTGGTAAAAAGTCCGGTAAGGGAAGATATTCCGGACAGAAACCTCCTCTATCTGGTCAGCAGAGTACCAGAAGTTCCTACCCTCCCCGTCAATGTGAAACTTGTGGAAGAAATCATGGTGGGGTGTGCTACAAGGCCATAGGAGCCTGTTATAACTATGGAGGCACAGGGCACTTTGCCAAAGACTGCACCAGTACTCGTAGAGTTGGGCCACCTCCTACTACTGCTGAAGGGTCAGTTCAGAATCCTGTCACCAGAGGTTCACAACCACTTAGCAGAGGTAGAGGCAGGGGTAGAGGTAGTCCAGCAGGTAGCCAAGGCACAATGAATCAGTCAGAGCAAGGAAGTGCATCAGTTAGAGTCTACGCAATGAGACAAAGAGAAGAGGCTGAGACATCTGATGTTGTGGCTGGTACCTTTTCAACTTTTAATCAAGATGTATTTATGTTATTTGATCCGGGTTCTACCCATTCTTATGTGAGTGCTAGCATCATTGATTGCATTACTGTTCCATGTACAAAAATAGACTTTGAGGTGCTAGTAACAAGTCCGCTAAGACAAGAGGTCAGGGTTAATAAAATATATAGGGATTGTCCTTTTGTGATACAAGTACATACTTTTCTGTCTGATCTCATTGAAATGCCCTTCAGAGATTATGATATCATCTTGGGCATGGATTGGTTAGCCAGGCATCACGCTATGATTGACTGTAGATTGAAGACAGTCACTTTTGGTCTCTCTCAGTACAGTGATGTGGTAATACACGGGAGAGGCAGTTATTGCCATCAAACATCATTTCGGCTGCACTAGCCAGAAAAATTATTAGAAAGGGGTGTGAAGCATATTTGGCACATGTGGTAGACACCCAAGTGGGGAGTCCAGCATTGAGGGACATCCCTACAGTATATGACTTTCCAGATGTGTTTCCTGATGAATTGCCAAGATTACCTCCAGAAAGAGAGGTGCAGTTTGAAATTAATGTTATGCCTGGTGTGGATCCAATCTCCATAACACCATATAGAATGGCACCATCAGAGCTGAAGGAGTTGAAGATACAATTGCAAGAACTACTTAAAAAGGGCTTCATCCGCCCTAGTGTGTCACCTTGGGGAGCGCCAGTATTGTTTGTTACGAAGAAAGATGGCACCCTCCGCTTATGTATTGACTACCGACAGTTGAATAAGGTGACAATAAAGAACAGATATCCATTACCTCGCATTGATGATCTGTTTGATTAGTTAAAGAGTGCAGCTGTATTCTCCAAAATTGATTTGCGATCTAGTTATTATCAGTTGAAGGTGCAAGAGCAGAGTATTCCAAAGACTGCTTTTAGAACTCGATATGGCCACTATGAGTTTCTAGTAATGCCATTCGGGTTAACAAATGCTCCAGCTGCTTTTATGGATCTGATGAACACTATCTTCAGACCATATCTCGACCAATTTATGGTGGTGTTTATTGATGATATTTTGATATATTCGAGGAACGCAGAGGAGCATGACAGACATCTGCGGATTATACTGCAGACTTTAAGGGAGAAACAGCTATAAGCTAAATTGTCGAAATGTGAATTTTGGCTGAAAGAAATCTCCTTCTTGGGACATGTTGTGTCAGCTGAAGGGATCAAGGTAGATTCCAGCAAGGTAGAAGCTATCCTTAATTGGAAACCGCCCAGGAATATCACAAAAATTCACAGTTTTCTGGGTTTAGCTGGATATTATCACTAGTTTGTGAAAGGACTTTCTATGTTATCTTCTCCACTGACCAAGCTGCTTTGGAAAGATGTAAAATTTCAGTGGACAGATAAATGCCAGTAAAGTTTTGATGAGTTGAAGAGGTGTTTGACTGAAGCTCCAGTCCTTACTTTACCTACTCCAGGTAAAGAATACACAGTTTATAATGATGCTTCTCACAATGGGTTAGGCTGTGTACTGATGCAAGATCGGAATGTCATTGCTTATGCATCACGCCAGCTGAAACCGCATGAGAGGAACTACCCAACACATGATTTGGAGCTAGTAGCTATTGTTTTTGCTCTGAAGATCTGGAGACATTATTTGTATGGGGAGAAATGTTACATTTACACAGATCACAAGAGCTTGAAGTATTTGGGCACCTAGAAGGAATTGAATTTGAGGCAGAGGAGATGGTTAGAACTGATTAAAGACTATGATTGTTTAATAGACTATCAGCCAAGGAAAGCAAATGTGGTGGCTGACGCCTTAAGTGGCAAGACTATGGCAAGTCTTAGAGTTTCTCCTTTGTCCATGGTACATGAGTTGAAAGCACAGCATGCCAGTTTAGAGATTGATGATGAGGGACAAACAGTAGTTGCATGGCATGTACAGCCAGTGTTGATTGATCAGATCAGAATGACTGTTCAGAATGATGAAAAATATCAGAAGCTACTGAAAGAAGTCCAGCAGGGCAAGAAACCTGAATTCTCTGTGAGAGATGATGGTTTACTACTACATCAGGGCAGAATGTGCATTCCTAATGATGTGAAATTGAGATAGATCATTATGAAGGAAGCACATGAGTCTCCTTTTGCTATGCACCCTGGTAGAACTAAAATGTACAGAGGGCTGAAAGAGCATTACTGGTGGATGGGTATGAAGAGGGATATAGCTGAATTTGTTTCCAAATGCCTAACTTGTCAGCAAGTAAAGGTAGAACATCAAGTTCCAGCTAGTTTGTTACATCCATTGCCAGTACCAGAGTGGAAATGGGAACGGATAACTATGGATTTTGTGATGGGACTTCCAAGGACACAGAATAGTCATGATGCAGTATGGGTTATAGTTGATAGACTGACCAAGTCTGCTCACTTTTTGCCAGTTCGGATGGACTATAGCCTGGAAAGATTGGCCAGATTGTACATATATGAAATTGTAAAACTGCATGGAGTGCCAGTATCGATTGTATCTGACAGAGATCCTAGGTTCACTTCTAGATTCTGGGGTAGTCTTCAGAGAGCCCTAGGAACTAGATTGAACTTCAAAGACAAAGATTCCACCCACGCATGCATGGCCACCCGAGAGGGTAATTCAGATATTGGAGGATATGCTGCGGGCTTGTGTGATTGAGTTTGAAGGTAGTTGGGATACACACTTGCCTTTGATTGAGTTTGCTTATAATAACAGCTACCAATCAAGCATTGGGATGCCTCCATATGAAGCTTTGTATGGCAGGAAGTGCAGAACTCTCCTATGTTGGGATAAAGTAGGTGAAAGGAAGATGATTGGGCCAGAAATTGTTCAGCAGACAGAGGAAAAGATCAGATTGATTAGAGATCGACTCAAGGATGCATCAGACCGTCAGAAGTCCTATGTTGATCTGAAGAGAAGAGATATTGAATATGCAGTGGGTGATAAGGTATTCTTCAAAGTTTTTCCTTGGAAGAGGATTATGAGATTTGGCAGAAAGGGGAAACTGAGTCCTCGTTTCATCGAACCAGATGAGGTTCTGGAAATAGTGGGTCCTTTGGCATATCGGTTAGCATTACCTCTAGAGCTAGAAAGGATACACAGTGTCTTCCATGTGTCCATGTTAAGGAGGTACAGATCTGACCCATCTCATGTACTATCAGTTGAAGAGATTGAGGTAAATATAGACCTCTCATATGAGGAAGAACCCATAGAAATTCTGGCATATGAGGTGAAGCAGCTGAGGAATAAACAGATACACCTGGTTAAAGTGCTGTGGAACCATCATTCAGGCCAGGAAGCTACTTGGGAACGTGAAGAAGATATGAGAAGACAGCACCCACAGCTGTTCAGAGACTGATGCCAGGTAAATTTCGAGACGAAATTTATTTAAGGGGGGGAGAATTGTAACACCCCTATGTTCGGTAGTGCGTTCTACTGTTCCGGTGACCAGTGTCGGTCCGAACAGCTAGGATGCCTAGAACTATATTTAAATGTTTAGGAGACATAAAATAATGAAATACAAGAAAGGAAAATACAAGAAAACAAAGGAAAAATAATAGCAATGAAATGTAACCAAGTTAAACGAGCCGAAAACTATAGCGATGGGTGACTGCACCGGGAAGTTACGGCGTAGACCGTTGACTAGCTCTGGACCGCGGGGAACCCTGGAAAATATTTTTAAGACTTAAATAAATATCTATTGAAGTATAAATATCATTAGAAATATCAAAGAAAAAATTAATTAATCAGTACAAAGAAAAACGGGAAATCGAGAAAACGAGAAAACTCGGTGTTACCGAAAAATCAAGAATGCAACCGAACAGGGGCATTGTGGTCATTTGACATCCCGAGTTATCTTTTGACCTAAATGTCCATTAAAAATAAATGATATTACACTTGAAAAATATCATGAAAAATTAAATTGGTGGTACATAAATTAAATAGCAAAAGATAGGAGTTAAATGTGGGAATATAGAAACTTTAGAATAAATAAACATTAAAACCTTACTTAGTGGTCCACTAACTCCACTTAAGTGGACATGTAATCAGCATATTTTGGACAGAAACTCACCTTCTTCAACCTCCCAAAAACTAGCCGAAATCTCCCAAAGAAGTTCTTCCATGGCCGAATTTGAAGGACCTTCATGCAACCATGAATTCCATCTCCATTCCACTTGATTCCTTCGCTAAAGTTGTTCTACACAACTTGGGCAGTAGATAGGCAGCAAGAAAATCAAGTTTTGGTGAGGTTTTGAAGAATTTCAAAAGTGGTAAGTATGTATTTTTTATGCTTGTTTCATTAAACTTTGAATGGGTGTTGTGGGTAGTTGAATTGTGGAACGATTTTTGAAGTTTGATGAGTTAAGGGAGAGGTACATTTTTCGTAGCCATGGAACTTCAATAAGAGCAGTTTATCCTTACATGTAAATGGTAGATTAAAGTGTTGATATAAGTGTTTATGTGTGTAGGAATAAATTGGATAATGTATACTAAATGTATGTGTGATAGTACACTTGATTTTGGAAGCTTGGGAACTAATTGAAGGAGATGTACAATCGGCAACTTTAAAGTGTAGACCAAAATGTGTTGTTTCATGGTTTGGTTTATGGAATTATATTGTTGAATTATAGTGCTTGTTATGGCAGCATATATATGTGTATAAAGGTTTGAATATGGACAGGTAAATGAGCTATGTCATGTGGTTAAATTGTTTGTAATTGGACTTGGAAAATTTTGTACTATAATGTGCATATTGAGAATGGTTATAAGCTGCCAAAATGACCAAAAATGAGTTGCTAAATGTGTTTATGTTATGGTACAAACCAGAAATGACATGAAGGAAATGACTTGGTAAGCATAGGATGTGTAATTGGTAAAGAGTGAACAATGTACAATAGGGCAATGTATGTTTTGGCTTAGAACCTTAAGTGTGTGGCTCCAATTGGTATGAAACTAATTGGAGGTGAAACTAGGCACAAAATGTGCCAACTTTCATGAAGTAAGCTTACCAAAATTCTGCTTAGAAGGTGACTTGAAAAATGTTCAAATCCGGATTAGTGCTTTGAAAACCTGAAAATTAACCATTTGGGCAGCAGTTAGTGTTTTGGCCATAACTCACTCAAAACAGGTCCAATTGACCTAAAATTTTTACCATGAATAGTTAAGACATATATCTACAATTCTTATGAAGATACCAAAGCCCAGAAATGGCCAGAACCAAGCCAAATAGCTTGCACAAGTTCAGGTCCAAAAACTGGCCGAACCAAAAGTGACCTAAAAATGACCTAAAGCTACCATTTTGGTGCATTCTATCCAGCATTGGTAAATTGACCATAACTTGGCCTACACAACTCAGAATAATCTGAAATTTTTCCTCGCGTGCAATAAGACATAGACCTACAAGTTTGTAGCTTTGACCGAAACCCAAAAACTGAGGGAACTAGGTCATCCGGCTAGGTCAAATTAGTATACCGGAATTCGACAAATTGCAATAAAATGCAATATACATGAAAATAAATTGGGTAACATGTACCAATACTAAAAGGCTATTAAATATAACACATTGGTAACATTAAAACCTAATTCACCTAGACTGCATCGAGGGTCAACATCTTAGGTTGACTAAGGAAATAATAGAATTCAATAAATTAAGTATTATGCCTTATTGTTAGAGACGGTTTAAATAAATACTGAAACACTTCAAATTGTGTATTTCAGTTAGCAAAGACTCAGGGAAAGGGAAGAAAACACTGAGTCAGGACCAAGAGACAGTTATCAGAGGTTTGTGCACAACAGTTATTTCTTTTGAATTTTCAATTGAAATAAATTATTACTATTTGTATATCATTGTTTTAAATTGTGAAAAATTGTTTGAATGATATTTGATGGATACTTATTGATTGAAAAGCATTATAAATGGTTTGAAACCACAGCTATGATGTATATTGATTGAATTCCTCGCTAGCTTGTCTAGTGGGATAAATTGAATTCCCTCTCTGGCTGAAGTGTTGAGGTGTGTGCCTGTTGAGGACGAATAGAATGAGTACTCATATTATTGCTAGCTAGCTATGTTATTCCTCACTAGCCATCGGCTTTTGGGATGAATTGAATTCCTCACTAGCCATCGGCTTTTGGGATGAATTGGACTTTGGAACATGATTAAGCTGTGTGTATGATTTATTGATATTTATTGTGATATTGTGAAATGGAGTTTAAATTCTTATTGACATTCACTGTCTTTGAATTTAACTATGGTTTTAAGTATCCATTATTTATATGACTTATGATTTGTAATTTAAAGTTATATTTGGTTAATGTTGTGCACCACTGAGACAATGGCTCAGCGATAGCTTTTCATTGTTGTCGCAGGTAGACAGACTGACAGAGCAGCAGACTAGACTGCTAGTGCTTCAATGAGAGATCATCGGTTATATTGAGTATACCATATTTTGCATTTTGTATTGTAATGTATGTTCACTGTATGTATATATTGTTCTTGGTTTTGAGCAGTTGTAAATTAAAATTGTACATTAAAATTATACATTAAAGTTGAAAACTAAATTTGTAAATTATTTTGGCTTGTAAATATTGTGATATATATCTTTTATCTCAACTTTTGAAAACACTGGAAAATTATTGTGGATTTGAGTTGGCAAATGTTGAGAAACTTATTGTGTTGATTGAATATTGGATTTTGGGGATTGAACAAAATATTGGAAGTGCTTTTTACAGGTTTTTGAAGAACGTTTTATTCAAAATACATATGGCACTCTACCAAAATTTTTATAGAAATTATTAATACTTCAAATGTGTTATCTGGTTTCACTTCAGTTAAAAATATTTTTAACACCTATAAATAGTGCTCACCACTGTAAAAAGAAGTAAAAAAAGGTCTAAAATCTCTTGTAGTGTATCTAATGGGTTATCAGTAGATGAAATTTGATAATTCATTAGGTATACTACGGGATCATGTTATGCCTTACGGAGGGGTAGGGTGTGACAATCCTCATCGTCACTGAAATCAGAAATGTCATCATCCTCAATGTTTAAGATAGCTTCACCTATACTATTAAATTCATCCATATTTATAAATGCCATTTGTTGTTTGTGAAACACTTTTAGACGATTATTCATTATCTCATTCTCAATACACAATTGTGCTTTAACTTTCTGGATACCATCGGTTGAATTCCTTTCTATCTCAGCTGATCGAACCTTTGGGATGGGTAAATCATGAAACATACAATATGCTTCCAATTTACAATGTGTCTCCCATAATCTATCCCATTCATGCTTTTAAGCAATTCTAACTTTTCTGAAATCTGAAATATTCCTTGAATGCTTACCTATAAATATATGATTTGCAAATCCTTGTTGTAGACATGCATAATACTTTTGATTGACAAAAGCTCTCTTATGACCATACCATGTGCATCCATTAGGGTCTGTATATTTGTCTACAATATTTTCATATGATTTTTTATTTGAAGTGTTTGGATGTCTCTCATGTGATAACACACAATTCATCTTCCTTTGCATTAATCCTGTTACATTTACACACATACAAAGAAAACATAACAATAAACAATTTGTGCCAAAATAATCGAGAAATTACAAATAATGAGATGATTTGTTCAATAAAACGTATTTTTAAAATTGTATAAAATTAATTATTGGTGGTTTGTCCCACAGAACAACTCTTTTTTGTGTGCCCTTGTTGAAGACAGAGCAAATATTTGATTTTAGATGTCTCTCCTACTTTTCCACTAACCGTCCAATCCATTTCATTCTTCCTTCTTGATGACTTCTGTAACATCCTCACTTTACGTAATCTGTATGTTCCACTGTTCCAATGACTAATGTTTGCCCCGGAAAGTCAGAATGTCTGGAACAACACTTAATTGACAGTGAGGAAGTATACAACTCAACTCAACTAAGCCTTTATCCCAAAAATTTGGGCTCGGCGACAGTGAGGAAGTATAAAATAATAAAATATGTGATGAGAAAATTAAGAAAAAATAAAAGAGATAAAATGTGACTAAGTTAAACGAGCCGAACCCGTAGCGATGGGTGACCGCACCGGGAAGTTACGGCGAGGACCGTTGACTAGCCTTAGACCGCGGGGAACTCGAGAAAATATTTTCGGAATCTAATTAAAGGTCTACTGAGGTGTAATTGACATTGGGAATGTCAAAGAAAAATTAGTAAGTTAGTATAAATGAAAAACAAAAATTTAAGGAATCGGCGGTACAAGGAGTAAATCGATAGCATCGAAAAATTCAAAATGCAACCTGAAGAGAGGCATTTTGGTCATTTGACACCTAGAGTTGACCTTTGACTTAAATGTTCATAAAAAAAAAAGAGTGGTAATAAATTTCGAAACCCCATAAAAAGATGAAATTACATAGCTAATATAATTAAAGAAAAATGAGGGGGGACTAATTGAAATAATAAAACTTTACTTATTATATTAATTAACCTAAAGTTAGTGGAGTATATTATATTAATTAACCTAAAGTTAGTGGAGTATATAAGTACATATGGACAGATTCCATCACTTAAAAACCTCATTTTCTTCATTTCACCATCCATGGCCGAATGGTCCTTCTCCCTAAATCCTCCATGGCCGGCCACATGCAAGAGCTTCAATCCTCATCTTTAAGCCATGGTTCTTGTAACTCACTTCATTAAAAGTGGTCCACACACCTTGGACAGATTATGAGGAACAAAAAGGAAGAGTTTTGGTGAGGTTTAGCAAGCTCCAAATAAAGGTTAGTGCTTAATCTTCCCATTTTCCTTCACTAATCCTTGTGTTGAGCTTTGGGTAAGTTGAATTGCTAAGAACAATTGAGGAAATGATTGAATATTGGTAAACCTTAGTTTTGGCAGCAATGAAAATGCATGGTTAGTGACTTATTCTTATATTTATATGGATCGGAATTTAGGTGGATTAACTCAAATGGAAGTTGTAGTAAGTTAATGTCCAAGTATGTGCAAATTAGTGCTTGAATTAAGGGTTTAAAATGAGACTTTGATACCTTGGTAAACTGCCATGTTTGGCAGCCTATAATGTTATGAAATTGTATGTGATTTTATGTAATATATTGATGAGGTGTGATAGTGTTAAATTGTGGGCAGCATGTGTAGTTGCCATGGAAGTGAATGTGTAATATTGGTGTTGAGGTATGTTGAATTTCGGTGGAAGTAAATATTAAACTTGAATGGTGTATTGTGTGCATTGAGCACTTGAGTGTTCTGCCCAAAATGCTTGCTGGAATTGTGTACAATATATATAGAAGTGCCATGATTGAATATTGAAGTATTGGGAGGAGGAGGATTGTCAAAATTGGAAGTGTAAAATTGTAGGTTGTGTGTGTTGACAGTACCTAAATTAGGTTATAAGTGCAAAACTGTAAATCCAATTGGTATGAGTCCAATGGGAGGTGAAATTAGACACCAAATAGGCCAACTTTCATATAGAAATGTTGCCAAAATTCTGCTTAGAAACTGACCTTAAAAATGACCAAATCCTGAATGGCAACCTTGCAACCCAGATTTTTGACCATATAAATAGTAGTCACTAAAATGACCATAACTCACTCAAAACGGGTCCAAATAACTTGAAATTTTTACCATGGATAGCTTAGACATAGAGCTACAATTATTATGAAGACACCAAAGCCCAGAAATAGCCAGAACCAAGTCAAATAGCTTGCACAAGTTCGGGTACCAAAACTGCTAGAACTGAATGTGACCTAAAGTGACCAAATTTTGCACTAAAGATGCAATCTGTCCAGCTTTAGTAAATTGACCATATCTTGGTCTATACAACTCAGAATGACCTGAAATTTTGTCAAAAGTTCAATAAGACATAGAGCTACAATTTTGCTTCTTTAACCAGAAGCGAAAAACCAAGAGAAATAGAACTTTAAGCTAGACCAATCTAACACACTAAAATTGAGAATTTGACATTTACCTATAATGATGCTTGAAGTAATTTGGCAATGAATGCCAACTTGTAAAAATGGTAAATTGCACTATATTAGCAGCATATTGAATTACAAATTGTGACATGTTGATACTAGAATCAACTTATCCATGATGTATAAAAAGATCAACATTTTTATTGACTAGTAAATTGTATAATGACCAGTAAACCCTAAAAATAAAGAAATAAATATTTAATTTTGTAATATGCCCTAATTTGCCTAGTTGACTAGTTTGGATAGGTTGGCATGCCAATAGAATTCTGACAGCTGTTCTGTAAATGGCTTCACGCCATACTGTATTTTCTGACTTATTATGCCATACTATGATTTTAATAGCCTATGGCTATACGGATTGTGTTATTATACTCGGCTTAATGCCTGATTGATTATATGGCTTTTTAGCCACACTGTTTGCACAGCGGGGGATACTTTGTAACCGATGGTATGACGGCCCGAGGTACTAGGTACCCAGTGCTAGTATATCCGTTTATCCAGTCTGGTCAGTATATAGGCTATACGAGCAGTCAATTAAAACATTATTCAATTCAGGCAGTTAAGTTAAGTTAAGTATACGAAAATTTCAGTATAATTAAATTAAGCATTGAATGAAATGAGTAAAAGAGATTAGCAATAGAAACATAACAAAGATATAATTTGCAGAACCGTAGAGACTTAAAATACAATACAGTTAGAATAATTGATTCCTAGATATCCGAATTATGATTTATTTCTTTCTTTATTTGTATATATTATTTCTTATTATACTATTGCACCACTAAGCAGAAATGCTTAGCGAGATGGAATTGCTTCCTCGCGTAGGTACTGAAGGTAAAACCAATAGACTGTCGACTGAGATTTTTGGAGTCCAGATCTGCAGAAGTGTCAGAAGAGTTCAAGGTTGTCACCTCCTTAGCAATACATGTAGATAGGGCTCATTTTAAGCATGTTTTCTAATCTGTACATTATAATTACTGCTTATATTGTAATGTGAATTAGTAATTGTAATTTCATTTGCATATCCTGTACTTGATAAATTTATGTACTTAATTAGCAAATTATATAAGTTAATGAAATATAAGAATTTTGATATTTGAATTGATTATCTAATCATAATGATTCTGAACGAGATTGAGTTTGAGAAATTTTGAGACTGAATCTGAGTTTGAGAAACTGATGAGAATGCTTTGAGATAATCTAAGTTATGAATTTAAGCATATATTGAAATTGTTTTTGGCAGGTTTAAAAGAACTGTTAGTCCAAATTACAGCCGGCACTCTGCCGGATTATCGTTAAAATTTTTAAAATTTCCAAATTAGTTAGATTTTGATAAAAGTAAAAATAGCCTAAACCTTAAATAAAGTTTTTGAATAAATAAATCAAGAATTGTAATGAAATCAAATAAAATCAGGTGCTCCGGCACTCCGTGTAACACACTTTGCTCGGCTACACTGTAGCCGGGTGAGGGGTGTTACAACTTCGGTCTTCCTTTCGGCCTTTTATGTGCTGGATCAGGTACTAGAATCGGATTATTGTCTGTCAACCAATCATCATGATGTCCAAGTGCATAAAATTTCCACTCATAGGACTTAAGCATTCGTTCCAATGTATAATAATTTGAAACGTATTGTTCATAATCAATAGACATTGATTGGCATGCTGCAATCACATGGCCACATGGAATACATGTGCATGTCCTTTCATCAAGTTTCACTACATACTTCTTTCCAGATCCACCTTCCAAACTTCAAATTCACCACAATTGTGGTTAAATAACTGGACATGAAGTGAGTTTGCTACATTTAAATTTTCAATTAAAACTTGACGACATGCTGGTGTAAATTTAAAGCCAAGTTGCAGTTGCTCACGGAACGCCGTGCGGCGTATGTTAAAATATTCGACACACTGAAAAAATATTTTCTCAACCATAACAATTATTGGTAATGCACGGATCCCCTCTAGCATTCCATTTACCGACTAAACGGTGTTAGTTGTCATCGAGCCATACTGTTTCCCCCCATCATGAGAACGTGTCCATTTTTCCAATGGTATCTTTAAGGCCCATTCATATGTTTCTGAATGCTCGCTCTTGATTGTCTCCAGGGCCTCATAAAATTTCTTTTTCTGAATTTGATTGGTTGTATAAAAAAACAATGTCAATTGTTTATAGTACCTAACATTGATAATTCAATGTTAGTGAAAAGAAGTAATAATCTTACACAACTAACCTGCCTTTTGGAGAGCTTCTTTCATGTAAGTATTTTTAAACTTCATGTTATAATTACTGAGGATATGTCTTAAGTAGTATCGATGATGTCCATCAGGAGGCTGCCACCAATCTTACTGCATTGCCTTTTTATAGCAATATGCCTATCTGATATAACACAAATACCTTTCTGATTTGTTACAAAAACCCTCAAACAAGACATAAACCAATCCCAATTCCTTGTGTTTTCACAATCAACTATTGCCCATGCAATTGGAAAAATATGATTATTGCCGTCTAGTACCGTTGCACAAAATAAACACCCTTTGTACTTTCTGTATAAAAACATCAAGTCTATAAAAATAACCAGTCTACAATGCTTGAATCCTTCAATTGTTTGTTTATATGCCCAAAACATTCTATCGAAAATTCGATATTTGGGATTTAACTTATTATTAACAAAAAGAGGGTCATCTTCAATCAGAAACGAGCACTTAGGGTTATGTTTGCATAAGGCATTCATGAATTGGCGCAATCTTCCATAAGATTCCTCCCAACCACCAAAGATCTTAACAATTGCATCGTGTCTAGCCTTCCATGTCTTTCGATAACTCGGCATATATCCTATATTATCTTTAATTTCAACTTGTAACGCAGCTATTTTGACACTTGGTTGTTCGCATACTATAGCTTGGATGAACTCGGATATAAATCTACTATCCAATTGCACATGATCTTGTGATAGTGATAGATTAACACATGTATGGGGTCCGTCAATTTTGGTAATTTTCCATATATCACATCCTTCCCGTCGTGATGCATGCATTCTCCACTTACAATTGCTCCTTATATCTTTGCACCTGATGGCATATGTTCTACTCTTTGTCTCATCGTTACAAAACTCATGCTGCCTCAGTAAATGATATTCTTTGGCAGCTTTTTGGATAACATCTCTAGAAGGGAATATCATTCCAACTTAAAACTCCTTTGATGGATCCCACATTGACGTACATGGCGGTTTTGACCATGGATCAACCGTTAGTAATGAAAAATCTATTTCAGAGTAGGTTGGAGGAGGGACAACAAGCATTATTGGGTTCGCAATATGAGCGTTGTAGTACAAAGGCAAATCTAATACCATGTCAATTTCATGATCAACATCCTCATTTACGTTCGTGTTATCACTGTCAATCCAGTCCTCATCACAATCGTCTTGGGTCTCGTCATCATTTGGACAATAATCAGTGTCAATAGATTTTGAATCATTCTCCAATTGACTTTGACAATTGTATGCATCAGTGGAACCAACATTTGATGGCCCTGCTTCATCACCATCAGATGCAGATGCATTCGGTAGAAAAATGTCAACATATAATTCAATCGGTGACATTCCTCCAATTTGATCAGTAAAATTAAACATAATGTTGACATCATCATCGTTAGCCAAACCCATGCACTCCCACTTGATAGAATCATCTTCTACAATGGGTTGTCTGAAACATATACTCGATATAAACTCATGTCCAGCTTTAAGGCCAATTCCCCTGACTATTTTCATACCTAAATTACCAATATTCATGCGTCTACATATAGTAATAACTGTTGATGAACCCCCACAATAGCCATCACCTTCGTCATCCATAATAATATCTCCATCCCAATATATAGTAGCAAAAGACGAAATTGACATTTTCTGATTAAAGAACAAGTTCAATTACTTAAATGGCGTTCTAAAAATTATCATTAATAGTTTTTTTTTGTCTTGCTGGTCCACCACGGTTCCCTTCTAGTTGCTGGTCCACTGAGCAACCCACCACCTGGTTCAACGAGCAGCACTCCGCACAACAATGGAAAGGGACAATAGAGAAGAGAGGGATGAGAGAATCGCAGGGATGAGAGGGATGAGAGGGTTTAGTGAGAGAGGCGATGAAGGTGGAGTGGGAAATATGAACTAGCTTCGGACGCAATTATAAGTAGCGTCCCAGGATCAGCACCCGAGCTCGGTCAACTGTGGCATGAAGGGATGTGACCTCTGCACACTACTGTTAGTGGTGTCTCGAGCTCCAAACGCCAGTATAAGAAGCATCCCAAAGCACGCCTGACCATGTACTAGACAATGGTCGTCAGGGTCTGCACGCTACTATCAGTAGCATCCCGAGCTGCGGACGCCAGTATTAGAAGCGTCCCGACTGGCTGACGTGACCTTTCCTAGTGAATCTCTATCAGGTGGGCTGTCAGGCGGGCTGCAACACACTTGCATGCTACTATTAGTGGTGTCCTGAGCTTCGGACGCTAGTATAAGAAGCGTCTGGATGTACAATATTTGCCACCTCGGCTACAACCCACCTGCACGCTAGTATAAGTAGCGTCCCACTTCCGGACGCTAGTATGACTGGAGTCTCGATGCTTCCTCACCCCCTTCCGGTAAATTAAGTGTTGATCACCTATTCTTGTATTTTCCTCTTTTGTTTAACACTAATACAGTAAAAATCCCAAATTTCTCTCAAACTTCTTCTTTTGGTCTTCAGTCTCTTGGTAAGATGAGTGGTCTCTATTTGGGGTAGGGGGAAGGCTTTCTATTTTGCGCCGATTAGGAGCGAGTGTCCTTCCCCATTTTGGGTTGGTGTATAGATAGAGTTGTTTTGGTTTGGCTTGTTGATCTTGGTGGAATTTTCATGCTGTGGGAGCATTTACATGAGCTGGGTTTGTTGAATCTCTGATTGTGACTGTTGAATCATCTGTCGCTGCTTCGATGGGAGGAGTATATGCAGTCTTTGATGATGGTATCTCCAGGATATATATATATATATATATATATATATATATATATATATATATAGTCTTCCTCTCTGGCTGAAGGTGGTTCCCAAAATCTATACGAGATTGAGACGCCGAGTGCTTTATCTTATCGCACTCTCGACCATGCTAGTGATTTTGATCTGGAAAAGAATGGAGGTCAATTGCCGATTGGGAATTTAAACAAGTGGTTAGTGCTTGTGCAAGGTCTATTTGAGAGTTTCGAATGTTGGTGGCTTCACATCCCATTGATGGTCCAGTTCGATGCTGTAAGAAGAGCATCGGCTTTGGTCTTCTTCTCAAATCCTACTTCTGAGTTAGAGTTTTTGAGTAGAAGAATGACTTGGGCTGTCTGTATATGCGTGGAGTGTTGACCTGAGCTTTAGGCCTTCTATTCTATATTGTTTCTGTTGTAGGCCTAGATTATGTAACTTGCTCTTTGGACCTTAATGATGCACTTGCAATTGCATTTAAAAAAAAAAATTCTGCTACATATTCTTCTAAATAACAATAACCAATATCATTTAGCCCAGTTTTATAACAAGAATAACCAAAAAGAATGGATTTTTTTCCTAATATATATATATTTTGTGGTTAATTTGGTTGATTTATTATGGAATTCATATAATGTACTCGGCTACTCGATCTAACTTGATAATATGGAGAACAAGAGACTTTCTGTTATAACTACAAGCATGCACATATATGATCAATGCATGTAACTAAGAGAATATATCAAATAATTACACATGATTTCAGATAGACCAAGTTTCTTATACACGTAATTGGAAATTAAAAGAGATTGAAAATTGAGAAAATTAGTTGCAAACCAAATTTATTATTAGTAAAATAATTATGTTTATAAATGGTTAACAACTTTAGAATATGCCTTTCTAAATTTTCTATGATTGATATTACTTGGAAAGATTATGTATAAAAGTTAAAAAAATATTTATTTATAATTAATCACTTAAAAATTTAAACAAACTTTCAATGATTTTTTTTTTGCTAATTATTAGATACACCGAGAGCATTAAAAAATAGTGCTCCCTCTCTCACACATGAACCACATGAACCACGATGAAGATGATAATTTCTGGTCGGTTTTATTCGTCCCGGCTCCCCTTCCTGTTGGAAAATAGAGAGATAGAGAGAGGCCATGCTTCACGCAAGGATTATTCTGCAAAACGACAGCACGTTTTGGATAAAGCATGGAGTCCCACCATTAATCTTTCAAAGTGCTAACCATATTTCTTTCTTTATTTTTTTTTTAAATACTATATTAAGCTGGTTGAAAGATAAGTTCAAGATTCCACTCGAAAGAGTAAAGATGATTAATATCCAATAAAGCTAATGAATTGGAATTATAGTTGAGAGTGGATTCCACTTGAGAGATGTTGTATGTATACCAGGTGCATCTAATAATTTTCTTTTTTTTTTTTATCATCTTTCTCTTTTGTTATCAACTTTGCTTGATTATTAAGGATGCTTTCCAAATTCAACTTTCTTGTCGAAGCACAATGAATCACAGTTAAGATGAGATAAAGCAAAATCACAACCACATGAACCACGATGAAGATGATAATTTCTGGCCGGTTTTATTCGTCCCAGCTCCCCTTCCTGTTGGAAAATAGAGAGATAGAGAGAGGCCATGCTTCACGCAAGGATTATTCTGCATAACGACAGCACGTTTTGGATAAAGCATGGAGTCCCACCATTAATCTTTCAAAGTGCTAACCATATTTCTTTCTTCATTTTTTTTTTAAATACTATATTAAGCTGGTTGAAAGATAAGTTCAAGATTCCACTCGAAAGAGTAAAGATGATTAATATCCAATAAAGCTAATGAATTGGAATTATAGTTGATCAAATTTCGATTGTCACAAATCATTTTAATTAATTCTTAACATCATTAAATATCTACTTATGGAAAATGTTATTTTTTTAGGGGAAAAAAATTCTAAGAGCGTTTGATTGTAGCCCAAGCACAGCACAATTTGGCACCCAGATCGCTCATATATAAGGAGATAGAGCCTGGATATCATGGAGAAGTAGAAGATAGCATTTCTTTAATTTGCTCCCCATCTTCCCATAATCTTGTCTTTCAACAACTAAAAATAGATAGATAAAGGGGGGAACAAAAAGGAACTCCAGCACTCAATCTTCTAGCTATCTGCTGCAACTCATGATGTCTTGTATCGCTGAAGATGTTGATACGAAACACAGAATTAATGGAGCATTGTATTCCGCTATAATGGAAGCTGACAAGGAGAAGGTGCTAGAACTGTGCCTCAAAGTGTCTGATCATGCATTGCACAGAATAACAGTAAATGATGATACTGTTCTCCACATGGCTACATACGCCAAGGAAGCTGATTTGGTACTCAAATTGCTAGATGAGTTGCCTGAACATCATCTAGATAAAATGACGCGCCAAAATGGTGTTGGAAGCACTATCCTCCACGAAGCTGCCACAAACAACTATGCGATCCCTATTGCTGAGAAACTGTTAAAGAAAGCGCCAGGATTGTTAGGGATGCGTAACAACAATGGAGAGACTGCTCTATTTCGGGCAGCGCGCTATGGAAACACTAAAATGTTCAAGTTTCTTGGTTCTAAAATAACCCAATATGACCAAGTTAGTCAGCAATTCTATCTTCAGAGGAATATTGATAAAACCACTGTTCTCCACATTGCCATTATTTCTCAGCACTTTGGTGAGTAAATATAGGTAATTAATGTTCACATTTATTCATTATTGTTTCACTAATATTCAACTTTAAAACACATATGAAATGTTGTTTGGAATTAATGTGAAACGCAGAGTTGGCGAGGCATATTGCTAATGAGTACAAACAGTTAATTGGTGAAAAAGACTCGGATGAGATGACTGCACTTCAACTTCTTGCATGTGAACCATCAGCTTTTAAAATCGATCGTGAAGAAGGATTCATCAACTTAAGTAAGCCAATCACTTCATCTCTGCAACTAAGCCAATCACTTCATCTCTGTAACTTAATAAATTGATCAACTTATATATAATTTTTTAGTTTGACTGACTTTGTCTAATTAATTTCTTTACAAGTTAAATGGTGCTGCAGTCCTGCCTGGCGGAGGAAGATTCAGAACGATAAACAAAAATACAAATTAGCTGTGGAGCTTGTGAAGTTTTTAGTTAAAAGAGATACCTCATGGGAAGCCTCATATTCTGCTGCAGATAAGAGCAAGCCTAAAATACATAGATATGGTGGTGGTGGTGATGCCTCTTCTATGGTAAAGGAAGCTGCAGCAGAAAGGTCTTCTGCAAGCACTCAAGGGCAAAAAGAAGAGATTGGAGAAACTCCTTTGATTTTAGCCACGAAGTCAGGTTGTGTGGAGATCGCGAAAGAAATACTCAGAGTCTATCCTCAGGCAGTTGAGCATATCGATGATGAAGGACGAAACGTATTGCATGTAGCAATTAAATATCGACAATTGAAGATTTTTGAGTCTGTGAAAGAAATGGAGGTGCCCATGGCTAGGCTTGTTCGAAAAGTTGACAATAATGGGAACACTATTCTGCATACTGTCGCATTGAAAAGAAAAGATTTTGTAGTTGAGAAGGTGGAAGGTCCTGCGCTGCTATTGCAAGAGGAGTTACTATGGTTTGAGGTGCGATTTTAGATTTTTGCTTCCTTACAATAATCGTCACACGCATATACATATAACTATAAATTTACAACGTATTTTTGTCTGACCGCAGAGGGTGCAAGAAATAACTCCACTTCTTTTCATGTATCACAAAAACAATATGAATCTCGCTGCGGATGAGTTTTTCAATAGAGTAAATTCAGAACTTCGAAGTGCAGGCAAAGAATGGCTAAAGAGCACAGCAGAGGGATGCTCCGTTGTGGCAGTTCTGATAGCTACTGTTGCATTTGCTGCGGCCTACACTGTACCAGGCGGAAACCAGAGCAACGGTCTTCCTGTTCTCTTGAATCACCCATTATTTGTGGTTTTCACAGTCACAGACGTACTCTCTTTGAATTTCGCATTAACAGCAGTTGTAACATTTCTCTCAATCCTTTCATCACCGTTCAGATTCAAAGACTTCAAGCGGTCCCTTCCTAATAAGTTGATGCTTGGCTTCACATTTTTGTTCCTGTCTGTGGCCATGATGATGATGTCGTTTGGAGCGACAATCTTTCTTATGATTCACAGCAAGGAAAGTTGGACTAAAATCTCTCTGTATGCCCTTTCCTTTATTCCAGTGGGCATCTTTGCCCTGTCTTATTTTAACCTTTATTCATCATTGTCAAAAACTTACAAATACTTGCTTGGAAAGGCAAGACAAGCAGCTCCTTTGAGCACATGCATGGTATCCGATGACAAGAAACCCGACTCCTTCAGAGCATCATCTCGTACTCACATTTCATTGGTCTGAAAGTTCATTGTTGTGACCTGTACGTGTGGAGTACTATACAACAAACTACAGACTGGATTGAATAAAGGGAAAAGATCTAAATAGTCCCTGAGGCTTAATAGTGGGTGCTTAGCGTTGCAAGGATTTCTCAAATAATGATAAATTTTAGTTGCCGCTGCTGAGTATTAACTTCAACTAACTAACGTGTTTTTTCTATAACTGACCTGTTAGCTTCTTTTGTCAGAAAGAAGACAGCTATCTATGAATTCTTGGCGAATAAGTTAAATGCTAAGATTCACATTTCTGTTCACTCTTGGGCTATGATTATAATAGCATTTGGAGCAACAATATAATAATCGTCCTTATCATGCTACAAGAAAATTAAGCAGAATTGGATTAAAATTAAAATTATTATATATATGTAGGAATATTAGCTTTTTTTTCCTTGCATCCATGCATTCTCTTTTAAAAATTCTTCAAAAATATATATAAGAAAAGAAAATATTATAATCTGATGATAAGTTGAAAGCTGAATTAGAGGAAGATATTTTTGAAGAATTTTAAAAAGATAATGCACGGATGCTAAGGGGAAAAAAGCTAATATTCCTACGTTATATATTATATGACATATTAGGCATAAAACAAGAGCTAGGATTATCAACTTATCATTATCAAGGTGTCTGCTTTTTTATACGATGCTAATGATCAGAATCTTTAAAGACTTAAAGCAAAAATGGATGGCAAGCAACCACTTTAAGAAGTTGAAGATTCTCAGTACAATTAACGCAAAGAATGCATTTTCTTTATATATATAAATAGTGGACTTGTAAGCGTCCAGTAACAAGAATAAATTCACACCAAAACAAGAGGATCCTACTACAGAGATGGTTAAACGTTGTATTATTATATCTATATATTTGGCGCCTTATTATCAATTAGGAGTGGAACGCAGGAATTCTTCTGCTTGACAGATCCGCCGATCAAGAGATGGTTTCCATTGGTGATGATTACGATTCCAAACAGAGACTAAACGGAGACTTGTACAGGGCTCTAATGATGGACAATAAGAAGGTGGTGATGGAACTGTCAAAAAGTCCCCGATCACGCCTTGCACATATTAACAGTAAATGATGATACTGTACTCCACATGGCTACCTACGCTAAAGAAGCAGAATTGGCACTCAAATTACTAGAGGATTTGCCTGAGTATCATCTCGACAAAATGACCCGTCAAAATGGCATTGGAAACACTATCCTCCACGAAGCTGCTACCACCAACCTTGCCGTTCATATAGCAGAAAAATTGTTGAAGAAAGCTCCAGGATTGTTAGGAATGCGCAACTTCAATGGAGAGACTGCTCTCTTTCGAGCTGCCCGGTTCGGTAAAACTGATATATTTAACTGTCTTGCCGGTAAAATCTCTGGATATGATCTAGCCAGTCGACAATTCTATTTTCAGAGAAGTGATAAAACCACTGTTCTTCACATCTGCATTCTTTTTCAGCACTTCGGTACGTAAATTCTAAATTCTATTTTGTTTTCTGCTTCATTTAAATTTCTTTTTTGTAGTCTTTATTTTCTCTTATATAAATGCAAAATTAATGCAGATTTGGCACTCCAAATTGCAAAAGATTACAAACATTTAATTGGTGAAAAAGACGGGGATGGGATGACTGCTCTCCAACTTCTCTCATGTAACCCTTCAGCTTTTAAATGCGATAGTGAAGAAGGGTTCATTAACTTTGGTACGTTGACCATGACTCCCTCCCTTATATATATAATGATTTTATTATAAACATTAATCATGGTAAATTCAATATGAATACCATTAATCCAAATTGGCTCCGAACCTAATAATTTTGGGCTAGATTACGTATGCAATCCAACGACTGATACTGACTACCTTTTTTTTTCGCTTGGAAAGTTAAATTATGTTTTAGTACTACCTGGCAAGAAAAAGCTCAGAAGCAAAAGCAAAATTATGTATCAGCTGTGGAGCTTGCCAAGTTTTTAGTTAGAAGAGATCTCTCCTGGGAGGACACTCACACTAGCAAAGAAACAAGCAAACCTAAAATACACAAATACTCGTCTATGGAAAAGAGAGTTGAGGAAGAGTTACCGACTAATATTATGGGACAAATAGAAGGCATGGCAGAAACCCCTTTGATTTTAGCCGCTAAGTCAGGCTGTCTGGAGATTGTTGAAGAAATAATCAAATTGTATCCGCAAGCAGTTGAGCATATTGATGATGAAGGCCGCAATATATTGCATGTAGCAATCAAATATCGCCAATTAAAGATTTTTGAGCTTGTGACCGGAATGGATGTCCCCATGAGGAGGCTAGTGCAAAAGGTCGACAACGAAGGGAATACTATCCTACACACTGTGGCCATTAAAAGAAAGACAGTCGCACCCGAAACCACCGAGGGCCCTGCAATCCTATTGCAACAGGAGTTATTATGGTTTGAGGTGCAGTTTTTTCTTTTTTATTTGGGGAAAATTTTAATTCCATTATACATGTTATAACTTAGTTAGAGTTATGATAAATAAGGTCTAACATAAAATTTCCCCTCAGCAGTGTTGAAGTTTACCATCTTCTAATCTGTTCGTGTGCCAAAGTGCAGCGTGTGAAAGCATTGACTCCTCCCCATTTTCTGCATCACCGAAATGATATGAAGCTTGCTCCGTATCCATTTTTCACTGAGGCAAATTCAGAACTTGTAATATGGGTAAAGAATGGTTGAAGAGAACATCAGAGGGATGCTCCGTGGTAGCAGTTCTTATTGCAACCGTTGCATTTGCTGCAGCCTACACTGTGCCTGGAGGTCCAAATCAAAGAACTGGTTTTCCTGTCCTCCTCAATCAGCCTTTTTTTGTAGTTTTCACTGTAACAGACGTACTTTCTCTTACATTTGCTTTGACATCAGTGGTTACATTTCTTTCCATCCTCTCTTCTTCATTTCGGTTTCAAGACTTCAAGCATTCCCTTCCCAATAAGCTCATGATGGGCTTCACTTTTCTCTTCCTTTCAGTGGCCATGATGATGGTGGCATTTGGAGCAACCATCATCCTTATGATACATAACAAGGAAAGTTGGACTAAAGTTGCTTTGTACTCTCTTTCTTTCGTTCCTGTCGGCATCTTTGCTCTTTGTCATTTTCCTCTGTATTCATCGCTATCAAGGACTTATCAATACTTGCTTACAAAGGCGATTCCTTTTGGGGCAAGGGTTTGGAAATTTTCTAAAGGGTATAAAACATCCCCACCAAATTCTAGTTTCTCTGTCTGAAAAGTTTAAATCTGTGTGCTGTGTATTTAGTTGGTCTCTCCTCTCTTAATTTGTAAAATTACCATAAATTAATTACACCCTTGATTAAGTATGATGTTAAAGAATAATATATTATTTGAATTAAAAAAATAATACAAATATTATGGATGCATGTACTGTAAACATTTCGGCTAACAAATCATTAGATTTTTCTTATCTAAATAAATTTAAGATATAAAATATATCGTAATGCATGTATTAAATTCATGAATCCCATGTTTATACCTTCAACGGTTATCGACTCTTGGGCAAAACTTTTTCCAAATTGTTACTTGTTTCCAAGCCAGTGAAAAGGAAAGTGGAAACGGTGTGCAGCCTAAGGCAGACTTTAGTTCCAAGACACCTCCGCATCCGTTAATTAAAAGTGTAAATAACTATAGCCTAATGGGCCCGTAATGTCCCAATCTAAGCTAAATGCTCGTGCTTTTGCACGTAAGTTTAGTAATTTTTTATTTTTAATATTTAAATTGTTAATATATTTATATTTATCGTTAACATTAATCAATTGTAATATAAAAAATATAAATTTAATATTATGAAAGATTTACACATAATTTTTTATCAATTTGGAGAAAACTTATGATAGTGTTTCAAGAGATGTCTTATGCAGAGTATTAGAACAAAAGTGTCACGACCTGATCCCATGGGTCGGACCGGCACTAGGACCTAGGCCGGCATAAAGCCCCCGAGGCCCGTATTAAGCCTTATTGTTTCCAAATCCATGACCAGGCCCACAATTTAGGCTCAACATGTCTATAAAATAATTTAAATTAAACTATTATAATTTTATTTTTGGCCAACTTAACCCAATAATTATTAGAAACTAAAATTAGGGGAGCCCAGCTCAACCCTGTTACATCATTTATAAACTATTTAAAAATCATAAAAATTTGTCATTTATTAATACAAAACTTAAATTTATACAGTCCGTAACAAGATTAATACTATTGTTATTACATGCAAAGTTCTAAATTACAAATTTAGATAATAATAATAATATTAAGTAATTATTGATAACCTGCAAAGAAAGAAACAGGTTATTCTAAAAAAAGTCTCCTCCTGTAGCCTGAAAAAATAGAGTGAACAAGAGTGAGCGTTTGACTCAGAGAGTAAAATACTAATTTTAAGTACAATTTCTATAGCTATGTAAAGTTAATGCATCATAAGGAGTGGAATGCAACACTATCAAAATTTTCATACACATCACATCAAAACAGCAAAAAGACAATTTGGAGTACTCACACACCCAATAATGTTCAAATAGTACATATATAGGAGCTGATCCCCTATACATCTCTCTTAATCCAACCTCTGCCAGCGAGTGTCTCTCAAGCTGGACTTTTGCTTGATAAACCAAATGCGAGGGCTAGCGAGATCATCTCGAGTCGTGCCTACCCTGACTTATCCATAAAGGACCGAGTCCCAGCGAGTGTCTCTCAAACAGCGTCTGCCCGTCCTATCCATATTCAATACCACACACCACATGCACGCCAATGCACGCACACTGCTCCAAATTAACATAAACAACATCCATGACACTTTATCAATTAAGAATGCAATATAAAATGTGTCTAGTATTTAACTACATATATACATATTTATATTTAACTACATATATACATATTTATAAGTGATACATGGACATGCCTGAATATATAATAATATTGAAATTATAATTAAAATTAATATTTTACTCATAGTACACCAGAGACGACTGTTGAGGTTGGGTGAAGGAATATGGTTGACCCTGATTACCTGCACATATTTTATTGTGAATTTATTAGTGCTAATTCAAATAAAAATAAATTTAAAGAGGCAAACATATCCTAATTTATGCCAAAAATTCGGAAGAGTCTCCCCTACACCAAGGACCTACCCAACCTGCAAAAGGGTTCAAAAGACACTTCTATATTCACAATTTCCATAATCACATCTCATCAACGTCATATGACCCCTCCTGAACCATCCAAATCAGACAATAGTCATAAACTTAAAAAATTATATTTTAGTCCCTATAATTAACCCTTTTATAAAAACTACCCAAATGAACTCTAAAAATTCTAAAATTTTGTCCCGCGGTCCTTAGCAATATTATAAGGCTATTGCAAAAGGAATCGTAATTTTTTGATCATCCACGAATATTTTATGAATTTTATTCTAACCCAGTACAAGATAAAAATTGAGCAATGTAGAGTTCGGGTGTCCCTATGCCAAATCTGACACCTGAAACGTGTCCAGAACATCTAAAAATGTTAGGATTAACTATAATATCGATCACATTCTGAGACGGGCCGTCAGGTAGCCAGATCTAGCTGAAAATGCAGTTCCAACGCCGGTGAACTATCCTCGATCCGATTGCACCTAAATTAAGTCTAAATTTTATTAATAATTATCATAAAATTATTTTTAAATTTTAGAAATTAAAAAAATTTGAAAATCTTACAAAACGATCTGGACCGTCTGATTATCGTATTTTTCAAACAATGTCCGATCAGAGCGTGACTGGTCCTATCTCAAAGATCTCGTCGTTCCGAGTCCATCGATGGTCTCGAATTTCCGATCCGACAGTCGGATCGCCGGAAAAATAACCGGAATGCTCGCTGCCCAACATTTTCTCTCTCCTCTTTCTCGTTTCAACTCGCAGGAAAACTCCATTAAAACCAGCGAGTCTTGGCCGGACAAGGAACCCAGTGCTGCTAGAAGCTCGCTGCCAGCGTTCACTATCTTCTCGTCATCGGAGATGGCCGGAAACGGCCTTGGATGGTCCTCTCCCCATCACATGTGTTCCTCTCCTTTCCATAGTTGAGAGGCACTAGTCTGGGTTGTTAGCATGGCCAGAGAAATGTTGAAAATGGCTATTCTTGGGTTCTTCCTAGCGTCGTCGGAAACAATGGAGGTTTCCACCTCCATTAAGATGCCGCTTGGATGACAAAGGAGTGTGTGACAGCCTTCACCAGAACTGTTGGGTTTCATGATGTTGGGCTAGAAGAACGCTCGCCGGCCATGGTGATAAGCTTGCCGAAAAATGAAAAGAGGAAAGTCTCTGTTTGGCCAGCATGCGAGGAAGAGGACCAATTTTGGTCCCTTCTTGCCGATTGGTCCAAAAAAAGTTATTTTAGGTTTTTTATTTTTTTGTTATTTCCTTAATCTGGATGCAATTCTAGATTGGTGAACTATCATTTTGTTATTATTATTATTATTATTATTATTATTATTATTATTATTATTATTATTATTATTATTAAGAAAAAAAAATCTCCCCACTAAAGTAGTAAAATAATACAATTAATTTTTATACCGAATATTTTAAACTTAAACTAAGAATATAATAACAATAATAATGAAACATTTAATTAATTAATTCTTTTCATTTGTTTATTTAATAAATAACTTAAATACAATTTAGTTTAATCATAATAACAATAATAATAGTAAATTTAATTAACAACAGAATTTAATTAATAATAAACTAAATCTTAAAAACCCAAATTGATAATGGTAAAATAATAGTAATAACAATAGTGAATGATAATGTAGTCAACTATATTCACTTAAATTCATTTATTACTTCATAAGAATCTTACCACTAAAATTTTCAATTGTAAAATATAATTTTACCATAAATTCTATGTCAAACACACTCCAAATTTAATAACCCAAACATAAATAAAATATAAAAATAATGAAATTTCCCTGACACCAAAATTTTAATATAATAATAGTATATTTAAATAAATTATTTAAATTATAATAATATTAATAAAATAATATTAAAAATTATTAAAAAAATTTAGGTTATTACAAAAAGAGGGTATCTATTAGGTAAATACAAGTGTTGAAAGATATATATGAAGGAGCAATTACTATTGTGCGCACAAGGACACAAGAGAATTTCATATCTTGGTTGGATTACACCAAGGTTCAGCTAAGCTGTAACACCCCTAAATTTTAAATTTATTATTTTTGGGCAAATATGGATGTTTTAATTTTATTTAAATTTTAGGAAATTATTTGAAATTTTTCAGATTTTCGAAATCTGGTTTGATTTCCCGAAAATATAAAACTTTGATGATTTTTAAAAATTAATTTAAAGACCAAGTGACAAAACTAAAAATATATTTGGAGTCTACGAAATTTTCTGAGTTTTTTGAAATTTTTTCGAAATTTTTGGACCTCGTTTTCGGTCCTAAGGCAGAATAAAAATTTGTATTCTGAATCGAACAGGCCGAACCGAACCGGACCGGATCGGACAGGTCGAATCGGACCGGCTTCTTCCTTTTTCTTCCTCCCGCCGCGCGTCCCGACCCCTCTCTCTTTCTCTCCCGTTTTCTCTCTCCTCCCTCCTCCCCTTGTCGCGCCGCCGCCTCCCCTGCCACCCCAGCCCACCGGCGTGCCTCCCCAGCCACCTCCCCTCGTCGGCCGCCTCCTGAAACGCCAGCAAAAGGCGCCCGAAGCGATGCGACGCGCAAGCGTGCCGTTTCGTCTTCCCAGCCAAAATCCAGCCACCAATCGGATCGGGTCTTGTGTCTAAACCCATCTACACCTTGAGAGCTTTCCATAGACACCAAGAACACCAAAATCCATCGAGCGGTTTGTCCAATTTTTATCTGGGAAATTTTAGCCTATTTTGATTTTTGGGCTAGATTTCTCGCAAACCGTGAACCCCACGAGAAAATCGAGAGTACCAGAGCGCTCCACTCGTCGAGAGCTTCGCGGCAATATAAATTTCAAAATTTTTCGACACTGTTTTTTGGTGGGTCCCACGGAACTTCGCAATGTTTTTCTGAGCATTAAATGAGCTTAGAAAATTCCGTAAAATTTATGTACTAACCCTCGTGTTGTGGGCTTCGTGTAGGTATCTTCAATTCCTGGAAATTCGACAGTTGTCCGGGTCTGTGAATTTTCGGCCAGACATACCGGTTACCGAAAAAGTCTCCGGATTGGATCGAGATTTTGGCTACCCCACCATTGTCAGACGTCCTGAGCTCGACTCCGAAAGTCGGAATCGGCATAGGTAAGCCCGAACTTTATTTTTTCGTAATTTTCTAGTGCTTAAATAAGATTAAAAAGCCATAAAATATTCGTGGTAGCTCAAAAAATTATGATTCTTTTTGCAATAGCCTAGTAATATTGCTAAGGACCGCGGGGCAAAGTTTTAGAATTTTTAGAGCTTATTTGGGTAGTTTTTGCAAGAATGATCAATTATAAGGACTAAATTGAAATTTTACATATTGTGATGGATGACTGATTTGATGGGCCCAGGAGGGGCTATGTGATGTGATTGAGTTGTGGATATATGGGTTGTGAATATAGAAGTGTGTTTTGAGCCCTTTTACAGGTTGGGTAGGTCCTAGGTATAGGGGAGACTCTGCCGGATTTTTGGCACGACTTAGGACGTATTTGATCTTTTCTTGATTTGTATTGAGTCAATTGTATTAAATGATTGTAATAAAATTGTCAGGTGAACCGGGACAGCCTTCTTTCTCCGCCCAGCCGCCACAGTGATTGTTGTCAAGTCTGTGAGTAAAATATTAATTTTAATTGTAATTTCGATATTATTATATGTTCAAGCATGCCCATGCATCACTTATATGCATATATTTATGTAGCTAAACTCTAGGCACAATTTATGTTGCATTCATAACTGTTAAAGTGCCATGGATGTTGTTGTGGTAATTTTGAGCGCAGCGCGGCGTTGGCGCATGTGGTGATGTGGTGTTGGCTATGGATAGGACGGGTAGACACGGCTTGAGATCTTCGCTGGGACTCGGTCCTTCGGAGTAGACACGGCTTGAGTTCTTCGCTGGGACCCCGATTTAGTTATTAAGTGAAAGTCCGAGCTGAGTTCTTCGCTGGCACAGATTAGATTTAAGAGAGCTGTATAGAGGATCGGCTCCCATATATTATAATTGCTATTACTGGGTGTGTCAGTGCTCCAAATTACTATTTTGCTGTTATGATGTGAAATTATTGATGTTGTTGCATTTCACTTTACAGGGTGCATTAGTTTTAGATAGTTATAGAGATTATGGTTAAAATTAATATTTTACTCCCTGAGTCGAACGCTCACTCTTGTTCAATATTTTTCCAGGCCACAGGAGGATATTTTTGAGGTTAACCTGCTTTTCTCCCTCGCAGGTCGTCTATTCATGTTTGTGTAATTCTATAAATTTCTAGAATTTTCGCATGTGTTAGAAATATTTATATGATTTAGGTCTGTATTATAAATTGTTATTTTGGACCTGTAAACTTAATATTTTATGCATGTTGATGGACTGGATGAGGGAGCTGAGCTCCCATTTATTTTTATGTTGATGTGAGTATGTGGAGGGTGAGCTGAGCTCCCCAATTGTTTATATATTGTGTTTACAGGTCGGGTGAGTCAAAAACTCCCCATTGAAATGTCCATTTTATGGCCGGACTCTGTCAGGTTGATTTCTTGAAATTGGGCCCAAATGGGCCTTAGAGTTGGGCTAAGGAATAGTTAGGCTTACTACGGGCCTCGGGGGCTTTAGGCTGGCCCAGGTCCTAGTGCCGGTCCGGACCATAGGTTGGGTCATGACATAAGCCCTTACTTTTTTATATTAGTTTTAAATGAATTGATGAAACATACACAAGAGAGTATCCCTTAGTGCATGATGTTTGCATATGATATAGTTATGATAAATGAGAAGCAAGAAGGAGTTAATAGAAAGCTACAGCTTTGGAGAAGTACTCTAGAATCAAAGCGCTTTAAGTTAAGTAGAATAAAGATATAATACATGCATTGCAAGTTCAGTGAAGGCCAAACTGATGATAAGGAAGGAGTTAGTTTGGATAGAGTAGTACTATCCCAAAGTAATTACTTTAAATATCTCGACTCAATCCTTGAAGTATATGGGGGGATGTAAGAAGGATATTAGTCATAGGATTAAAGACAGATGGTTGAAGTGGAGACATGTCACGAGAATTTTATGTGATCGCAAGATTCTCAATAAGTTGAAAGAAAAATTTTACTGTACAGCCATACGACCGGCCATGTTATATGGTAATGAGTGTTGGGCACTGAATGAGTCGTATGTGTTTAAGATAAGAGTTGCGGAGATGGGAATGTTAAGGTGGATGAGTGGCCATACTAAACTAGATAAAGTCCATAATGAGAGTATTAGAGAAAAAGTAGGAGTGGTGCCAATTGAGGATAAGTTGAGAGAAAGGAGATTGAGGTGTTTGGTCACGTGAAGCGTAGACATACGTAGACTCTAGTTAGATAAGTAGAGCACATTAGGTTAGAGGAAAGAAAAGAATGGACAGGCCTAAACTAACTTGGAGGAGAGTCGTACAACACGATCTAAAAGTATTACACATTTCAAAAGATTTAACACAAAATCGTTTAGAGTGGAGAAAAAGAATCCATATAGCCGACCCAAAATTTTTAGAATAAAAACTTAATTGAGTTGAGTTGAGTCGTAGATTATTAAAAGACATATCTCTAAAATACATTAAGAATATATAAAATATTAAAAAAATAATTATTAATAGAAACTTACATTAATATCTCAAATAATTAAAAAAATATATAAATAAAAAGTAAAATAAAACATAAAAAATATACTTCCATTTAACAAATTGCAATTAATTCATTTTAAATATAATATTATCAATTAATACATTTTATTCTTTTCTCACTTGTAATATTATAAAGTTAAAAGTAAAATTATTAAGAGTTGAATATATAATTAAATAATATTTTTGGAGTGTAATAATATGTGATTATTTAAATAATATTATGTAAATTATACATTAAATATTGGGGTGGAGCCAGAAAATTATTTTTGAGGGACCAACATTATTGATTCAATATATTATTTAATTAAACTTATTTCCTATATATTTCTTATTAATTGTACATTTTGAAGGTTTAATATTGCATATTAAAAAATACCATAATAGAGTGTAATTATATTATTATTTTTTTCAAATGTGCTAATATTTTAAAAAAATTTTGAATATATGATGAAAAATAAATAATTCAATACTTTACATCATTTATATTTTAATAAAATAACATAATTGTTTTTTTAGGCCAATAGCTAAAATAAATTAATTTTGCCTAAATTAAATTAATTTTTCTCTAAATATGTATATGTATATTGGGGAAATTTGAAAGGGTTGGGGGGCCAAGGCTCCCCCTAGTCCCCTCCTTTCGCCACTTATTAATTATATGTAAATAGATTTAGTGTATGAGATATTTAAGTAGATAGTATTGTAATAGTGATGCAAAATTCTCTCCAAAAATAAAGTTAAGTTTGAAATGGCTACAATGATAAAAAGTTCATATTTATTATTTAATCAATATGAAATAAATTACGTAATTTATTTTTTTATAAAAAGCAAAGATATTTCATTAATAAAAAATAAAATAAAAAGAGCATAAATTAACATAAAATATTTTGCATAAATATGAATTAAAATTTATAAAGAAAAAGCAATATAAAAATGTTTTAATAATGTATTTAATTGCAAGGTCTTAATTTAAAAAATAAGTTAAATAATAAAAATTAAAATAGTAATGACAATAATAATAATAATGATAATTAAAAGAAAAATAAAAAATTAAATAATTAGCATAAAAAAGAGTTGCACACTATTTTTTGTGAAGATGACATGTGATAAATAATATTTTTATATAAATAAATTTATAAAGGAAAAATGATATAAAAATTTTTAAATAATATATTTAATCACAAAAGCATTAATTTTTAACAATTAAATTTTAAAAAATAATAATTTAAACAATAAAAATTAAGGTAATAATGTGAATAATAATGTTAATAAAAAATTAAAAAATCAAATAATTAGTATAAAAGAGAATTATACACTTATTTTTTTGAATGAAGAATAACATGTTTATATAAATGAATTAAAAAAAAGTAATATAAAAAATTTTTAAATAATACATTTAATAACAAAGATTTTAATTTATTGAAATAAAATTTTAAAAATAATATCAAAAAATTGAGATATAATATTAATAATAATGATAATTTAAAAAATAAAAAAATTAAATAATTAGCGTAAAAGTGACTTGTATAATCACATATAAAATATAAAATGCGATAAATTAGTTACCAATTAAAAAAATAAAAATAAATTAAAAAATAAAATTAAAAAAAAAGTTATACACTTATTTGAATAAAGTGCAATATGGGAGAATAATACTTTGTTTGCTTTATACGTAGATAGATTTGAGGTAAAAAAAATATTTTTAAAAAAATTCTAAATACTATTAAAAATTGCTTTTAAAAAATTATTATCATTTTTATATTTTTATTATTAAAACATATCAACTTTATTTTCTTCTCAATTTTAAATATTCTTTGCCGAATATATATATTTATATATTTTAAAGTGTTTTCTCATTAGCAAAGGAAACGTGTTTCGGCACAATAGCAAGTACTAGCGTGGCGCCAATCCATATTGAATTTAACGGATTCAATTTACAGCGCAAGGGAGCCAAGACCGAATTGCATGATCACCCTCGTATTACACTTTCAATTTTTTAAAAGAAAAGATTCCTTTTTAATTTAAAATCGAATTGATCAGTTCAATTACTTTTTTATTTAAAATAGATTATGTTTCATTAAATTTTAAACAATTTTGAATTGAATTAATATAATTTCAACTTCAAACCGAGCCAGGGCTGAGTGTAGTAAGAAGCATAGGGCTGAGTGTAGTAAGAAGCATAGGGCTTGCTTTTGTGAGCGTGTCATAGTCTAAGAAATTGGAAAATTTTGTCAAATCCTGTTAGAAAATTTTAGAGAAAAATATTGACCGGATAAGATTGAGTCCAGTCCTGCTAGAAAGTTTGCCGCTGATACCTTTTTTCTAGAAAACTCTCATTGTCAAGTGTTGATCAATTGCGCTTGTTGTTGCAATATCATTGAGCTTTCACAGACCAATAATAATTATTCAAGCTTTTGTTCTGTGTGTTTAAGAGCCCGCGGTTTTGCAAGAAAATAAAATTCAGTTGTCGCGAATGGAAAAAATGCTGAGGCGTCCGATTTGTGTCAGCATAAAGAGGCAGCTTTGTCAAATCGTCAATCAGGTTATGTGGGACTGAATTAATGGTTTCAATTCAAAGATTTAGAATATTTGAGATTGAAATGTCTTTAAATTTTAATTTAAATTTGTAATTTTCTAAAAAGAAACATTTTAACAGACTTTAAATTGAATCAATTTAATTTTAATTTATTCATTAAAAAAATTTAAAATAACTTGATTTCAAATTAATTTTAATTTCAAGTTTAATCAATTCAATTTTTTAATTAATTTCACATGTGAAATCCACGGTCCATGTCCCTGAAAAAGATAGGGACAAAAAAGTAAATGAAGGGATAAACACTGAATATTATCTTTTGTTGCATTAGCAGCACTCAATCGTCCCTTTCGTGCCACTTGCGACGATCCTTCTGGAATATCCTATGGCGTTTAGATTTCACGCCCCCACCAACCTCTGGAATGTTTGGTGAGCCCATCCCAACCCTATCACCAAATCTGTAACCGACAATGCCTACCTAAGTTTAGCCCCACACTTCGCCACGTGTAGTACATTGACAATTGATTTTTTTCTGAAACCTTCAAACTGGCCCTTAAACCGGAGGGTAACTGCCTTTCCGGGGCGGAGAGTCCAAGGTTCTGGAAGTCAAATTGACTATCTTACCCTTTCAACGCTGTGAATCTTTGTGTGTATTAAAAACCAAGAGGCAGAACCTTCACTATTCTACTCTCATCGCTCACTCTCCCCCCGTACCTAAAAACCTAATCACTGAGAATTAGTTATAAACCAACAATCAATGGCTCCTTCTTTTGTAATCAACGGCGAAGTCCCCACCGTCAAATCCTCTCCGGCAACGGGACGCTTCGCTTCTGTTTACAGTGAATTGCAAGCGAGTCGCATCGACCACTCTCTTCCTGTCCCTTCTGTCCTCAAAAACCCCTTCAAAGTCGTCGAAGGCCCCCCAAGCTCCGCTGCTGGCAATCCAGGTCCTTTTTATCTTTTCATTTTTCATCTTATTCCGCTGTCGATCAATTGATTTTGGTCATTTAAACTCAACAATGTCTCTCTCTCCCTGTCTCACTTTTTTTGCTGGGAGAATCGAGGAGATTAGGTTTTGAATATTGTTTCTAGAAGTGAAACTACAATGTTGATTCACTTTATGGCTATTGCTGCGGAAATTTTTTTTTTTTTTTTTATGTATATTACATGATGGTTGTAGATGAGATCGCGAAGCTATTTCCAAATCTGTTTGGACAGCCATCGTCAATGTTTGTGCCAAATGGGGCTGATGCAGTGCATTCGAATCTGAAGCTGAAGATTGGTGTTGTTTTGTCCGGAGGTCAGGCACCTGGAGGACACAATGTGATCTCTGGAATCTTCGGTGAGGATCCTTTTGTTCTGACTATTTGAAATGACAATGCATGCATTTCTTTTCTGGCTGCTTTATTTTCTGAATGTAATTTGTGGTGCTTGGTGGCGGCGGTAGATTACTTGCAGGAACGTGCGAAGGGAAGCATATTATACGGGTTTAGAGGTGGTCCTGCTGGGATCATGAAGTGCAAATATGTAGAATTAACCGCTGATTTTATTTATCCCTATAGAAATCAGGTAACTCTCTTCAGCGAAGCGAATGTGTGATTGGTTGAGTAATCGGTACAATTGAGGTATAGTTAATTGCACAAAGTGAATGTTCAAATATTAATTGGTTGGCAATGTATTTGTAACCACTATTATGATAGTGTAGCTTTCCACATTTTAATTTAAAAGCTGTTTCCTCTGGAAATTAACTTAGACTTAGTACTCAATAAGTTACAAAATGCATATTCATCCTTTTTAGCTATTTATTTTTGTCAAGTCAGCCATGCTTCTATGAAGGGCTTATCTGAATTTGTTTTAAATCCAAAATTCAGGGTGGTTTTGATATGATCTGCAGTGGAAGGGACAAAATTGAGACACCCGAGCAGGTGGGCCTGTTTATTTGCTTCTTCATAGTTGTGTTTTTACAAGATATGTTGAAATGAATTTGGTGTGTGTTTTAGTTTAAACAAGCTGAAGAGACAGCATTGAAACTCGATTTGGATGGACTAGTCGTTATTGGTGGGGATGACTCAAACACTAATGCTTGCCTTCTTGCAGAAAACTTCAGGTATGCCATGACAAATCTTTAACATTGGAATAATGTTTTGAAATGGTTTACTGTTGTTGTAGTGATGATAATAGAAGCTATTGTGTGTGCGTGTGTGTTTATCAATGAAGGTCCTGTCAGTATAACTTGCATTTCCTTCATTTGTTAATTCAGGAGTAAAAATATGAAAACTAGGGTCATTGGATGCCCAAAGACCATTGATGGTGATCTGAAATGCAAAGAGGTCCCAACCAGTTTTGGATTTGATACTGCATGCAAGGTGATTATGATTATGCATTTTTCATGCTATAAAGAATATCTAGCATAACTTTCTATATTTCACAGACAAAAATTTGTATGACTTTTTTGTGAGGGAAAAAAATTGTTTCAAATATGTTAATGTGATTGGATTCATGTTGTCTACATGAAACAGTCTCTTGTAGTATTTTAATGTATTGTTAATGAATTTCATTTTACCGATGCAAATCCTCTAGTACTTGTCCTTATAATTGATTTAATTTCTTTAATCATTGATTGTCTTCAGCTACATTCATTTTGCTTTATCCTTACTCAGTTTCGTTTCTGCATTGTGTACATGTCTCCATCCTTGGACAAGCTATATGGGTTGCAGAATGCACAGATGATTCTAGACTTTTCCATTTTACAAACATTTTTGTGATCATCTGATTTTAAAAACATTACTCTTAAATTATTTCCTGGTCTGTGATGAATTTGTTGCCATACTGTAACCTAAATGCATTTTTATCTACTGATTTTTTTTACCTGCTAGGTTCTTTCTCCAGTGCTGTTGCAAGTATTCGTAAATTAAACATGATAACGTGTACATGTACATTATTCTTTCTCTGGTTTCTATTATTGGTACACTGGGAATTTTTTGCTATCTGGATTAGGTTACAACCACCCCAATGCTACAGTGTCTGATCTGCAAGTGTGACCTATATTATCTACACGTTGCAAAATAACCATAATATATTTGGTACATGCAGATATATTCAGAAATGATTGGAAATGTCATGATTGATGCTCGATCAACTGGAAAATATTATCACTGTAAGTGCATAGGTTGAGCAAACTTGCAGATAGCATTCTTTTCTCCACTTGATGAATTTGAAGCTAAGCTAATATTAAGACTAGTTATTAGATAATCATGTTGGCAAACCATCCTTTGTACATAATTATTCAGAATTTTATAACTCTTCTTGAATGCCAACTGCTTGAATTTTGCCTCTTGTTGCCTGAAATTCTCTATAGAAACAGGAAAACTAACTTTTGACCTTTTTGAAATTGTGTTACATGTTCCCTCACCTAGAGGTACATATGAAAATCATGAAATTCAATTTTCTTATGAAGTTGTGAATATTTTGCCTAGATTCCATAATTGTCAACTTCTATGGTTTACTTGACTATCTTTCACTCCACACACATCAACCTATTTACACATGCAAACACAAATGTGTTTTGTACTGAACGAATTGTAAAGAATAACTACTTATCAGTGCTAATGTGTCTTCACTGCAGTTGTACGGCTTATGGGGCGTGCAGCTTCACACATTACCTTAGAGTGTGCTTTGCAAACTCATCCAAATATTACAATCATTGGAGAAGAGGTGCCTCTTTTTGTTCGTCTTAGTTCAAAATTATTGGCTGATTCAGTTGGTGAATGGATATTAATAATTACCATCCAAATTTTAACCTAACGATGCACTGAGATAACTAGTAATTTTTTTGGTTAAAAGACTAGAAGCTAGTTTTATTGTTGGTGTTCTAAACTTTGATGACTTTTTAGTTTTATTGTGTTGTTTCTTAACTCTTACGGCTATTCAATTGATTATTTACCCTTCTTTTTTGCATGTAATTATGGTCCTTTGATTTAGCCTAGTTATGCTCAGATTTGATATTTGACAGGTGAGCTTAGTTGTGTCATGGCCCATGCAACAGGTGTTTGCATAAGACTGAGCTTGCTTTGAGGAATAGTTTGCCAAGTTTTAGGGAAATAATTCATTGTAATGTTGTGTGGTGCATTTATTTATCATTTTTAGAGAAGTTATGTATGCTAGTGGCCTGATTCTATTTTGTTGCAGGTTGCTGCAAAGAAGCTGACACTGAAAAATGTTACTGACTACATTGTAGATATAATCTGTAAACGTGCTGATCTGGGTTATAACTATGGTGTGATCCTTATACCTGAAGGTTTAATTGATTTCATTCCTGAGGTACCATTCATTAAGCTTAAAACTTTTGACATTACCTACACACATCCTTGCTCACATATATGTATTTATATTTTAATGATCATGCTTAATAGGTAATCAATGCTGTGTTAATTTTGTTTTTCTGCATTGACGCGCAGAATATTTCACATGTTAATTGGCATCTATATCTCATCTTACTCTGCAGGTGCAGCATCTCATTGCAGAACTGAATGAAATTTTGGCCCGTGATGTTGTCGATGAAGGTGGGCTATGGAAAAAGAAACTTACAAGTCAATCTTTGCAGCTTTTCGAATTTCTGCCGCTAGCAATTCGGGAACAATTGATGCTGGAAAGAGATCCACATGGAAACGTCCAGGTATTTAGCCTGCATCATTTCTCTGTTGACAGTCTTTCTGGGCATTGTTGTTTATATTATTTTTGTTTTTTATTCTTAGGTTGCCAAAATAGAGACAGAGAAAATGCTTATTCAAATGGTTGAAACTGAGTTGGAGAAGAGGAAGCAGCAAGGCTCATACAAAGCCCAATTCAAAGGACAGTCCCACTTCTTTGGGTAATCATCACCATTAACCAAAAGAATATCTGATTCCATTTGTATGAGATTGTGTAATCATTGTTGTATTCATTGATGCATGTCATTGATAGGATACTGACCTGATGTTCATATCTTTTTTGGCAATGTAAATGGGAAAATCAATGTTGTTTGCTTTGTGGATTTTACATGATATTTGATTTCTACTACTCAGTTATGAAGGAAGATGCGGTTTGCCAACAAACTTTGATGCTACATACTGCTATGCGTTGGGCTATGGAGCTGGAGCGCTCCTTCATAGTGGGAAAACTGGGCTGATATCATCAGTGAGTGATTCTACCCCTTGCATTTCATTTGTTTTTGTCATCCTTGTTCTTTCCTTTTTTCTTCTTGTGAAATAACTGAAATGTTTTTTATCAGTAATAGTAAACAATTTATTTAGTAAAATAATGTCAGTTCATTTTAATTTGTCATATATGGAAAACCTTACTTTGTTAGTAATTCCAAATTTTGTTAAATACAATTATCTTTTTTTCTTTTCATTTCTAGAGTAGTTCTAGACTGGTTATCTTTTGTCCTTTTTCAGGAAAATCAAAGACTGAATACTGTAATTAGTGACGATGTTATTAATTTTTCTTTTTATATGTTCAGGTCGGGAATTTGGGTGCGCCTGTTGCAGAATGGACAGTTGGTGGCACTGCACTGACTTCTATGATGGATGTGGAGAGGAGACATGGTTTGCTTTCTTCTTTCTAGAATCCCTATTCCATTTTTTGTGCTGATGATATAATGGTTCTCGTTCCTTCTTTTTGAGAATTACAAGACATGTTATATATTTGACACCGATACTTGGGTGGTGTGCGTGAGTGGGATCCTTTCAGTGCCTTTGCTAGTAGTTTTTTCCTTTGCTTGTAAAATAAAATGTTGTTTATTCACCATGGAGTAGTAAGGTTGAATGTTATCCATGAGAATGTAAGTTAAACTTGTAAGGTCTCCAAAACTTCCTTTGTTAGTGTTCCAGTAACATTCTAGGAATGCTATTATTATAAATTTGTTTGGGTGTTATTTTTCATTTAATTGTTGCTGAAATAAGTGTTTTTTTCCTTTTTCTTTCATTTGGTAGGTAAATTCAAGCCTGTAATTAAAAAGGCCATGGTGGAGCTTGAAGGTAAGAATTTGCTGTCATGTTGGCTTTCTGTTCAGTTCATTTTTCTGCCGATGGTTAAGTTGATTGTTGGTTTTATTTAGTATAATGTACCTGGCACTATTCAAAGTAGCATACATTTACTTGCATTGATCTATCTGGATTCTGTTGAGAAATATTAAGCAGTAAATTAGTTATCATGAATGGGATTTCAGGTGCGCCATTCAAAAAATTTGCATCCATGCGGGATGAGTGGGCCCTCAAGAATCGATATATTAGTCCTGGTAAGTTGGCAATTTGCAAACTGTATCCTTGATTAATGACTTGGCATTCTTGCTGTGAATTCTTTTGTAAACATTAGCTACTTTAGGGGTGATCATGGCTTAATTAAGTTTATGTGTTAACTATATATTGATTTAATCTCAGGTCCCATCCAATTTATGGGCCGAGGATCCGACGCGGTTAATCACACCTTATTATTGGAATTGGGGGTTCATGCTTAGGCGTGTGTATGGGATTGTGGCTTGCCACCAGCGCAAAATCTTCTTTTTTGTTGCTTTTTGTTTCCCCTTTTTCCCATTTCCGGTTATTATAGCTGCTGTTTTCTGAGTGTAGGATTCTGGCATTTCAGTGTGGTTAAGGTGTATACCAATCGGCTGGACTTGTATATTGAAGTTTCTAATCGTCGTCCTTCGTGTCAATTGAATAAACAGCGCTCTTGAAAATATGCAAAATCAGGTCCTTCCCGAATTATCTATTTATTTATTTATTTTTAAAAGACTGATGTACAATGAATGGGAAATGTAGGGGCCGGGCTATATCGGTACACTTGCACTCCTTCGAATTCTATACATTCCTTTCTAGGGGTATAGGCGAGCTGAATTTAGCTTAGTCAAAATTTTTCAAGACGCTAATTAAAACGAATTTTTATTGAATGGAGAATTAAACAATTTGTGAATAGTTTAGCTCATTTACAATTTTAGTGAATTTTAGATTTTAGGTAATAAGTAATTTTAATTATTAATCGTATTAACTTAATTTTCATAAAAATAAATTTAAGTTATAAATTACTATATTTTATAGTATTTTTTTATAAATAATAAAATATAATAATTAATATAAATATTTTTATAAATAGCTCTGTTTTCAAACTGACTTATGAGCTTTAAACAAGTTGAATATTATTAAATTTGAATTCATCTTGTTTGTTAAATGAGCTTAAACATGTGGTTGGAGCTCTTGTTTATAAATCGGGTTAAATTATAAATTGAGTTGAATTAAATCAAGTTTAACTTTTATCAAGTTGAGTATCAAACAACCCGCGATCAGCTCAGTAGGTGTGCACCCCTAACATTCTCTAATCGCTTTCCATGAAGGAAAAGATACAAGCAAGTTGACTATTCGCTTTCCATGAAGGAAAAGATACAAGCAAGTTGAAAGGGAAATAGCATCAGTCATCACATGAAGGAAAGATACAAAATTGGCAAGCGTCAAGCTCTCCAAGCTAATGAAAACAATAAAAAAACCAAGGGGAAACTGTAAGACAATTGCTCCAAATTTCAGAACTCATATGGAGAACTTTTGTCCAAATTACCAAATTTCTGATCAGCAGATGACGGGAAGCACTATATAATTAATGATACGGTAATTTCAGAGATGAATCTTAATTAGACGGTTTCGAAAATGAAATACGCTGTTATTCATCCATCATTGCTTTAAAGGGTCACTATTCTATAGGCTATGGTTTGTTGAATGAAAGAGACTCTCCACCAACCAGAAACACAATTTCACATTTTATGCTCATCTCCAAGAAAACATCACCCATCGCAAAAATCTTTGTAGCCCTTTACAATTTTTGTTATGCTGTAAAATTCTACCCTGGCAGATTGTCTGCTAAATACTAATCCATTGAAATAGATATGAATTTTGTTCATAGAATTAGAGTTTTGGTTATCAGAAAATGATAAACAAAAGTCAAACGCTAGATAATCGAGGGATAGAAAGTGATTAGCTCAAGGCTTAGTGCTCTGAGCCACCTGGTTATGTAGATTCGGCTGTGGTCTTATTCTCTTTTCTCAACCAGCTAAGCTATTGATGTTGCCATCTATTGTTGGGGGTTGGGCATCGTTTGTTTTTATTCTCAAACACACCCGATTCTCTCACTTACTATTATTTATTTATTTATTTATTGTTCCTATCTACCTCCATTAGTGAAACACACATGAATGTGATGGTCTAGTGATAATTTTTAGGGTTTTCAACTTGAATTGATTCTCGTATCAGTATAATGACTAAATATTATTTTTACTTGAGTTGAAAATAATCAACTCAAATTATACTCTTTTTCAGTGCTTTGTGACTCATCTTGAATTAAGTGTAAGTCCCTGTAAAGTGAATTAAATAAAAAATAATGAAATCATTTAGTGGCATACCCTGAATCTAAAAGGTAACAACTGCCATATTCAAAGCCCTTTCTTATTTTTGTCTTTGATTACATGCAGCTCTTAAAAACTCAATTTTGCATACTTTTTACTATCATGTCTCTTTTTGTAGTATTAAACATAACATTGTACTTAAAGATCAGGATATTGCAATAATGCAAATTGGTAAGATCCCATAATTGAGTAGATCTTCAACCATGTTTTTTCATTATGATATGTGGTAATTACAAACTTCAATGACGGGCTAATCTTGGAATATTAATAGTGGAAATGAAGCACATCCTTTGTGATAATTGATGGCTGAAGGCAGTTGCTTTCAAGAACAAGTAAAATGGGACCCAACACGTTAACAAAAATAATGGTGTTTTTGCCTACAAACAAAAGGCATCAACAAATCACTCCTCTGGACCATCCTCTCCTTTTAGATTCCATTGGCCATCGTCTATTCGCTACCGTTGGATTTTTCAAATTATATATTATGGTATCCGTCGGATGGTTCAGACTGGGGGCCCACTGTGTCCTACTTATCACTAGTGATCCCTGTTGTGGTTCACGTTATTGCTTCTAAAAAGGAAAAAAAATAAATAAATAAAGGGACCATTTTACACACCAGTGCTTTATCCTGCTTCATAATTGAATTTTCTCTGCATGCATCAACGTTTTTTAAAAATTTAAAATTTAAAATATATTTTCTGCTTCCTTATACATCTAATGTTAGGGTTGGCTACTGAGTCCATTTAGGTTAGACGGGTTGACCAACTGGACAGATAAACGACAAGTGTTTCGAGGGAGATACTAATTAATATCAGAAACTTATTCTACTAAGTTATATTTAGAAGATAAAAACACTTCACTAAAAGATGAAGAGTTATTTATTACTTATAAGAACATCACCTTTTCTAAGGCGTCCACTAACTTGAACTAATTTGAACATCGAAATGCTAGCAGGCAGACCTTTTGATTTTTTCTTATATTGCAGATAATATTTTAATTATCTCAACGCTTAGAAGCTGGTCAGATAAGTAAAAATTATCCATATAGAACTTCCTTAATTATCTAAATACCTATTCTTATATCCTTTAACACTAATCCATATATCGATATTTTTTATATCACTAAATAATATTTAATTTTTTATTTTTTAATAAAAAATTAAATATTATTTTAAATTAAATTAAATCGATCAATTATGGTTCAATTCAAGGTTAATTTTAATTGATATAATATGATTTCAATTTTAAATTGAATGAATTTATTTTTGATTTGAAATTGTGAGCAATCTAAATGTAAATTCGGCAAAGGGGTTTAATTATAAATTTGTTGAGCTTGACATTCTCCCCATAGAACATGACATATTGAAAGATGTCAACTCTAGCTCCTTTATATGCTTCTATTTTACGCTTCTAATCTAAAGAATATGATGACCTCCATTTGCTTTTGTCCGCCAACATGACTTGACATCACTCTTTCTCTTCTTTCATAATTCAGACTCTGAGTGTGGCCCCATGTTATAACTTGGAGTCAACCTTGCTCGGCCAAGATCCATTCCCATTTCCAATAATATTATTATTTTATATCAATTTCTTTCCATGCATAATACTGAAACTGGATTGTTCCAATGTTCAAGATGGCTAAGATTCTCCTGATGCTCTCTCTCACTTCGATATGAGTTATATCTTACACTACCACTGCACATCTCATGCGTCCGTACACTTTGAATGTGCTGCGGGTGGCTAATGGGACAAACACAAACCTAAAAACAATGTAATACAATGGTATTATTATTATTCTGAACCAATTTACATTAAGTAATAATCACCTTTCATGTCATAGTTTTGATGAGTTATTATTATAATAATTTTTGGTAGAATTTTTTAATCATTAATGGGCATTGCTTAACCATGATTTAAGTGGTTAAGATTAAAGATTATCCTTGTTGATTATTACATGCCCTCCCAATAGTTATCTGTTTACACACTCGCTTGCATAATGGATTCAAACTTCATGTATAGCATGCTCTTCCCTCATTTATATCGCTCATTCTCTTTTCTTTATTGCCTGTAGGGTCACCTCCACATTACTCCTTACCCAACAAAGAAACTTCCCCACGGCCACCTCGTCTCAGAAAACGCCTCTCTCTCTCTCTCTCCCTCAACGATGGACAGCCCCAAAAGAATAGCCAGCCAAGGACCCCGACTACTTCCCTCTTCACGCAGAAGCGGAAAAAGAAGCAGCTATTCCAACTCCCCCGAATTCGAGTTCTGGATGGTCCGAAATCCGTCCTTTCCAGAGCCTGATCTACTTTCCGCCGATGAACTCTTTGTTGATGGGGTCCTCCTTCCTCTCCACTTAATCCACCTCCACAGCCACCACCCAGAGACAACAGATTCGCAACCAGACCCTAAACCGCCCAACGCACAGCCGGAGGCAGAACCCCAAATATCACATAACAACATAGCAGCAGAGACCAATCCTTTAACCGCTTCAAAGAGATGGAAAGATATCTTCAAAAAAACTTCAACAGCAAAGATCCAAGAAGATAAGAATAAAGATAAAGAGAAGGAGAAGGAGAGAGAAAAGAAGAGAGAGAAAAAGAGTCAAGGTGGAGCAAGTTCTTCAGCCGAGTTGAATATCAATATATGGCCATTTTCACGCAGTAGATCCGCAGGGAACAGTGGAGCCCGACCCAGAATATTTCCTGGAACCCGAAAGGTGAGCAGCGCACCTTGCTCGCGGAGTAATTCAGCGGGGGAGTCAAAGTCAAGAAAGTGGCTGAGTAGTCCGGGTAGGGGTACTGGAGTCCATCTGGGGAGGAGCAGCCCGGTTTGGCAGGTGCGGCGTGGAGGTGGAGTTACAGAAGCAAAGAGTGGTTACTCAGAGGCAGTGAATCGGAGCGGTAAAAAGATGACGAGTAAAACAAGAAAGGAAGATGGCAAAGTTGTAAATTTGAATGTGCCAATGTGTAATGGATGTACGGAGCCATTAAATTGTAGGAGCAGCAGCTCTAAATCTAATGTTGCAGGTGGTGGGACTGGTAATCTTTTCAGTTTACGCAGCCTCTTCACAAAAAAGGTGTACTGAGTAATGTATACTACTCATAATTAACCCCCTAGCTAATTATATACTACTCCATATGTTTTTGTTTCCACCATATATGTTAAGTTTGATTCTGATGTACGTGTTTTCCTTAAGTTGTGTAATTAATTTACTAATTAATAGAGAAAAAAGGTGATTATTATTTATTGGTTTTGTAACATAGGATATGATATGAGTACATCATCATTATTCATCATACTACCGACTATAATTTGCTTTACATTATTACCTGCCTCTCTTTTCTCGACAACAATGTTCCATCTTCATATATTATTCCCAAATAAGAATTCAAATCTTATGGAGATATTATTGTAGAAAAGGGAAAAAAAAAATTTTTTTAAATAATAATATTTTATTAATAATAATAATAAAAACTTAACATATTAGATTCATTATAAACTCAGGCTAGCAGGTCTCTTCAATATACCCAAATTAGAAGCTAAAATGTTAAGTGAAAAAAATTGTAACAACATCAGAAAAAAGAACATTACATAATAAGTTTGGAAGCTTAGACTAATAAGTAGGATTAGTATATAAGGTAGCTACCCTAGTAAGAGAGTGAGCGGCTATATTAGTTTGTCTCTAAACCTATGCCAAGATCTAATCAGACCTATGTGATAATAACTACTTACTGTCACGACCCAACCTATGGGCCAAAACGACACTAAGACCTAGGCCAGTCTAAAGCCCCCGAGCCTGTAGTAAACTTAACTATTTCTCAACCCAATCCTAAGGCCCATTTGGGCCCAATTTCAAGAATTCAACCGGACAGAGTCTAGCCATAAAATAGACCATTCAACATGAAGTTTTTGACTCACCCGTCCTGTAAACACAATATATAATAAATTGGCGAGCTCAGCTCACCCTTCACATACTCATAATATCACAAAATCCAATGCGAGCTCAGCTCCCTTATCCAATCCAGTCATGCATGCAATTAATATTCTTACAAATTCAACACAATATTATATTACAGACCCAAATTAATTAAAATACTCCTAACACATGCGAAGTGTAAAATTTAACTCAATTGTATAAAATACATTAAATATTACTAATTGACCTGTGAAGAAGAAGAGCAGGTTAGTCACAACAAGTAATCCTCCTGTAACTTGGAAAAATAGATGAACAGGAGTGAGTGTTCGACTCAGAGAGTAAAATACTAATTTTAGCCACAATTTCTATAGCTATCTAAAGCTAAAGCATCCTAAGAAATTGAATGCAACATCATCATAAATTTCATACAAATCACATCATAACAGTAAAAAGGTAACTTGGAATACTCAAACACCCAATACTGTTCAAACAGTATATATATGGGAGCTGATCTCCTATATAGCTCTCTTAATCCAACTTCTGCCAGTGAGTGTCTCTCAAGTTGGATTTTTGCTTAATAAACCAAATGCGGGGCAAGCAAGTGTCTCTCAAGTCGTGTCTATCCTGACTTATCCATAAAGGACCGGATCCCAGCGAGTATCTCTCAAGCCATGTCTACCCGTCCTATCCATATCCAATACCACACACCACATGCACAGGGCTCTAAATTACCACAAACAACATCCATGGCACTTCATCAATTTAAGAATGTAATATAAGACGTGCCTAGTATTAAACTACATAGATACATATTTATAAGTGATGCATGGGCATGCTTCAACATATAATAATATTAAAATTATAATTAAAATTAATATTTTACTCACAGACTTAAACCGAGGTCACTGCGGCAGCTGGGCGGAGGAGGAAGGCTGTCTCGACTCACCTGACAAATTTCATTGTAATTATTTAATATATTTAACTCAATACAAGCTTGTAAAAGATCAAAGACACCTTAAGTCGTGCTGAAAATCCGGCAGAGTCTTCCCTATACCTAGGACCTACCTAACCTGCAAAAGGATTCAAAATGCACTTCTATATCTGCAAGTCACACATCTACAACTCAATCATATCACATGGCCCCTCTTGGGCCCACCCAAACAGTCAACAACCATAATTTAAAAAATTATAATTTAGTCCCTACAATTATCCCTTTTGCAAAAACTACCCATTTGAGCTCCAAAAATTCTAAAACTTTGCCCTACGGTCCTTAACAATATTGTAGAGCTAATGCAAAAGGAATTATATTGTTCTAACCTACCACGAATATTTTATAGATTTTTAATCAAAATCAGGCACTAGATAATTAAGAAAATGAGAGTTCGGGTTTACCTATGCCAATTCCGACCCTAGAGACGCGTCTAGGACCTCTGAAAATGGTGGGGTAGCCTATACTCTCAACCCGGTTCTGAATCTTTCCTGGAAGTCTGTCTGCCGAGCCTGAAATTACAGACCCAAGCAATCGTTGAATTTTCATAAATTGAATGTACCTATGAGAAGCCCATAACACGTGAGTTAGTATATAATTTTTACGGAATTTTTTAAACTCATTTAATTCTCGAAAAAACATTGCGAAGTCTCACCGGACTCACTGAAAAATGGTGTCGAAAAAATTTGAAATGGGTATTGCTGCGAAACTCTCAACGAGTGGAGCACTCCGGTACTCTAGGATTTTTGGTGGGGTTTACAATTTTCGAAAAATTTAGCCCAAAAGTCAAAATGGGCTAAAACTTCCTAGGCAAAAATTGGATAAACCGCTTGATAGATTTTTGTGTTCTTAGTGTTTATGGAAAGCTCTCGAGGTGTAGATGTGTTTTGGAACAAGACCTGGTCTAATTGGTGGCCGGATCGGTTGAATTTTGGTCGAGAAGGTGAAATATTATGCAGCGCGTAGGGGGAGTTTTTGGGTCTTTTTTCGACAGCCTGGAGCGTCGGTAGGTGGCGGAGAGAGGTGCTGGAGGTGAGCCAGCGAGCTGGGGAGGGAGGGGCGGTTGTTGGCCGGCGAGGGGAGGAGGGAGGAGATAGAAAAAGGGAAGGGAAGTGAGGGTGTCGGGGCGTGCGGGGGAGAAAAGAAGAAGGGAAAGAGGGCCGGTCTTATTTGACCGGTCCGACTCGGTCCGGTTCGATTCAGGGTACCCGAAATTAAATTTTTACTCTGCCTTGGGACCGAAAACGAGGCCCAAAAATTTCGAAAAAATTTCAGAAAACTCAGAAAAATTTGTAGAGTCTAAATATATTTCTAGTTTTGTTACGTGGTCTTTAAATAAATTTTTAAAAATCATCAAATTTTATATTTTCGAAAAACCGAACCTGATTTCAAAAATTCGAAAAATTTCAAATAATTTCTCAAAATTTAAATAAAATAAAATATTAATATCTATTCATAAAATAATTAATTTAAAATTAGGGGTGTTACACTTATAACCAAACTCAGAGAGATTATCCTACAAAAAATAAATTGCATCAACAATACCTTTTGATTCAATCTTAATATCCACACAACTAATATGATAATTGCCCAATCAAAGAAGAGTTTCTTTAAGTGCAAGGGCCTTGGCAATATTAGGAATGAAAGTATAAATACTGAAACCTGAAACTCCCGAAATAAATTGCCCATTCGAGTCTCGAAGAATAGCACCAAAAGTTGTCTTATTTTCATATCGAAATATACCAACATCAAGGTTGCATTTCAAACATCCCCCTTATATGTTTGCACTAAACAGAACTTTGCCTACACATGGAAGCAACTTGAAATCAAGAAACTTTAAAGCAAAAACCTGACAATCTCATGAGCTGATGTCACAGTATCTTGCCACATCAACAAGTTGCGACAACACCACAAATGCCACATAATCATGTTAACTTTGGCTAGAGTGTCATCATCCACTGCATCCAACAAAAAGTCAAAACACTCATGAAAGGAAGGAAAAATACGAAAAAAGGGATCAAAACGAAAATACTGCCAATAGTCATGAGCCAAAGGACAATATAAAAGAACATGCAAATCACTTCCTTTCAAGCCACATGAAGCATAAATGGGATTAACCTTAACACCTTTATTTCTTAATCTCAATTTTGTGGGAAGAATGCCCCGCATGACTCACCACATAAAATTCTTGACTTTGGGTAGCACTTTGAGCTTCCAAACTTTTCTCCAATGACCTGGGATAACAAAACTAGATAATTCTTCATAGAATTAATAATTAAGTGATACCCAGATTTCATTGTATATTTACTTGATTTATTGAAATGCTAAATTCCCATATCTACCTCTCTGGATAAATTCAAAGGAATACAAATAATATTATTCACATCATCACGAAAAAACTACTCATTTAATAGATCTACATTCCAATTAGACCCATTCTCATTAATCAACCCTCGAACCTTAAAGTCATCCAAGCCTTCAATAAGAGAAGTATAAAAAAGGATAACATTTATAAAAAGTGTATTTAATAATTTGCCTTGATTACCTATACTCACGTTATTTATAGTGAAGCTAGAAATCCATAAATTAAATTACACAAAATGTGAAAAATATTATCCACTAATGTCTTGTAATTCATGATATTGATCAAATGATAGCTATTGTAAAACATGAGCTCATGTAAAATTAAATAACGAAAAGTAATATATATATATATATATATATTATATATAATTTATGCTTTAACATATGAGAGGCTGTAATATAATTTTTATCAAGTTAATATCATGTATCTTTCTTTATTAATAAATGTGGTACAAAGTGTTAGTTACTATTAAATAACGCTAACATTACGAATACGTAGCGCTGACGTGGTGACTCCTGGGTGCCACATAAATGACATGCGAGCCTATTTAAAGACAGAGTCTGGAGAGGAGTCTCTTCGATGTAGGTAACTTTTTACACTAGGAGAAGTGCCTTTTTCCTTTTTTTTTCTTCCTCAAAGTCCCTTGATCCAAAAGATGGTGGAGGCTTTAGCAAGAAGGATTGGAAGTTATAAGAGGAAAATAGAAAAGAAGGATCAAAAGGATTATTTAAGGGTGTTTGTTTTTATTTGTGATAGGCTAAGAGTTTTACTAATTCATTTCTAGGCAATTGTCAGGGATCCGCACAATGGTTAGAGTGTTCTCTACATCTATCAGTATATACAAATCATTTAAAAAAAATATTAAGTTCGAAAAGATCAATATAAACTGTTAAATATTAATTGTTAGTGGTTAATTATTTATATAGTGATTTAAAATAGAAATATTTGATAAAAATAATTATTAGATTAGCTGTTAAATATAAAAATATTGATATTTTTTTGTTGATACTAATCAAAACGCTTTTTTAACCTAAAAGTTAGGAGAGATAATTTTTCATAAAATACTTTCTCAAACTTTAAATATTACTATAAATATTATATTATTAAATAGTATAAATAAAAAAAATATTTTAATTACAGGAAAAAATACTAAATGTTATTTTAGAAGTTATCATTAAGCATGGTCGAAATCGACAAAAGACAAAATCAAATCCTAGTTAAATATCATCAAGAGTCTAGCAGGCTAATTCCAAATGGGCCTAGCCCATTACTGGTACGCAGCTACGCACTACACCGCGGTGTTGGTGCAGCCTCTCCGAAGACAAAGGCGCAGCAGTCATGGCGACTTTCGGCCGACTTGTTAGAACCGCCAGGGCGTGGCGTGAAATCGCGTATCCCAAAACCCTCAACCTCTCTCGTGTCCGCTCACATGACTTCCTTCGCCGTCTTCATCACCGTAAGCTTCTCTACTTCTTTCTCCTGGCAGTAATTGCCATCAAAATTGCTTTGAATTATTGGTTTGGCGTGTAAATTAGGCGCCTTTTCATTGATATGGATGGTTACCCTTCATGATTTGATTAGACTACATAAAATATTCAACGATAATCAAGTCGCAGTGCGTGCATTTACTGTTATAATTGGGAAATGCAGGGTCTGCATCAGAAATTCTACGGCCACTATTGCTGCCTAATGCTGATCGCACTTACTCAACACTTCCAGCTATTTTATCTGCTTTCTTTGGAGTTGGAATGCTACAAGTGGCCTATGCGGATTCTGATCAGGTTTATCCAATTTGCATTTAAATTATACCATAATAAACACCATTTATGAAGAATTGAATATGTTATTTTGTACCATTATAGTTTCTGAAACAAGCTTTACAATGTGAAAAGCTGTGATTCTTTGCATTGATTGTAACTGAGCTTTCTGCAGGCTGCTGCTGAACCTTCATTGCCGTCGGAATCTCCTTCAAGTTATAAGGACCTAGAGGAGATTGCCAAGCAAGAAAGGCAGCGAATTGAGGAGCTGCTTAAAAGTAAAGGAGTTAGATTCGGTTATTACCCCCGCTTCACTGTTGCTGTTAAGGGTCAAAAGGTTATTACACTTAAGTTTAATGTAATTATAGTAACCATACCTAGAGCTATAACAAAACTATTTATGCCAATCAGCCATAATCTCTCCACTTTGTTGGGGAATTGAGGGTCTTGAGTTTGAGTCCTTCCAACCACCAGTATTTGATTGAATTATTGAATGGGGTGGGATTGGGGAAAGGGATGGCCTACCCCTCATTGTGTGCCTCAGACCATTGGGCCTCATGACTGATTAAAAAAAAAAAATTATACTTACTTTCTTAATGCTTCCTTTGTTTTTGAGAGTGTTACTATTTTCATGTGAATATTAATTTCTGAAAGTTGATCCCACAAGGGACTAATTCATTTTCCTTATCTGAAATGAATAATCAGTGATAAGTTGATTGCTAAAATATTTCTAACAAGAGTGTATGTTATGTCATAGGTCACGATCAAGTTTCAAATTCCTCCTGCATGTGATGTTCCACAGTTGATTGCAAACCTGGTTTCAAATCTTGGACTGAAGGTTGATGAGCGTGGTGGTGGTTCAGACATGCTGTTACGTGCCTGGGACAGGTTTATTGAAATGAAGTTTTCATTGTGAAATTGTTCATAGAATATCTAGTTTCAAATAATTCTCTTTTGTTTATTTTTTATTGTTATTGTGCTTGTGCTTGTTATTCATTCACTGCTTAAATTGTGCTAAATCTCTGTTTCTCATGTGCAATGTCAGTGCAGTTGCCTGGCAACTAACACTTAGCTGTCCAGAAAAACAGAAGAAACCTGATGGGGACACAGGACATTCTGCAGATGTTAATACAACTGAGGGAAATCTATGCATTCTCATATTTCGTTCACTCATTAGCACAGATAAAGCAGTTAGTACAGTCTGGAAACTAATTTCTCAGTGATAATAGAAAAAGCTTCTTCTAAATTACATCCAATTTATTGCAGGAAATTGAGTTTATAAAGGGTGGAAGCTTAAGCACCAAAGAGCTTGAAGCTCTGGTGTCTGTTCTACAATTAGCTGGTGGGAGATTGAAGATTTCAGAAAGAACAGAAAGAAAACCAGGGGAAGGTGCTGCTCGAATGCCGTCTGCAGAAAAATCAGTTGCCACTTTGGAGTCCATGGGAGTCAGAATATATGGACTCGATGAACCACATGTAAATTCTTCTAATGGTGAGATAACATGGGACAATATTGCTGGGTATGATCAGCAAAAACGGTATGTAACATGAATGTTCAATGTACAACCTTTATTATTACATTTTGATTGAATTTAATTTTTTTTTTCTTGCATTTGTTGGCGTGATATTATAAGAATTGGGATAATAATACAATGAAATTGGCGTTTGAGGACCTGTCAACATGTAATGGCAATTTTTACTTAGCCGAATTATTTATATTTCAACAGTTGAGTCTCAATTTATTATGTATGGAAATCAGATTGGTTTTCTTAATGAGCCAGAATGACTCATTAGTCAAATTTGTGTTCATTTTGCTGTGCTATCTCTGCAGAAGAGTGCATATATGTGGTTATCATGGGATGGACTTACAAGCACATATTGTTTTACTGTTTAGTATCATGCTTCTAGTCATATGCATGAAAGTGCTGACAGATACTCCTCTTTAACTGGCCATTATCTAGAGAAATAGAAGATACAATCTTGTTGGCTCTTCATAGTCCTGAAGTATATGATGATATTGCTCGTGGGACACGGCGTAAGTTTGAGTCAAATAGACCTCGAGCTGTGCTTTTTGAAGGTCCACCAGGTTCATCTTCTAGCCAAGATCTCAGGGAAATATGTTGTTGAAAGTGATTTCTTTATTATTATTATTATTCATGTGTAAGAATAATGTTTATGGTGCTTCTACATTTTTTTTGTCAACCTTTGGAAGCCTGAAGGGCATCAAACACATATAGGCCTGCCTTCCACTCCAAAGCTTTATTGTATTATTTTGATCACAAAACTACATGATTCTTGGCCTTAATTTTTGAATGATTAGTGAAATACATAAAACATTGTTGTTTGTTCTGTTGATTGTCAGTATTCCTATCTGCCTGTATAATCATTTCATTTGGTTTGTACACCTATATTGTAGCGAGACACATACTTAGTTGATATGGACAAGCCTGCTTATAATTTATGATAATTTCCAGGCACAGGGAAGACATCTTGTGCACGTGTTATCGCTAATCAAGCGGTGAGCCACAGTACTTAATAGACAATATCAGTACTTTTCACCTTAATACTATCCTTGCATTCTTCTTCTTTGTCTTTCTAATTTTATTTAAATCATTCTTAGTTATATTTGATCATGCCTTTTGAGTTGTGCCAATGAGAAGAAATTTCTCAGAACTTTGATTCTGAGTTATTTCATAAGGTGTCCTTACCCATGTGATCTTTCGTCCATGGATTGGTATCCTTTCTCTCTCTCTTCTAAAGGAATTTGAACCTGATAAAGACAAGGATTGCTGGTATATCAATAATAATTTCCTGAAATAAGAATACATGTTTGCTGTTTATTGCTTGCTTGAGTTGCTGATATGCTAATGTAATTAAGAGTAAATTAATGTGTGTCCTGGAGAGTTTTTCACCTGCATGATACAAACTTCAGGATAAGATATACTGATAGCATCTGAGTTTTGCTTTACCCTTGATGTAAAATATCGTCTGCAACACTTGATATAAATAAATCAAATATGCATATGCTTATGCCTTGACAGGGTGTCCCATTGCTATATGTGCCTTTGGAGGTTGTGATGTCAAAGTACTATGGGGAAAGTGAACGATTGTTGGGAAAAGTTTTCTCTCTTGCTAATGAGCTTCCTAATGGTGCTATCATTTTTCTGGATGAGGTAACAGAAGCAAGTTAGGCTCACTTGATAGGGGTTTCCTAATGTTCTACATAGTGTACTGAGTACCTTGCCATAGCCCTCAGTTGCAGTACAAGCTATGCCAGTCTATTTAACATTCTGTGTTCTCTTCCTGTTTTTCAACATCATAACAGGTTGACTCTTTTGCCGTTGCTCGGGATAGTGAAATGCATGAAGCTACACGTAGAATTTTGTCAGTTTTATTGCGACAGGTGAAGATGGCATTTACTGTACTTTCATGAGCCTTTTGCAGGCTGCTAATTCTTTATGTTATTAAGTATATTGCCCCTGCTATATTTTGTTCTTGCTATGGTTTGTTATGTCAGTTTGCCCAAATCTATCAGAGAAATACTCTGCATGCTTTAATTAAAATAAGGGGAAAGTACAAAAATGTACCATGTCATTTAGGCCATTTTCAAGTAGGGTTCTATGGTTTAGGTATTGGCAAACTAGTACTTTGTGGTTAAGTCCATTAGCAAAGAAGGTTCAAACATCGTAGTGTTGTTGATGATTTGTTATGGTACCATTTTTCAGTTAAAATTCAATTTTTAATTAAATTGCGAGACTCGCTTGCAAATAAAAGTAAAAGAAAAAGGGCAAAGTATACTTTAGTACTCTAAACTTTTGCGCGTTTGAACTTGACAGTCAGAAGTAAGTTTCGTTATAATTCAAGGATGAAACTTTCCTGTCATTAACACTTTGGTGAAAAAGTGCTTAATGACATTAATGGTACTAATGTGTAAGCTGACTTGCTGACTTGGCTTGCATTTTTTTTTTTTAAGATTTGGTGCTAATATGGATTGTGGGTCCCGCAGTCATAAAAAAAGAGGATAAAAAACGCTAAATCCCCGTATTTAAAACCGTATTCATAGGGTGTGCAAATAGTTAATTCAATTTTGAATTGAACTAAAAAACAAAAAACCATATTTTAGTCTAAACTAAAACCGAATTGAATCGAACTGTAGAGACAACAGAACCAACCAAACTAAAATAAATCGATCTAGTTCAATTTGAAGGATTGGTTTTTCAATCTCGGTTTTTTTTTTTTTTTTTTTGGTTCAGCGTCTAACAACTCACACTATTACATAGTCACCGAATCAATCGAAACAAACATGAAATTGACAAAAACCCATTAACAATCCATTAAGTAATCGACAAATTTCCGAGCCATGAGAAACAATTAGAGTCAGCTTACACATCAGCACCGTTAACGCTGTTATGCACTTTTTCACCAAGTGCTAAGAACAGGAAAGTTTCATCTCTGAATTGCAATGAAACTTTGTTCTGACCCTGAAAAAGTTCAAGGTACTAAAGTGTGCTTTGCCCTTAAAAATATTATGGGAACCATGTGGCATTATTTTAATTTTTTTATTTTATTTGTAAATGGGCTCCATAATCTAATTAAAAATGAATTTTTTAATTGAAAATAGTGTAATATCAGCGGCTAGTAACATCGTTGGGATGTTTGGACACCTTCTTTGCTAAGAGATTTAACAATGGGGTACTGGTTTGTCAAATTCAAGTCACAAGACCATACTTGAAAATGGCAGCCCAAACCACATGGTATTTCTTTATACTTTCCCTTAAAACAATGATCTATATTTTACTGTGGCTTTAAGGTATTTGGAAGCCCCTTAATACAAGCTTTACTAGTTACTCAAGTAGTCTTAGAGTTCTTGTTCTAAACCCCAAGTCCATTGGAGCGCCCAAGAACAGTCTCTTGTTTGAGTGCATTCATATGAAAATATATGAAAATTTTGTAGTTTAAAGTATGAATTTTGCATATGACGTTGACTGAGCTTTTGATGTGCTTTGATAATTTGTGCAGATTGATGGATTTGAACAGGATAAGAAAGTGGTTGTCATTGCTGCAACAAATAGAAAACAAGACCTTGATCCTGCTTTAATGAGGTATATTGTTGCATATTATTTTCTGGGGTTGATGGAAGCCTGAACCGATCAAAGTGTTTCTAACTCGTATTTAACCTGTGTTATCAGCCGATTTGATTCAATGATTACTTTTGGCCTCCCTGATGAGAAAAACCGTCAGGAAATTGTTGCCCAATATGCAAAGCACCTAACCAAATCAGATATGGAGGAGCTTGCCAAAGTCACAGAAGAGTAAGCTGGACAAATTTCTGACAGAGCAAATGCTGTATTATCTTAATCATCTGAGTTTCTTTTTTTTTTTTTTTTTTGATACTTTGGAAAATATTTATCATTTGGGTATGTGTAAGTGCACTCCCCATAATATGGGTAATAATTTGGCTAAAACTCTATGGACACGGCTTTGAAAGGATTATTGTCTTAATTTACTTGATTGTTTTATAGCTCAGAACTTGATCTGATTTTAGTTAATATAAGGAGATTGTCTGTTTAGACTGATATTTGACCTGTCTTCTTTGTTCTTTGACCCAATAACATGGGCTGGTTTTTTTTTTAGTGAATATTTTTCTTGTTTGTTACTTATGGTTTGCTCCTTTCTATACTCAGCATGTCTGGAAGGGATATTAGGGATGTTTGTCAACAAGCTGAAAGGTCGCGGGCATCAAAGGTAACTATTTCTTATAAATTTTAAATTTTCAAATGGTACTATTTACCAGTCTCTATTGATGGCCTCAACAGATAATCCGAGGACAGGCAGATAAAGATGGAGAGCAAGGGTGCCTTCCATCTTTGGCAGAATATATTGAAAGTGCTGTGAATAGGCGAAAGGCTATACTTAGCATTGCAAATCAAAGAAGTCCAGGTTTTAATCCACGCACAAGCAGAGGTCAATTAGATTTATGTTAAGAGTATGCAAAGATGCGATGATAATGAATACACATAATTAGCAGGAGTATTGCTTGCAATTGAATATTCTCTTTATAATGTATAGACTATATATATCATTTTTGTGTTCTGTAAACACAATATCTTCTGTCAGTGATCATATGATGTCTGTGGCTACGATTGATTCTCACTAAATTCATCAGCGAAATGAAATACTTGAGGATAACAGCTCAATATCAATACGAAGCTCACATGGTTTCTGCTTGACCGGAAAGAAGAGTAAATAGTAATACAAATGAAGTACCAGTGCCAGTGTCATCGCGAACTTCAAAAGCTTAGCAATAAAGCTCCTCCCCCGTAAATCACGAATGCAAACAAATAGCCTACTCAGTTGAGCGAAGCAAAGCTTTTGATTGAAGAAAGTGAGATAATGACTTTGTCTCGGAGGCATGCCTGGTTGAAAACTGGCTGCCTGATCGTCCAAACTAGCAGCTCTTGGAGTCAAAACTTAGTTGGCTGTTAGAATCTTCGCTGACGAGGTCAGCTGCGTTGAGATTGTCCGTCAAGAAGTCAAACAACTTTTTCTATTAGGAATTCAAACAGACTATTGACATATTTGATCTGTTCTTCTGAGCAGCTTATGCTTTAGTAGCTACCGTTTCACTGGCTCTAGTATTCACTGGCTTAATTTCCATAATACGGATTCCGAAAAAGGCAGCGGTCACCTTCCAGCATCACAAGCGCAACCTGGGACGGTTCTCTTCGTTTCTTGCGGCTAGGTTTGCTCTGGTTCGACTGGGCGGATCAGCCTTCACTACCGTACCAAAGAGTTAAAAACTGGGTGTCAGCTATTCTTCCTTTTGGAAGGCCCATTGGGCCTGAGCACATATAAATTTCACAGTAGATTAGCACTAAACAACCAATAATAGAGTGTAATCAATGAATAATAATAACAATAGTATTAACTATTTGACAAGACAGAGAGTTCTTAATCATGCGCGTAACCCCGAGAGAGATGAGAATAATCCTGTGACGCGCTTTACAGAGCGTGTTGTATTCTCATAAATTACTGGCGAAGGAAACGCAGATGGTAGTTAGAACCATCGTTGCGTCTCTCATTTTCTCCCAGTTTTCTTATTTCAATCCAATAAGCAATCAGGGGAATCAAAATGGCATCACGAGACAAGAAACCAGCCAAACCATCCAGCAGTCGTGCGGCCGGTATACGCACTCTCTCCGATCTGAATCGACACTCGGGCCCCGATTCCGACAGTGACGATGATGCTCCTCAAGAGTACTACACCGGTGGCGAGAAGAGGTCCCTACTTCTTCTTTTTATACTCTAAATTCCCTTTTCATTTATGTATCCACTCTTTTGTTTACGTAGCTCTAATTTCATAATTTGTTTCGTGTGTTTTGCGATTTAATTTATGATTTGTTGTTTGGTTTGGGCTAGAGTATTGAGGGGAAAGGTAGGGAAAGATACAGGCAAGAGATTACCAGGCACGATACGATCGATTTTCTTGACCTTTGAATGGTTTGATGTCGATGAAATTTGGGGTTATTGATGCTTATTGCCTTTAAGTTTCACAGAGAATAGTTTTGGAAAGGAAATAAATGGTTATTTTAACCAACTTGAAGTTGAGCTTAATTTTGAAATTGTGGGTGCAACATTCCTAGGCACGCTAGTGTCGGCATGGGCTGTTGAAGGTTGCTTAGCAGGCTTGAGGAACTAGCATTTGGGGAGGTGGAGAGCTGCTTTGAGTATGAGTTCTTGGGTAGGTCTGGATTATGTGGCATGCCGTTGGTTGGGTGTATTCATTTTATCTCTAATAGTGAAGGAAAATGGAAGCTCTGCGCCTTCGAAGGATTAGGAAATGTAGATTAGGGTAGGATAACCTCTCATGGTGCAGGTTACTTGGAGATAAGGGACTATATATGCATTGATCTATAAATGATCTAGAAACAGTTTGGAATGGGACCTAAATGGTATTATGTAAAGACGCTGTGAGGTTAAGGAAAAGGGACTGAGCTTATTAGCTGTTGTGTAGTGCATTGTTAGCTTTATGTTCATTCTTGTAATTATTAAGCTTTAGATGAAGAATTCCTTATATTTTATATATGGAAATTGATTTTGTCTCTTATTTTAGGGTATGTTCTCGTTTTAGGCATTTTAATGAAAAGGAAAGCTTGCCTTTATAAATTTTATGGAGACAAGGAATTCGTGGATGATATTTAATTTCATTATAGTTGTTGTATTAGTTATTGGCTAAAAATAAATTTGTCTGTAAAATGCAATTGTTTCCTACTCTGAAAGATAAGATGATTATACTTTGTGCTTTTATGGCTCTGATTCGGTGCATGAATTTCATAAGTTGTGAAGCATCAATTAGAAGGCGGTGATGGATTATGGGTGGAAACATATTATTACAGATGGTCTATGGAACAGTGCTTTTCGAAGTAACATTGGTTACTTCAATTTGCTGAGTCACAAATGTGAAAATATTGAGTTCAATTGCAGCACCTGATATTCATGCAATTTGTTGTCACATTTACCTGACTGGGTGGAAATCTTTTCTGATCCATATTCTATTGTCTAATTTATTTATTTGACTCGATAATCTTATCATGTTGACCTTTTTTTTCGTGCATGCAGTGTTCTTAAGAAGCTTGTTTATTAATGACTGAGATTTGTAACTGCAGTGGTATGCTTGTTCAAGATCCTTCAAAAGGTAATGATGTGGATGCAATTTTCAATCAAGCTAGGCAATTGGGAGCTGTTGAAGGTCCTCTTGATCAGTTTCGTCCATCTTCGAGCTCAAGGAGCTTTACTGGAACTGGTAGATTACTCTCAGGGGAAACTGTACCATCTGCTCCTCAGCAACCTGAGGCTGTGATTCACAATATTGTATTCTGGAGCAATGGTTTCACTGTAAATGATGGCCCTTTGAGGAGGTTGGATGATCCAGAAAATGCATCTTTCTTAGAGGTATAACAATTTCAGTTTCAGTTAGATAAAATGAAATATTGCTTGAGAGAGAGAGAGAGAGAGAGAGAGAGAAAGAGGAGCATAATTTGGACTTTTGTGTTGGAGGTAGGCAACTTCAGTTTTTTTTTACTTCTGCTGTCACTTGTTAGCACTCTGAGAAAAATGTAAAGCAAGCCTTATCTAGGCATCCTGGTTTCTTGGTATTTCCTTTTTTTGCCAATTTAACAATGAGTAATTATCTAGGAAAGAAATTTGCAGACTTCAAACTTGCATTTTGTTTTGCTGGATCTTTTATTTTTGGCTGGATAAACAGCATAACTTACACATAAGTGTGATGTGTTGCTGTTGCTTTATTACTCATGTTTTCATTTCCCCCATCCTTTATTTTCTTCAGCATATTGTTGATGGTGATATTACGGGTTTATTTTTTTGTTACATATCTGTTGCAGAGCATCAGAAAATCTGAGTGCCCAAAGGAGCTTGAGCCTGCAGATAGAAGGTCCTCGGTTCATGTCAATTTGATTAGAAGGGATGAACAGTGTCCAGTAAGTGTGTTTCTCATATTTAACTTATTGTGTTGCATTCCTACTAAAATTATGTGCTTGATTTTTGACATTTATGAATTTCAGAGAATCCTATCTGTTATAAAATAGTTTCATTAAGTCATCATTCCAGTTGACAGTTATTTTTTTAATGGGAATGCATGTGCTGCTGCTCAACATTTTGAAGGACATTGCTAGTTTTGCTGGATCAGTATTTCATTAATTGTTTTCTTGCAGGAACCAGAGAAGCAGCGCCATGTTCCATTTCAGGGTGTGGGAAGAACTCTAGGTAGCAGTAGTGCTCCAGCAGCAACTGACCCAACTGTTGATTCAGCTCCTCTTAACACTGCCCCAACCCCATCCATTGGCCTGGTTGTGGATGAAACATTGCCATCAACTTCTGTTCAGCTTAGGTTGGCAGATGGGACCCGCATGATTGCTCACTTCAATTACCACCACACTGTGAATGACATTCGAGCTTTCATTAATGCATCTAGACCTGAAGGTGCTCAGAATTATCAACTGCAGCTGATGGGATTTCCTCCCAAGGTTCTTATTGATCCAACTCAAACAATAGAACAAGCAGAGCTTGCCAATTCAGTTGTTATTCAGAAATTCTAGCCAAGCTGGAGGAAAAGGTCGTGTGCTTTCTTTAGTTATTACTCAGCTGCTTATTGTACCAAGCAAACTAATTCCATGGACGTGTAGAACCCAACTCCATTTCCCATATAATTTAAAGAGGATTTTGGTGGCTGATTGCGTGGTTATTGAAAATCAATTTTGTGATATAAAATGCTCTTTCTGCACGTTGTGTTGCCTAAATTGTATGTACATATTTAGCATTCTTGGCATTTAGCTGTTGCCTGGGAGTAGGCTAAACTGCCTCTCAACCCTCAGCTCTTGCATATGACATAAACGCTTCTTTACTTTGGAAAATAAGAGTAGTTGTAAAGTTCACTATAATGGGCCTATAAGAGCAATGTGCTAGGCAATCCATCTTTAACCTGCCCGGTTCCTGTGGGGAACTTTAGCTGTTTGTCACCGACTGTCTGCAAGTAAAACATAATAAGACTCAGACAAATGGCTTCCCCACTAGCTTTCACTACACAAATGAGAACAAAATTTCAGATTTCGAAAAACATTTGGCAGGGATAACAGGCAATCCAAAAGGGATTGATTAGTGAACTTTGTGGCGTGGTCAGTTGAGGCTTTGAATTGAGGTTAACCATAAGGGCCTCGTCTTTTGAAACTTGAAGAGAAAAAAAAAAAAAAAAGGCTTTAGCCAGTATATCATCAATTATGTCTAGATTTTATTGGGTAAATGTTATTCGTAATTATTTAATTTTATAAATATTTTTATATAAGTTATTAATTTTTTTTATAAAATTTATTAAATTTTAATTTAATTTAATAAAAATTATTATGATAAAAATTAAAAATTTTTAAGTAATTTATTGATTTATCAACTATTTATAAATAAATTTACTTTATTTTATTAGTTTCTTAAAAAATAAAATGAATACGTACAACGCATCCAGCTATGCTCTCACTATCAAATCCTTCCCTTTACTCTATTTCTTCTTAATCAACACCACTATCAAATCCTTCCCTTTACTCTGTTTCTTCTTAATCAACACTACTAATTATGTAATTTTATTTATAAAATAATTGATAGATTAGTAAATTAATCTAAAAATTTTTAATTTTTAATTATAATGACTTTTATAAAATTAAAATAAAATTTAGTGAGTTTTATGAAAGAAATTAAAATTTAGTAATTTATATAAAAATACTTATAAAATTGAGTAACGATGGCTGATTTTATTCTAATGGGTACACTAGTGGTTAGTACCTGTGCAGGCATATCAGGCCATTCTCAAATGAAAGCCTCAATAACTCTTGAAGTTATCAAAGTCGGTTATTTTCCATCAATTGCAGAGGTTATACATTCGCATATCTTACATCCCTGACATAAATTTTCATATACATATATTGTTCTTGACGGAAACAAAAAGGATGCTTAAACAACGATCAAATTAATGCACCTGCAGAAATCTCCTTGCACTATCGAAAATATATAGCTCTCACAATTTAATGTCATAGGTGCATGCTAATCATCATTTCTTCTATATACACTTATTAATGCGATGTAAATAAAATGGTTTACGATTTACAGAATTCTCAAGCATCCTTTTTTGGAGCCCAAATCTTTGCAAATGGATGAATTCCATTTCAGGTTTCAAACTTGCTAGGCATAAAAAATGCATAGCTCCCAGAAATAAGCTCCATCTACATTGACTGGACGAGAAAGAGCTTACATTGTCTGCCAAAAGAAACCGTTTCAAAATTCTCTCATTAGGGTTGGCTGGAGCAGGCCCCTCCGTTCCCCTAAAACCCTAGTGGCATGTGCTCTCCACGCACAACATGAAAGCCAAACCTAAACCATAAATGGGTTCCAAAATCTCATCAAAAGATTAATGGGTGGTTTTCATTTTAAGGGTAAACATTACCTATAAAATTTTTTTAATAAAATTTAGAGGTAATGTTTACCCTTAAAATGTTTTATAATACATTTTAAATTTTATTTTATAAAAATTAAAATATATTTTAAAATATTTTAAAATTTTAAAGTGTTATGAGATTTTTTTTTTTAATAAAATTTAAATATAAAATAATATATTCCATTTATTTTAAGTAACAATGGGACAACAAATGAAAGGAGAGCATAAAGGAGTCATGTCAAGGGGAACAACATCCAAAGGCCACTTATAAGAGATGAGGGATCAAGTTGTTGCCCGTGCCTAAGCAACAATGAACTATCCCTTCTTTATTATTTTTATTATTTTGTGTCAAATTTGTGAATTATAGATGTCGACACATTTCAAGCAGTGCCATCCAACTTTCTTTTAAGTAAGATTAATTAATATAATAATACATACTTGTGTGGTGCACAGACAAATTTGAAGGGCAAGCCCATACCCCACCATATATATATTCAAAGCTTTTGTTAAGCTGATGATGAATCTGAAAGTTGACTATACTTTATTAATCATAATATCGTCCTAATTATAGCGTAATTGCCTGACTGTTTGCCAACCCTAACTAGTAGTTTAAGTTGACGTTAAAGTAGCTTTGGTGTCAAAATCATTAAGACTTTACCTTTAAGTTGACAGTCTGTTTGGGAATGAAATCGAAAGAGGGGAATATATATATATACATATAAACTTTCTGTTTTAAGAGAAAAAGAGAAGAATGAATCCTCCCATTTATTTCAACAGTGTCACCATAGCTTTATAAGCTGTCAATACACAGAAGACATATTAATGTAATTAAGTAATTATTAATTAATTGGCAGCCATCCCATCTTGAGACCCACTTCCCAGTGTTTTCTTCTCTTTTCTTTCTTTTTTCCCAACGTAATTAAAGACTACAACTTGTGATAAAATTAACTTTCTCAAATTAAACTTTATTTCAATGATTGCAAAATATTTATTTACAAACTCACAATATAACAATCTCAACTTGCTTCTTTCCATCAAACCACCATTTTATGATCAAAATGGATTCTTAACTGAATCACATCTTCTTAGCTAATTAAGTTAAGTGTATCTTATAAAAATTTAAATTCATATAAGAATGAATTTAATTATTATTAAATTAAATATTTTATATAAAAAAATATATATATATAATTAATTAATATATATATATATAAAATACATAAATTTATTTTAATCTATCGGGTGGATATACCCATCCTTAGTTTAGGCTCTCTATATAAACACACCCATGTAAGTTTAGCCCATCTCAAATAATTAAATATTTCAAATAATTAAATATTTTAATTGGCTTCAGTTTTTGTTCAATTTATTTTTTTTTAACTATTGAATTACATTGCAAGGTTCAATAGGCAAATTACAGACAAAGCCATTAGCAAACACAAGTCGTAAGCTCTAAATCTAGCCCAAACAAAGAAAACTCAAACCTAGAGAAATCTTAGAAGATTAGCAACCAAAGAGACCAGAGTCACTAGCAGCGCTGTTTGTCAAGCCTCCTAGATGGGAAAGAAGAAAACCCGGAGTTTGACAACAACAAGAAAACCTGCATGCATTCAAGAAACCCCAAATATGATCTTTCAACCCAACCAGCCATTGGATCGTTGGTAGCCTTCGGACAGAAAGGAGTAGAGTTCACAGCCTCTCAATCTCTTGTAGCTTGGGGGAATTGGCAACCACCAAAAGATACTTTTAAGACCTAAGATAACAGGCATCATACATGCAAAAAACCTTTTAAGAAGACGGTGGCCACCCAACAATGCCACCTGGCTCAGCCTAAACAATGCCACATTACAAAGTCACTATACAGATTTTTAAGGTTATCATCACTTTTTCCTCCGAGAATTGCAAAGCACAACCAAAAATACTATATACTCCAAACCCCGGCGGAGGAGACACTTGTAGATAGGCTTGAAAACCAAGCGTCCTCCTCTGCCCTAGCCTCTAAGTGCAGGGGAAGTCAATGGAAAAGTAATAAAACAGAAAGTTAAAAGAAAGTTTCTCACTCACTCTAAAATTAAGAGAGTGTACTTTTTTAAATTTTTGTTTAATCTATTAGGATATATTACTTGTGCGCATATATATATATATATATATGAAAGAAAATTAAAAGAAAAAAGTATAGAATAGTAGAAAAACTATGGTCAACACCAATAGTCTCTTGTGGCCTGTTTTCCCTCCATCTTCAGGAATCACTAGCACTGCGACCTGGTGTTAACAACACAGCATATAAATGGAACCAAGGAGCTATCAGAATATAACAGTACAGGAACAGGGCAAAAAAAAACACAAAGAAAACAAACAAGAAGGCTGTCCTTTTTAGGCATATCGCAAAAGGCCAAAATGGGTATTATATGCTGTTGTTATTGCACCCAGCCGCATACACAGTGACAAACCATTATTTGAAATTAAAGAAATTCAAGCAATAATTTACTGTAACAATGTTTAATTATTGCCAACATCTTAAGGAAATGTCTAAAAGATTGATGAGCAATTCTCAAAAAATGAAAAGGAATTTGTTGATTCAACTTCGCACTCACAAGTCATAAACAAGTGATAAGAGAGCAAATCATTTCCTAATTGGGGAGCATCATTGGTGAAATGAAGTATTTATTGCAAGTGGACCACATGCACACTGTTGGCCTCTCTCCAGCGTCCTTCAAAATGAGTTGGGTAGCTGCCTACATTTTTTTGGTTGATTAAGTTGAAACATAGAGATTTGAATTTAAAATCTCATAAACTAAAAAGATATTTTAAATATTTGTACTTTTTCTCACTGATTTATCTGATTAAGAAGAACACCCCATGGCTTCAAGGTGGTGGAAGTTATTTTCAAAGGCGAAAAGAGGACATAGCCTGCGATATATGCGTCCATTTATTAAAAATAATAATGATTTAGAAGGAGGAAAAAAAAAAAAAATATATATATATATATATATAGAGGGAAGTAAAAAGGAAAACTCTTTACGTTATATTATGCAACTGTTGATGGAAAAGACGTAAAGTAAATGAGAGAAGCTTATAATAGGTTGAAAGGAGAATAGACTCACAGTTTCTCTGTAATCTATATGATATGCCCTCTCCACCTCCACCATCTTATGTATATCTTTGCACCACTGACGTCTCTTGCCTTTTTCTTTCCACCGCTTTGCTTTTATTCTTACGCTGTCGTGATGGATTCGCGTCCTATAATGCCCTCTCTCTCTCTCTCTCTCTCTCTCCTCGTTCTTCCTCTCATTAACCCTAACCTTCAGCCATCTTGCAGATGCTATGCTGACCCACATTCGCCATTTGCATTGTATCGTGCTCGAGTTTTTCTTGCTTTTCATTAACCAAAGACAAGACCTATATATGAAAAATGTTTATTACTTATGTTAATTTATTATGAATAATTAAATTTAGATAAAAATTTATATTTATATTTTTATTTCTTTAAAAATAACCTAAAAATTAGCTTAAGAAAATTGAAATTTGCCCTTTGACATTGATTGAGGTTGATTTTCTTTGTCTCCCCAAATTATAAGGCATTTCAAATTTTAACTTCGGTAATTTTATGTTGTATTTTAAGTTTAGTTTGAAATTAATGTCGAAAGATTAAAAATTATTTTCTTCCAAAACATAGTTTTAAATATTGTAAAAAGTAATTTGAAATTTATATTTAATTATTTTAGTAACTTTGCATAATTAAAATATGTTAAATTTAATTTTATATTTTTTTAATTAATGTTTTTAAAAACATTTTTATTAATTACAAATGCTAATAAAAACTTAATTGATCCTCTTTGATACTAAGAGCCAATAAATTATAAGATTATAGAATATTTTATATGCATAAAAAAGTAATATTATTTTTTTTCATAAAAAAGTAAATATTTTTTATAATATAAAATGAATTTGACATAATTATAAAATATAATATATAAGCAACAAATATATTTAATAATCTCTTAAAAGGCATATATGACGTATAATTATCAACTCTCTGATTCTTATATTTTAAGTCCCAAAATTATTATTTATTTTGTGTTCTTATAAAAAAAAGCTAGTCTATCAATTCAAGAAATAAAGTAATGATATCATATAATGGATTAAATTATTATTTACATAATTTATGATAAAAAGATTGATGGATCAATCTTAAAGATAAGATGAATCCCCTAATAAAAATTGATGGATCCCCAATAAAAAAAATGAGCATAAGAGAAATAATAGAAGTTTGATAGATTTCAAATTATAAATTGATGATCAACAAATGAAGACCAAATAATAAGAAAAAGCAGAGAAGTGATTAGCAATTTTTATTCTAACCTTTTTTTGGAATGTTAAAATAAGAAAAAAAAATAAAAAAATAAAGGAGTTTTTTTATTATTTACTTATTTGAAATAAAAAAATAAAAAGAAAAATATAAAAATATAATCTATAAATAATTTTTGAAAGTAAATAAAATAAAATTTTATTATTTATTTCAATTACAAATATAAAAAAATAATATTAAAAAAATTTCTTTCTTTCTTTCATTTCCCTCTCTAAGAAATTTACCAAAATGAATAGAATTCTTGACAGTGCACATGAACTAAAACAGTTCCCAGGTATTAAACTTGGGAGAATATAAGAATTTTTAATCTCACTAATATGCTGATATTGCTATTGCTTAAACTCCCGGCTATTAAAACTTGAGAGAATGCAAGAATTTTTTATCTGTACTGTATGCTATACTGCTGAAGGGTGAAGAGGAACGCAATTAGGTGTATTTATACATAAGGACAGTATGAAGAAGAGACAATTTGCTCGAACTTGATTGAAGCTGTATTCTACGATTCTTCACGATCTGCATTGTGAAGCTACAGATACCAACTTTAATATGAGAGAGAGAGAGAGAGAGACATTCGGACTGTCCCACAAGTATTATCAGCTTTCTGAATACCTGCTGCTTTTTTCCATGGTAAATACTGATGGATGGATTAGATGTTATGATTGTGACTAAGATAATTATTAACTTTGTGAATTGTGAGCGAGACTATTTTTTAATTTTTCACTTGTCTCTATTAATCAACTTGCAGGCTCCAGCTCAGGTTATATGCTCTTTCTAGTTTTTACTTGTTATTACTATTTTTGTATATTTTTTTCAGTTGTTAATTTCTCCGGAGTCAAGAAACATCTTCAATTAACAAGCGAAGGGTTGAAAGAAAAGAGAAGATTTTGGGGCTGGGGTTAAGTGGCGTGGAAGAGGACAACAAAAGTGGGAATATTAAAATGAGTGGATTGATTGCTATCAAGCTCCAATAAGTAGAGAAAGAGAAAGAAAGAGTGTGGCGCTCGACAGAAAGCAGTGATATCCGAGCCCCTAAAACCTCCATTGCACCAGTAGACCACTTTCTTGGGTTCTTCCTCGATTTGATCGTTCCTTTCTTTCTCTCACTTTGCTTCTCTACAAAACTTTCCCTTTCTCTCTCTTTTCTTTGCAGTAATGGCAGTGCATCAGTGCCAGTGCGAGAAAAGAGGGAGGGAGTTTTCATCGGGAAGGTAAAGCTTTACCTCAGTGCCTCAAAGATGACACATTTCTTGAGCAACAGCCTCTTCTTCTATATCTGAGAACTCTCTTCTCACCCCGCGTGCGCTCTGCTATTCCGCTGGAAAGCGCTCTCTCCCCCGCCCTTTTTTTCTCCTCGCGAACAGAATTCATAGAGAGAGGTAGTCTGTGCGTTCCTGGAGAGAGTTAATGCTTTTTAAGACCAGAAAGATGAACACCCATTTCCCAAAGGAAATCTGAGCAGTCTTTGGCAGAACAGGCAAGAGTGTAAAACCCACAAAGATAACATAACTGACTCACTTCTTACTTCGACTACTACAACTACTACTATCCCTATTTAGGATTTCCTGTGAAAAGGCTGTTTGTTGTAGCATAAATCTCGGGAGAGCACTGCTGATACAATACCAACAATCTTTAGAGCAAAAGATCGCGTAGGAGAGAGAAAGAAAGACGAAACAGAAAGAGGGATGGGTAAATTTGTTAGTACCACTACTATATAGCTAAGCACAAATGAACAATTAGGAAATTAAGGATAAGACAGTAAGTGTGACAGAGAGAGATAATGGAGGGTGGTTCCAATAGCACTTCTAGTATGATGGCTTTTGGAGACAACAGTAATGGACTATGTCCTATGATGATGATGATGCCTCTCATGACTTCTCATCATCATCATCCTCCTCCCCCTCCTAATGCAGACTCATCATCAAATACCTTATTCCTTCCTCTCCCTCCCACAAACAATCAAGACCATAACCGTAGTAGTGGTGGTGGCACTTCTACAATTCTTGATAATCACAACAACAGCAGCAACAACGGCTGTTATTTCATGGACAACAACGATGGCAACACTGCTTCTGTCAAGGCTAAGATCATGGCTCATCCTCACTATCACCGACTCTTGGCTGCATATATCAACTGCCAAAAGGTGGAGACTAGCAGTAGTTTCAGTCACACCCCTCCTTGCGACAAGCCTAAAACTATAAATTTCCCCCTCTAGCGTTACTTATTTCTCTAATCGGAAAACTAGAGCACATCTCTTCCTCTTGGTGAAGTAGACCAACTGAGATAACCTAATGCTAAGCCTTTGAAAACGATGGTTATAATTTATGGTTGCTTTTATAGTTTCCTTGAAAATTATGGATCTGTGAAAAGAAATTCTTCTAAAAGTTTTTTGAGTTTACTTTTAAGAATTCAAGATTTCTGTTCCAGGGAAAGTGAGAGGTCAAAAAATGTTTTGAGCAATATATATGATAGAGACACGAGTAGGTTTTCACTTCTTTTTCTTTTCCTTTAGTTGTTTTATAGATGGCGTATGTAAATCTTCAGGTTGGAGCACCATCTGAAGTGGTGGCTAGATTAGAAGAAGCCTGTGCATCTGCAGCAGCAATGGGTCCAACTGGTACGAGTTGTATTGGTGAAGATCCAGGCCTTGACCAGTTCATGGAGGCTTACTGTGAGATGCTGACCAAGTATGAGCAAGAGCTATCAAAGCCCTTGAAGGAAGCCATGCTTTTCCTCCAGAGGGTCGAGTGTCAATTCAAAGCCCTCACTGTTTCCTCTCCAAATTCTGGTGATAATAATCTCTTTTACCCTGTCTCAGTGTATGTACATGATTGTGGTGATAATAATCTCTCTTACCCTGTCTGACTGTGTGTACATGTAGGTCTTGAGATCTCTACGCACTATAACTTTTTTAGCGAGATTTATTTTGTATTAAAATAATCAGTCATGCATGTCTTCGTTTCCAATAAGGATTAATTAACAATATAGAAGAATTTGTTTTCCCGAAGTGGGTACTTTCTGTTTCTTTTTTTCTTAAAAAAAAAAAAAAATCTTTCCCTCTATCTTCTTGACTGAACTGTGTTTGAGTTGCTAGGGTATCCTCGCAGAAGATGGTCTTTCTCGCTGCGTAGGCCGCAGGGTTTGGGGGCGTTCTATATTCCTTGCTTTGATTCTCTTCTAGGTGTTCGTGTATTTTTAATGTGTTTCTTGGTTTCTCGTGAATTCTACTTCCTATATTGGTATGCCTCGGCACCATTTCTTGCGCCTTGTCAACGGATTTTTTCAATGTTACTGTCGAGCCATGTATGATGCTGAAATAACCCTGCTCTTAGAAGTTAAATATCTATCGCTGTGCTATTTTGTACCGCATCGTTGCAAACCCTATGGAAGTTGCCAGTGTTTAAATCTCTGTCGGTTGGAGATTCAATTACATGCGAAATTCTTTAGTTGTGGCTGATAAGAGTGGCATCATGGACGCGTAATTTTGAGCTTAAAGAATCTGAAATAAACATCAGTGGTACTTATGGTTGTTCATCCTGAAGACTTTTGGGATGCATCTTGAAATTTAGGGTTTCTTGGTGCATGGGTGATCATGCAAGTCCATTCCCTCGGCAAATATTGTTATGATTTGGGCACACAAGTTTAGCCAAGGAAGCGAAGGAGTTTGAAATTCTGGACAGAGGTTTTTGGCTTGAAGGCTTAGCTTCCCTTTTTGTTTTCCCCATATATTTATCAATAAACGTAAACTTTCGAGAGTGGAAGGGAAGAGGTTTTAGGGATTACATTCAGTAGCTATGCCCTAAAGGTCAAAATGTTTTAGATTGGCAGGTGAGAAATGGTTTCTTGGAATATCATTTGCTAGGAGATGATCCATCTTCACTGGTAAAGTAGGATGTGAGTTGTATTTTGTATGTACGAAGCTTTGGTGAGAGAATTTACACTTGCAAATATTTACTGGAAGTTCAATCAGCCCATTTCTTTTGGCAAAATATTGTTTATTTTAGCATGCATTGTTACCATGGATACCTATAAGATTTGGAATAGAGTTGCAACTTGAATTGCCTATTTAAAAACCCTAGCGTAAACAAAACTTTTCTGTGTTGGTTTCAACTCTAACAATGAATGTTTATTTGAATTCATTTTTGCAATATATGCTTCAACTTGCTTTATTATTAGTATTACTCGAACTGAAAGTATCTGAGCTTGCTTATTGTCTGATATGGTAATGCTGTGCAAATTGCGTTTGCGATCTTCTTAAAGGGCTATTCAATTAGTTTCTATTGCTTTTTTTTTTTTTTTTGTTTAACTGGGTATAATTGTTCAGTCTGCTCCCATAGAAGATATTAGAAATATAATGCATGGTAGTTTGGAAATTAGAAATATAATGCATGGTAGTTTGGAAATTAAAGGGGCTTAATTTGTTGGATATATTATTTTGAATGAATTTTGATAGAATTTTTGGGACTAACTTTCTTCTGTCTTTTCCTATTCCTTGTTACAAATTCAATTCTTTTCTTTTGAATATAAGTCTTTTTTGGAAGCCCATCTCAGTTGTTCCTGAATTAGCATGGTTTGTTTTCTTTCTTTTCCCTTTTTTTTTGTGTAATGGTAATGAAAATTATAATTTTTGTCAGTTTGGAAGCTGTTAGAAATAAGTGAAATTGAATAATATTGAGTCATGGAGATTTTGAGGAAGAAGGCTGCTATAGTTTTGTAGAAAAGAAAAAATAAATTTAGATCTCCTTACCAGTATGGAAAAGTTGGTCATAGTGCTCTGATTGGATTAATTACTGGAAGAGCTATCTCAATGGAAACAAGGAGTCAAATCGAGTTCTTGTATATGAAATTATGACCAACTGGCATTAATTATACTGCTTGCTGTATTGCATTGGATGAATCTTTTGTAGAACTAATTTGCATTATTAAAAACAAGCTCGAAATAGAAAAATGTGAACATGCTGCATTTGCATCTTTTCCTAGTCTAATGGTTCTGGAGAAATGATATGTGTGGGTCCAAAAGTGGCATCTATAAGCATCATGAAATATACTTGAGTTATTATAAGAGCCCCAGCTCAGGTGGATAAAAAGAATCATTATTTAAATTCATTAGGTGCAACGGAATGCAACTTTTGTCAATTATTAATTATTTAAACTTGTTCTTTCCATAACTTTTGTCATCATTATGATTGCAATTCAATGCAATCATCTTAAATGAGACTCTTATTTGGACTAAATACTTCTGGTTCATATGAAGTAGAAGTGGTTCTTATCAATGGCTTGAGTGGAAATGGGCTCATTTTATGGTCATCTTTCTTCTATATATTCTTCAGTGTGTTCAATGTCTGAAATAATAATAATAATAATAATAATAATAATAATAATAATAATAATAATATATTCTTTATCCTAATCATAGTCGACTAAATTATGTTCTATATATTTGGGGATATGGGTTAGCTGACTGCCATTCTATAATGAAGCTTACTTTGGGAAAATGGAGAGAAATAACAAAGTGCGCTTCAGTGATTATCATTTTTGTACAGGAAATACCTTGGTTAATAACACAACTTATGACTTTTTTTGAGGATAGTACTTGATTGTTCAATTAGAATTAATGTGTTGCAGGTTTTTACGTGTGGGTAATGAAGCAATAATATATTTTACATAAAGGCATTTCACTAAAACAGGCTGAAATTAGAGCTCCACTGTTTTAGTAGTTGTTATTATTGTTGTTTATGGTAAAAGAAGTTCTCGTGCATTTTGTGGTTCTTACTTCTTTATGCCTGCTGCCATCAGCTTGTGGTGAGGCCAATGAAAGGAATGGATCATCTGAAGAAGAAGTTGATGTGAACAACAACTTCATAGATCCCCAGGCTGAAGATCAGGAACTGAAAGGTCAGCTACTGCGCAGGTACAGTGGATATTTGGGCAGCCTAAAGCAGGAGTTCATGAAAAAGAGGAAGAAGGGGAAATTACCTAAAGAAGCAAGGCAGCAGTTACTGGATTGGTGGAGCAGACATTACAAATGGCCTTATCCATCGGTATGAATAATTAGTGTGCATATCTTCCAACTTTACTAATGCTATACTTGATCATACTGTATGGACACATCATAACTTGTAGTTTGCAAGTGCTGAGTAATGGCTAGATCTTTCTGAGTTGGAACGGAGACATATATTTGTGATTTGGCTATAGATCACCAACTATTTTAACCGTTAAAAAAAGGCCTATTGACATACAACTTAATTAATCTTTGTGTTCTATAATGGAGATAGCATTGCACTTTGCCACCATGTCTTTTGTGCTCACAGTTTTCATGATATCATTTGTAATATGCCTTTTAAGAGTTGCATCTCGTGTCAACAGGAATCACAAAAGCTAGCCTTAGCAGAATCTACTGGTCTGGATCAGAAGCAAATTAATAACTGGTTCATTAACCAAAGGAAGCGACACTGGAAACCATCTGAGGATATGCAGTTTGTGGTGATGGATGCTACCCATTCTCACTATTACATGGATAATGTTCTCGGTAATCCATTCCCAATGGATATCTCTCCCACGCTTCTCTGAAGATGACCAAATATGTTTAGGGGTCCTTGTTGTTGGAATGCAAGTGTATTTGTAACTGTATCGCCGTTGGACTTGGAATTATGGTCTGAACTGTATGCTTCTGAAGGCTATTAAATGTAACTGAATGTTGAACCAGTCGCTCTCTTATTTATGTAATTTTTGTATCGTCTTTAACTGACTTGGATGTGAAATGGTTTGTTGCACAACTCCCTCTCAAGTTCTTGAAGAATGCTAAAATTTTCAGATCTCCATGTGCCCTTTTGTCTTACCCTAAGATATTGCTTCCAAGGCAAGGTCGTGGGAGCTGTGGACTGCAGTTTGCATGGTTCATGTTTTGTTACGGCCCATATATGTAGATGCTGTATTTTCTGCGGAAATATATAGTATAATTCGTCTGATGTTCAAGGTCTGAAATGTATTTTCGGCAACTCTCACTTTGTCATAAGCAAATCCAGCTAAAGGCCGGTTCGGCCTTTGAACCAAACCAGGACCAGCTCGGGTCAGCTCGAAACTAGCCTTGGTCAATGGTTTGGGGCTTGAACTGACCTTGAACTGTGGTTAGATGACCGGCTAAGGGCTCTTTCCCTCTCTCCCTTGAACTGAGCTGGGACCGACTCAATTCAAAAACTTAATTTTTTTCTTTTATAAATAATGTTTAAAATTTATCATAGTTTCATATTTTGTATAGCCGAATCGAAATCATTCTGAACTAAAACCGTGAAGTGAGCGGAATTGAATCAGAACTGACCCTTGGCTAGATATAAGCGTGCCATGGCCAATGGACTAAGCTCATGCCGGCATAGTGTAGTCTCAATTAATAGTTCCGACTGTATGATGAAATTTTAGATGAGATTTTACTGCAGAGCAGGCACTCCAACATATAGCCTGCACGTAAAGCATGGCCTTTGGATGCGTTTCAAAACTGTTATGCTCCAGCAGATGGTAGGCCTCATCTATTTACTCTTTGTGCGTAAATACATCAACAATGTCTAAAGAGGAAAACAAAAGGATATATAGGCATTCCAGAAACACACAACTATCATAGTTGAGTTCAGTGTAATGTCTCGTCTTGTTTGGTATTTTTGATTATATATATATAATCTATTCAAATCAAATAGCCCATAAAAAAGAATAAGAGGCTTTTTATTTTTGAAGGCCTACCAATCGAAAGTGGGAGGTGTAGCTTGTGTATATGCGTTGCTAATGATTTCATGACAACTCTATTAATGGGAAATCATATATTTCAAGGACCTCTAATGAATATTTTGTGATGGATTTTGCATGGTATTTGCAGTGTAATTCGATTTCTTTCTTCGAATGTGTTTGTGGATAACTGGATATATATATAGATATGCCATAAAAGAGTTAGCGGCTTTTATGTTGGCTTGGTTGAACCGATCTCTTTTGGATGGGATCCCTTGTGTTCGACTCAATTTAAAGGAGATTGGATCTAGCAAGGAGACAAGCTTTACACCAGCAATTTGATGTCAATCCGAGGCTATCAGTTTCGAACACATAGAGATCGGTAGGATTAGTTGGCCATGTTAATCAGATAAAGATCATATCGATAGGAATGAGACAAGACAAAAGCCGTTAAGAATGATAAACGAAATCATTGTCGAGAATTATGCTAACAGAGTATGATTTCATAACGAATGACAACATACAACTCAACATTAACTAACAGGATCTTGGAAATCATGCTAAAGTGTTTCCAATCACCGTATTAAGTAGATCTTCAGCACCTACTCAAGTACATTTATATTCATTCTCATATTTCACTGTTACAATTTCTTCTATAAGTATTAAAAAAAAATCATTTAATTTGAGTATCCAAGTGGCTGCAATTAGGCTACCGATCTCACTTTTTTGTGATTTCAGTCTATTCACAATCTAATTACATTTGTCCGATGAGCCAAGAATACCAATCAGTATCGATAGGTTTAGAAATTTAGACAATGTTATACTTATTTACTCTTTAAATTTCTTAAATGCATTGATGAAGTGATAGTATTATATTCATACTTTAGTACTGTTGATTAACCAAAAAAAGTATTAATAATATAGTAATTTAATAAAATTAAAGAAATAGAGTATATTTAAAAAAATTTAGTATGTTAACCAATGAACATTTACCCAAGAATCTCTTTGGTGAAAGGGAAAGCAAGCAATATCCGAAATGATCTCCATGGGCTAGCTCTTGTTGTTTGAATTGGTTAGCCCATTCCTGGAATATCCTTTTGGGTTGGACTTGTATGTATGGGCTGGCTGATTTGAGCCTCCACCTAACAAAATGAAAAGAACACAGAAGCCTCCACGACGAAACTAGCTGGGGTTTTTAGCACTTCCCAATTTCACAAGTGCCTCCATCCTCGAACAATAAGGTTACCGGGCAGGCGGATCCAAAGCTACTTTCGTATATTAGCTGTCGAAATCGATCGACTGAGGATTGTTAGTATTTCTCAGTTTGCTTCTTTCTTCATCTGCTTTTTTTTTAGTCAATCATTTTCTCGAACAGTTAGCGGGCATTAGCATTGCTTTAGTCTTTTGGAATAAAGATGGACTGGTGCTGTATTCCTATTTTAATCGGTGGAGCCTGCCTTTTCTAGTTCGTTAAACAATGGCGGTATCGATTTCGAAAAGCATTTTACGCTCTTTTGGGTCTTTGAACGTTGGTCGTTGCATTTCTCCATTTCTCAGTTATCAGTCATTTCGAGCTTCTAATGGTAGGGGATATACTATCTTACTATATAACTTGAAGTTGCTTAATGGGAATATTTTGTGGCTTCGAAAGTGTTTACCTTTCATTTGTTGACCTCACCTTGGACAGATTTGTGTGGCCATGTCTTTGGGAATTGCTTATTTTCTGCAGAATCTTCTAGCTTTGTCAAGGTACTTTAACATCATTCTTTGTCCAAGAGCCATATCAGAATACATTCCATTCTTTAATGGTCATTGCAGTCATAAGCCTGTTTTGCATCATGTTTTAATTTAGGGTGGGGCAGCTTCCCTTGCGTATCGGAGGTTTTCAACATCTATCCTAACTCCTGGGTCAAGTGATGGTGCATTCCCCTCTGATTTATTATCCACAAAGGCTGTGTTAACACCGGAGCGCAAAATAGGTATGGAAAGAGTTGGAATTTGCTTACACGACTTTATGGGTGATGCACTGGATAGGAAAAATTATAGCTGCTGAAATTAGTGACGTCTACTTAAGATATCCATTTGATGGCTTAATGCTTGACTCAAAATTCTAATATTATTTAAAAAAAGGTCAGGTGAGTTATTATTAATTTTTTTTATTGAAAAATTATGAACATCTAACATTAAAAAGCATCAATATTTCACATGCTTTAGGCTTAAGATGATAACATCACCTTAACTTTCGACCTCTAAACTCTTTAAGTTCAAGACTGATTTGTATTTCATAGAGATGAGCATAGCTTAATTTTTTTGTATTAATTCATCAATTTCAGAAGTACCGCATAAACAGTGTTTTAGAGTACTTTGGTACGATTTTTCATCAATAAAAAAATGTCTTTATATTATTTGTGACATATCTGAAAATAGACTTTTAAATTTGGAGTGTTCTATCTATCATGTCATAGCTCTTCTGTCTGTTGTCACCACCACTTGCTTAAGTAGATTCTAACCATTGCTCACAGTTATTTCTTTCTTCCATTTCTTATGCTATTGACATTGATAAGCAAACTTAAACCAATTAAGGTTCACTTTTTCTATGGGTTGACATGGCATACCTGAGGTTTGACTCTTGGGTGCTTTGAGCTCCTTCAATATTCAGTTGTAATCTTCTGTCCTTTATTTTTACGATGTGCATATTGGTAAATTTTATTAATTTTATGTTGTGATATAGGCCTTTATCAGGACTTGGTAATTCCAGTGACAAATTTTCACAATGAGGACAAGGGATTAATGGTTTTGGCTGGTGATGTTTTTGATGTGCCCATTAAGAAGCATATTATTCATCGTGTTGTACGATGGCAACTTGCAAAACGACAACAGGTGATGGTCGACCATTATAAAGCTTTAAAGAATGTGATTATATAGCATTGATGGTACTATGACTTTAAGTGTATATGGAAAGAATATCATTGGTTTGCTTATGGCTTAGGGTATACCATTGAGAACGTTAAAGTTTTGTTAGTAGTTCTTTAAATTCTTGTCTTAATCACAGTTTATTTGTATGTTATTTGTTTGGTTGTCGGAAGTCAAAACAAAGGTTCCCTTTCTGTTTGATCCACATAAGACATTTTTTATGAAGGAAAAATTGTCAGGGGGCTATCCTATGTGAAATGAAAATGAACGGGGGAGAAGGTGAGGGTTGATGTGTTGATGAATCTGTCCCTAATTTGCATATCATTCATGTCTGATATATGTTACTCATATGTAACAATATTGCATATCTAATATTATTGCATTGCTATATGATGAATTATTTATTATTAGATATGTTACTGATATGTATTTATATTAAACTTCCACACTATAAAAAAAGTTTTGCAACTTGTAAATGTTGGGAAGTTGATGTGTAAGAATCAGGTATCAGAATCTTATGTGATTCAACTTGTCTACAGGGAACACATTCGACAAAAACAATCAGTGAAGTTAGTGGGACTGGTAGAAAACCATATCAACAGAAAGGTACTGGTCGAGCACGGCATGGAACATTGCGTGGACCACAGGTATAGAAGCTCTTTTGCCCTACTCAATGGTTAGATAGGTGGTCTTTTGTGCTGTTGCGGCATGTCAGTGAATTTGCTGGACTTTAAAGACTGTTTTTTGGATAACAGTTTAGGGGTGGTGCTACAATGCATGGCCCTAAGCCTCGGAGTCATGCTATTAAATGCAACAAGAAAGTTAGGCGTCTAGGATTGAAGATTGCTTTGACGGCTCGAGCAGCAGAAGGAAAGGCATGTCTTTGTTCCTCAATTTTTAATTTTACATGAATGCACTTGTGAAAAAGGTTAGAAGTTTCTTTCGGATAGCCTTTCTGGTTACCATTTATTGTATTAATGGGTCGTATGGATTCTATTTATTGAAATGTGGCGTAACGTTGCATTTTTTGCACAATTGATGCATGGGCCTGTGTTCTTGGGAGGGATGCTGACTTGTTTGTGATTATCATCTTCATTTCTGAGAAGGCTTTATGTTAGGATATTTCCATTTTTAAATGTCACATCTATTCCACCAGTTAAACTACTGATATGAGTACTTTTGGGAGAGACGTTACCTCTTTCTTGATTATTATCTACATTCTTACCAGGCTTTGTATTATCTGTACTGCTGTTGTTTAACTGCTGTGGTTGGTCTTGAATATCAAATTTTCACATAATTTCTGTGCCTGTGTATCTGGTTACATTTCTTAGACTTCCTCTTTAACGGTAGCTTCACAAGTCAAATTCTCGAAGCATTTTTCTTCCATATATGGAGCAATAATCTTTAAAATATTTTGGTAATATACAGCTTCTGGTTTTTGAGGATTTGGAGGTCCCTACACATAAAACGAAGAATATTGTGAACTATGTCAACCAAATGGAGAACACCAAGAAGCTACTGCTGGTGGATGGTGGCCTGATTAATGAAAAGCTGAAGTTGGCTACTCAAAATCTACATTATGTCAATGTACTACCATCAATTGTAAGTTCTTGCAATCCTTAATCCTTTTTCACAATATAGTTGGATATGGAATGAAAATTCTGCTGCCTGGATCTTGGCTACATTTTAATAATCTTTCAAGTGTGTGATCTTCTCGATATAATTCAGGGATAAAACCCTAAGTTCAGGCTCTGCAAAGCTAAAACTGTGGCATAACTCTTTGACTTCCTTGAATTGTTGATATATTTGGGTGTTGTTTCATTTGAGAATCCTTGCATGTGAGAGCTGTAAAAATCATGAGTGATCCACTGAAGACATCACAAAACCTTCTTTTTCCCCTTCTCTTAAATAGTTACACACTTTCTTTCTTCTCTGCTAATATTTTACTTCAAAATATCCCAAAGTCCAAACACCAAAGCTTTTCCTGTGTCTTCAAGATTCTCTTTGCATCAGAATAGAAACATATGAACTGGCTTGCATGTATAGACATGATCACACAAGTTGGATATTTATGGAGGTGGGCATCTGTTGTCTCTGAGCTTGCAATTTCTTGTGCTCTTTTCAGGGCTTGAATGTCTACAGCATCCTGCTGCATGATACACTGGTGATGTCTCGTGATGCCATAAACAGGATTGTTGAACGGATGCACACTCCAATTAATCGATGAAGTGACATCATTTTGTGCTCCATTCCATTAGTTTTTGAGTTGAAAGACGACAAGAAGTATCCAGAATAATCTTGTATTGTTTTCTTCTCCTTAAAATATGCAAAAATGCAGTCAGATGCCCATTACCTAGGACTAGTTTACCCTTCAAATAGGAACATTTTTATTTGAATTTCGGTGAGAGATCAAAAATGGCATGATGCAGATTTTGCATTGGTATTTCCAGACAGAAATTTACGCCCCCTTGGTTCTCAGTTTTGGATGCATCTTGTTTCAATCTTCATTGCACACATTTCAGAATACATTGGCTTTGAATGATCCATGGGTGATATTTTCATTTAAAAATTTGTTATGTGAAATTCATCCTAGATGGAGTTCAACTTCTTGTATGATATATCGCAGAAAGTTTACTGTGTGGAAAAATAAAAGCATAATGTATCTAAAATTTTGTTTACTATGGCCAATTATTATAAATTTAATTTTATATAAAAATGAATCTAATAATTTTTAAATTAAATATTTATATCAAAATTTATAAATTTAATTAATTTTACATAATTTTAATATAAATATTTAGTGTAAAAATAAATTTATTTAACTCACTTTTGTATCTCAAGTGTAAGTTCTTAATTTGAAAATAATGGGCTACCTTATGGATACCATATTCTTCATTTTCCTTCCCGGAAACGAGCATAGTATAATATTGGCTTAACAAGATCATTCTTAAAATGTCTCAAAATCATAGAGATTGGGATTCTTTTCTTGCCAGGCGATAACGATAACGAATAGAATGGACATATTAACTCTCTGTTGGGCCAGATGAAGCATCACAAGACTTCACATTCTTAAGCGTGTGATTTTTCATGTTATTTGCAGAACGAGCAGCAGTTTTTGCAGCGCAGGCGGCTGGTAACCATGGGCTAGGTCTTTCAACCGTTTGTGTCTTACGTTAGGATTTAAGGGTTTTGCTTTAGTTGCAAATCCAGTCTACAGCGATTTCATTGCAGAACACATTCCCTCTGCAGTTTCAGGCATTATGATACCAAAAGTTGTTGATGCACAGGTATTTATGTTACTTCAGAAAGAAACAGCAACTATTATTTCCCACGGACACAATTAATCTTATGAAAAGTAATAATACCTAATCAAATATGTAGATTATATCACTCTTCTAGGAGCAACCAATTCACAGGGATCAGAGAGGATTTGTGACTGAAATTCGCGCACAAGCAGCTATAGGAGAGGGTAGAGTTGCAGCTTTTGGGGGTAAAGCGCCTCTTATTAGTAAGATTCTCTTCCAGGTGTTCCCTACCGAAGGTTCCCCACACAAATCGCCCTAATTTTTCGCGCCACTGAAGGATCGGGACAACCCGCCCAAGGGACAGGCCAAGCGGGTGGCCACATAGCCAGCAGCATGGGCGAGGGAGTCAAGCGCGCCAGCACAAGTCCACAAGCCTACCAGCGCCCCAAAACGAGGTTACATGGGCCGAATCCCTCCAGCACCTGCGAGAGCTGCAGCACGCCCCAACGCCTTCCAGAAGATTCCGGCGCCTACTAGACTCGCCACCCAGAGGCTTCCAAAATGCTCCATCATCAGCCAACCAACTCCAGAAGACTCTAGAAGCCTCCAACACATTTCCAGCCACAACCCCAAGGAGGTGGCTCAACTATAAATAGGTGATTAGGGCTTTCATTTGAGACATGTATGAGTGTATAGACAAACCCTGCACATAGCAACCTTTGTACAGCAACTTGGTACATCTTGTAAAGCTTTGTATAGCTTCTTTTTCCCAAAGTAATACAAGTACTTAGTTAATTCTACCCACACTTTGCCTCATTACCATCCTTCACATTTCCATTGCTAAGTTTCTTACCTTGTTAGTCTATTTCTACTAGACTAACTTAGTGAAAAGGCTGACTAGTATTCATCAAGGGGGAGCAATACTGGTGCCGCACGGTGGTTTCATCGGGCCAATTCATTACCATCGTGACAGTTTGTCACACCTTACCCCTCTGTAAGGCATAACATGATCCTGTAGAATACCTAATGAACTACCGAACTTCACCTACCGATAATTCATTAAGTACACTACAAGGGATTTTAAAACTATTTTCTTGCATTTTGGAAGTGGTAAGCATTTTGGTAGGAATTAAAATCATTTATTCAAAGCTTATAAATTAGTAAAAATTTTGTCTATTTTTATTTTTCTGCAAATTTTATAAAAATTTTGACAGAGTTCCGTTTGTATTTGGAGAAAACAGTTCTTCAAATACCTAAAAAAAAGCACTTCCAATAATTTTCTTAACTCCCAACCTCCAAATAATCTCAAATCAACACAATTCAAATAAAAAATTTATCAACTTAAAATATTTCATAATTCCATCCACAGTGCATATAATATGAAATTCACAAATACAAATCTTAATTTACAGAAGGAAATCCAAAAATAATATTATTACAATTTATTATACAACTGCTCAACTTTACATTGATACAAAAAATATTACAATATTTACATCAAAATTAGCTGCAAGGGTATAAAATAATACCCGTACAAAAAGATCAGTGTGGTCCTTAATTCAATAGCAGCTCACTTTGCTGCCTTCTCCTTGCTCTTATCTGCGATAGCAAAATAAGCTATCGCTGAGTATAAAAATACTCAGTGGTGCACAATAAAAATTTTAAATATAATACATAAACCATTCATTAACAAAACATAATTTAAATATTTCTCAACCACATTTCACAAATTATCAAAACTCATAATAACATAATTTAGTCAAATAATTTAATAAATACAGTGTTGCCAAGTCATACACAACTTAAGCCATGACACAAAATTTTCGATCAATGCCGTGTTGTACACCACGACAAAGCAATATACAACCCCACTAATCGAAACCAATGAGAGAGGTGGCTAGCTAGCTAATGAGTACTCATCCGATCTACAACCTCAACTGGTAAACCAGAGAGGGAGGAAAAATAATCGATCTCACCCCATGAATGGAGGAGGAGTAATAAGGCACTGTCACGCTAAGTGTGAATCAAAAATCTATTTCGAACATTTTATTCAAATAATTCATTTGAAATCCGATAAATTTTCAAAGTCATAATTTCATTCACAAGGTGGCAACACAATTCATTATTAACACAAAATTTTCATAAATCATACCAAATCAATTTTTCAATGACAAAATACTCAAATAAGGTTTATTGTGCACAAACCTGACGTGAGTCGCCTCTAGGCCTTGACTCAGTCTCTCAGACCTTCCAAGTCTTTTTCAGCTGAAACACACAGTTTCACAGTGTTTCAGTACCATAACTTAGCATAAATCCAAAAATAAATTTAATTTTACTTTTATCTAGTTTATATCTGCTAAACTCGACGTTCTTTAAATTTTGTGTTTCGGGATTGCTATTCACTACACTATTCAAGTCAATTTGTTGACTTTCTAAGGCTTAATAGGTATGGGAATTCCAACTTCACCCACATACCACATTTTGATCACTAAATTTGTTGGTTTTGGTTATTTTCTCAAAACTTAGGTCTTTTAGGCAAAATTGTTAATTTTCAGTTTTAGTGTCCTAAGTTGCACTGCTCCATTGGTCATTTTACTATTGGAATTTGGCAAAACTTTCTTCATAGAAAATGTTCCCTAATGTCTTAAGTTTATTCTCATTTTTGAATCACTCCAATTGGAGTTTTGTAGCTCATGTTATGGCCATTTGAACCATGGCTGCCAGATTAGATTCAACCCGGTTTGTAAATAATTCAATATTTCTTCCGGCTCCCTGACCTAATTATTTGACTGGCTTAACAGTTCTTTTTCGTGATTTTCTCTTTTCCACTGTGTTCATAATGGTCCTAAGGACCGCGACGTCACATTTTACGGTTCGAAATTTGAGTTTAAAATGACTTCGCAGTCCTTCCCGAGAAGGTCACCCATCGCTGTGACTCTCGGCTCGTTTAACTTCTTATGTTCTGTTTTTCTTGTTTATACTTAACTAATTGGAAATTACTAATTATTTGTGTTTATGGCTTATTTAGTTGTCTTAGATGTGGTTCTAATCCTCTTAATTGTCTGGACCGACACTGGTCATCGGAACAGTGAGATCTACCAGGCTATGCAAATGGGGGTGTTACAATTCTCCCCCCCTTAAATAAATTTCGTCTCGAAATTTTACCTGGTATCAATCTCTGAACAGCTATGGGTGTTGTCTTCTCATGTCCTCCTCTCGTTCCCAAGTGGCCTCCTAGCCCGAATGATGGTTCCACAGCACTTTTACCAATGGTATCTGCTTGTTCCGTTGCTGCTTCACCTCATAAGCCAGAATCTCTATGGGTTCCTCCTCATATGTGAGGTCTGGATTCACTTCAATTTCCTCTACTGGTAGTACATGAGATGGTCTGATCGATACCTCCTTAACATAGACACATGGAAGACGTATGTATCTTCTCCAACTCTGGAGGTAGTGCCAAACGATATGCCAAAGGACCCACTCTTTCCAGAACCTCATATGGCCCAATGAAGCGAGGACTCAGTTTCCCCTTTCTGCTGAATCTCATAATTCTCTTCCAAGGAGAAACTTTGAGGAAAACTTTCTCACCCACTGCATACTCAATATCCCTTCTTTTCAAATCAATGTAGGACTTCTGACAGTCTGATGCAGTCTTAAGTCGATCTCTGATCACCCTGATCTTTTCTTCAGTTTGCTGAACAATTTCGGGTCCAATCATCTTTCTTTCACCCACGTCATCCCAACACAACGGGGTTCTACATTTTCTGCCATACAAAGCTTCATATGGAGGCATCCCAATGCTTAATTGGTAGCTGTTGTTGTAAGCAAACTCAATCAAAGGCAACTGTGTGTCCCAACTGCCCTCAAATTCAATCACACAAGCCCGTAGCATGTCCTCCAAGATTTGAATTACCCTCTCAGACTGGCCATCTGTCTGTGGGTGGAATGCAGTACTGAAGTTCAATCTAGTTCCTTGGGCTCTCTGAAGACTACCCCAGAATCTAAAAGTGAACCTAGAATCTCTGTCTGATACAATGGATACTAACACTCTATGAAGTCTCATAATCTCATCGATGTACAACCTGGCCAATCTGTCTAAACTGTAGTCCATTCGGACTGGCAGAAAATGAGCAGACTTAGTCAGTCTGTCAACAATGACCCATACTGCATCATGACTCTTCTGTGTTCTCGAAAGTCCCATCACAAAATCCATAGTTGTTCTCTCCCATTTCCATTCTGGTACTGGTAGTGGATGTAACAACCTAGTTGGTACTTGATGCTCTGCCTTCACTTGCTGATAAGTTAGGCATTTGGAAACGAATTCTGCCATATCTCTTTTCATACCCATCCTCCAGTAATGCTCCTTTAGCCCTCTATACATTTTTGTACCACTAGGGTGCATGGCAAAAGGAGACTCATGTGCTTCCTTCAAAATGATCTGCCTTAAATCCGCATCATTAGGAACACACATTCTACCCTGGTGTAGCAGTAGACCATCATATCTGATTGAGAATTCTAGTTTCTTGCCCTGCCGAACTTCTTCCAACAACTTTTGATACCTTTCATCATTCTGAGCAGCCATTCTGATCTGATCAATCAACACTGGCTGTACATGTCATGCAACTGCTGTCTGCCCCTCATCATTAATCTCTAAGCTGGCATGCAATGATCTTAACTCATGTACCATAGACAAAGGAGTAACCCGTAGACTTACCGTAGTCTTGCGACTTAGGGCATCAGCCACAACATTAGCTTTCCCTGGCTGATAGTCTATCAGACAATCATAGTCTTTTATCAACTCTAACCATCTCCTTTGTCTCAAATTCAACTCTTTCTGGGTGCCCAAATATTTCAAACTCTTATGATCTGTGTAGATGTAGCACTTCTCCCCATATAAATAATGTCTCCAGATCTTAAGAGCGAACACAATGACTGCAAGCTCCAAATCATGTGTCGGATAATTCCTCTCATGCGGTTTCAGCTGGCGTGATGCATAGGCAATGACATTCCGATCTTGCAGCAACACACAACCTAACCCATTATGAGAAGCATCGCTGTAAACTGTATATTCTTTACCCAGTGTAGGTAAAGTCAGGACTGGAGCCTCAGTCAAACATCTCTTCAATTCATCAAAACTCTGTTGGCATTTGTCCGTCCACTGAAATTTCACATCCTTTCTAAGCAGCTTGGTCAATGGAGATGCCAATATGGAGAATCCCTTCACAAATCGACGGTAGTATCCAACTAAACCCAAAAAATTTGGAATTTCTGTGACATTTCTGGGTGGTCTCCAATTAAGAACAGCTTCTATCTTGCTAGGATCTACCTTAATACCCTCTGCTGATACTATGTATCCCAAAAAGGATATCTCCTTCAGCCAAAATTCACATTTCGACAATTTGGCATATAGCTGTTTCTCCCTCAAAGTTTGTATTACAATCCGCAGATGTCTATCATGCTCTTCTGCACTCCTCGAATAAACCAATATATCATCTATAAATACCACAATAAACTGGTCAAGGTATGGTATGAAGATAGTGTTCATCAGATCCATAAAAGCAGCTGGAGCATTAGTTAACCCGAATGGCATAACAAAGAACTCATAATAGCCATAGTGGGTTCTGAAGGCAGTTTTAGAAATACTCTGCTCTTGTACTTTTAGCTGATAATAACCTGATCTCAGGTCAATTTTGGAGAACACAGCTGCACCCCTCAACTGATCAAACAAGTTATCAATACGGGGCAATGGATATCTGTTCTTTATTGTCACCTTATTCAACTGTCGATAGTCAATGCATAACCGGAGAGTGCCATCATTCTTCTTTACAAACAACACTAGCGCTTCCCAAGGTGACACACTAGGGCGGATAAAGCCCTTGTCAAGCAGCTCTTGCAACTGCACTTTCAATTTTTTTAGTTCTGCTGGTGCCATTCTGTATAGCGTTATGGAGATTGGGTCCACACTAGGCATAACATCAATTTCAAACTGAACTTCTCTTTCTGGAGGTAATCCTGCCAATTCATCAGGAAATACATCCGGAAAGTCACATCTGATAGGAATGTCCTCGATCTTTGGACTCTCCACTTGGGTGTCTATCACATGTGCCAAGTATATCTCACACCCTTTCTTAATCATTTTTCTGGCCAGTGCAGCTGAAATGATGTTTGAAGGCAATAACTGCCTCTCCCCATGTATTACTACATCACCATACTAAGGAAGACCAAAAGTGACTGTCTTCAATCTACAGTCAATCATCGCATGATGCCTGGCTAACCAATCCATGCCCAAGATAATGTCACAATCTCTGAAGGGCATTTCAATCAAATCAGACACAAAAGTGTGTCCTTGGATCACCAAAGGACAATCCTTATATAATTTATTTACCCTGACCTCCTGGCCTAATGGACTAGTTACTAGCACATCATAATCCATTGGTACACACTGAATAGCAGTAGAACACATCACACTAGCACTAACATACGAATGTGTGGAGCTAGGATAAAATAACACATGTACATCTTGGTCAAGGATGGAGAAAATACCAGCTACTACGTCTAATGTTTCAGCCTCCTCTCTCTGACGCATGGTATACACTCTGACTGGTGCACCACTAGACACTGGCTGGTTAATAGTGCTTTGACTTTCAGGAGTATTACCAGTACCCCTAACTCTGCATCTACCTCTACCAGCTGGCTGTGATCCTCTAGGTGTAGAGACTTGGGCTGATCCCTCAGATGTAGTAGAAGGTCCAGACCGGCGCAGACTAGTACAATCCTTAGGGAAATGTTCACTCCCTCTACAGTTAAAACATGCATCGGTGGCCTTGAAATAAACCCCACCATGTGTTCTACCACAAGTTTCACACTGCCGTACTGATAGAGCTCCTCGAGGTGCTTGCTGGGTCTGCTGACCAGACCGGGGTGGTCTTTGGCCAGAGAATCTGCCTCTACCAGATCTAAGGGAGCTGGATCCCCCAAACTATTTTCTCTTCCCAGAACCACTCTCAGGTGCTTGTCCAGTAGTCTTTTCAGTCTTCTCTTTCTCTTGTGTACCCTTCTTCACTGCCCCTTCTGATTCTATCCTTTCCAATTCCAGGGCCTGTGAGATCAACTCAGAGAAATTCTGATGTTGGAAACCCACAACTTGCATTCTCAGATTCGGCCTTAACCCAGCCTCAAACCTCTTACATCTATCTCTGGGGGTGGAGACTAAGTTTCTAGCGTAGTGGCTCAGTCGAGAGAAGTCTCTCTCATATTCTGCTATAGTTCTGTCCCCTTGTTTCAAACTCAGGAATTCTTGTAACTTTATATCCACATATGCATCGGGGACCCACTTCTGTCGAAACTCCCTTAAAAAGTCTGACCAAGTAAGGACTGGAGGTTCTACCAGGCTGTGGGGGATGGTCTTCCACCATTCATACACATCCCCTTGCAATAAGAAAATAGAATACTCGAACTTTAGCTCTTGTGTACACTGTAGCTTCCTGAAAACCCGTTCCATTCACTCTAACTACTGTTCTGCCTCCAGTGGATCCACAGTGCCTTTAAACTCGGTGGCCCCAAGTTTCATCAATTTTTCATATTGCCGAGTTGAGGGCTGTGGTTGTGCTATAGGTGCTTGCATCTGAGCTTGAGGTGGCACATTTCTCGCCATTTGCTGGAAAAACGCAGCCATCTGCTATGCAAACTGACCAGGAAACTGCGGTGCTGGAGTAGAAGCTAGAGTGGCTGACCCACTCAAGTTCTGGAGTGCTGGGGCTTCCCTTTGAACCTCAGCCTCAACAGATTGTTCCACGAAATGATCTCCTTCTTTCATTTCGTTTTATCAAAATTTCTACTTCCTGAGATCAAACACAAGGAGGTTGACTTCCGTTAGTGCATATTCATGATGTAAATATATCATATGTATCAATTAAAGACACTTGAGCAGTTGTACTTATCAAAGAAATATTCATACACATAGTCAAAATTTATTGAAAAACCATGCTCTGATACCACTAAAACATGCCACACCTTACCCCTCTGTAAGGCATAACATGATCCTGTAGAATACCTAATGAACTACCGAACTTCACCTATCGATAATTTATTAAGTACACTACAAGGATTTTAAAAATATTTTCTTGCATTTTGGAAGTGGTGAGCATTTTGGTAGGAATTAAAATCATTTATTCAAAGCTTATAAACTAGTAAAAATTTTGTCCATTTTTATTTTTTCTCAAATTTTATAAAAATTTTGACAGAGTTCTGTTTGTATTTGGAGAAAACAGTTCTTCAAATACCTAAAAAAAAAGCACTTCCAATAACTTTCTCAACTCTCAACCTTCAAATAATCTCAAATCAACACAATTCAAATAAAAAATTTATCAACTTAAAATATTTCATAATTCCATCCACAGTGCATATAATATGAAATTCACAAATACAAATCTTAATTTACAGAAGGAAATCCAAAAATAATATTATTATAATTTATTATACAACTGCTCAACTTTACATTGATACATAAAACATTACAATATTTACATCAAAATTAACTATAAGGGTATAAAATAATACCCGTACAAAAAGATCAGTGTGGTCCTCAATTCAATAGCAGCTCACTTTGCTGCCTTCTCCTTGCTCTTATCTGCGACAGCAAAATAAGCTATCGCTGAGTATAAAAATACTCAGTGATGCATAATAAAAATTTTAAATACAATACATAAACCATTCATTAACAAAACACAATTTAAATATTAATCAACCACATTTCACAAATTATCAAAACTCATAATAACATAATTTAGTCAAATAATTTAATAAATACAGTGTTGCCAAGTCATACACAACTTAAGCCATGACACAAAATTTTCGATCAATGCCGTGTTGTACACCACGACAAAGCAATCTACAACCCCACTAATCGAAATCAATGAGGGAGGTGGCTAGCTAGCTAATGAGTACTCATCCGATCTACAACCTCAACTGATAAACCAGAGAGGGAGAAAAAATAATCGATCTCACCCCATGAATGGAGGAGGAGTAATAAGGCACTGTCATGCTAAGTGTGAATCAAAAATCTATTTCAAACATTTTATTCAAATAATTTATGAGAAATCCGATAAATTTCTAAAGTCATAATTTCATTCACAAAGTGGAAACACAATTCATTATTAACACAAAATTTTCATAAATCATATCAAATCAATTTTTCAATGACAAAATACTCAAATAAGGTTTATTGTGCACAAACCTGACGTGAGTCGCCTCTAGGCCTTGACTTAGTCTCTCAAACCTTCCAAGTCTTTTTCAGCTGAAACACACAGTTTCACAGTGTTTCAGTACCATAACTTAGCATAAATCCAAAAATAAATTCAATTTCACTTTTATCTAGTTTATATCTGCTAAACTCGACGTTCTTTAAATTTTGTGTTTCGGGGTTACTATTCACTACACTTTTCAAGTCAATTTGTTGAATTTCTAAGGCATAATAGGTATGGGAATTCCAACTTCACCATTTTGGTCACTAAATTTGTTGGTTTTGGTTGTTTTCTCAAAACTTAGGTCTTTTAGGCAAAATTGCCAATTTTCAGTTTTGGTATCCTAAGTTGCACTATTCCATTGGTTATTTTACTTTTGGAATTTGATAAAACTTTCTTCATAGAAAATGTTCCCTAATGTCTTAAGTTTATTCTCCTTTTTGAATCACTCCAATTGGAGTTTTGTATCTCAAGTTATGGCCATTTGAACCATGGCTGCCGGATTGAATTCAACCCGGTTTGCAAATAATTCAATATTTCTTCCGGCTCCCTGACCTAATTATTTGACTGGCTTAACAGTTCTTTTTCGTGATTTTCTCTTTTCCACTGTGTTCGTAATGGCCCTAAGGATTGCGGCGTCATATTTTACGGTTTGAAATTTGAGTTTAAAATGACTTCACAGTCCTTCCCGAGAAGGTCACCCATCGCTATGACTCTTAGCTCGTTTAACTTCTTATGTTCTGTTTTTCTTGTTTATACTTAACTAATTGGCAATTACTAATTATTTATGTTTATGGCTTATTTAGTTGTCTTCGATGTGGTTCTAATCTCCTTAATTGTCCGGACCGACACCGGTCACCGGAACAGTGAGATCTACCAGGCTATGCAAATGGGGGTGTTACACAGTTGGTATCAGAGCCAAGGTCGAGGTTAACTTATTTGAGCATTCATCATGTCTGGCAGCACAGGGATGGAGCAAGCCACCATCACCTCCTTACAAGCCCCACCCACAGGGAAGAAGGGTAGGGAGAAATCCCGAGATGTCATTACTGCATTGGAAAAGAGGCTCGCCCATTTGGAGGGCATTGTGTCGGAGCAAAGGGATAGGAGTGACGACCTTGACGCACGTCTCACCGAGCTTGAGTCCAAGGGGGACGAGGTAGAGCTACAGGCTGAGATGCAAGGGGCTCTCAACATAGCAGTAAACGTCCTGTCGAAGAAGGATTAAGCCATGGAGGCAATCCTACTTGCCTACCGGGAGAAGGTAGACAAGCTAGAGGAGGAGCTTGCATTGTGCAAGACAACGCTGGTCAGTGGGGTTGGAACCAGCGGGGTAGCTCATGGCCTCAGGGTTGACGCGCCAAGATCGAAGACCTACAGCGGTGCTCAGAATGCTCGCGAGATTGATAATTTCTTATGGAATGTGGAGAGGTACTTCAAGGCAGTAGGCATCACCGAGGATGCCGTAAAGCTCCGCACTGTTCCCCTCTATCTCAGTGATGTGGCAATCGTATGGTGGAGAAGGCGTAATGAAGACATCAAGAAGGGGACTTGCACAATCTCCAGGTGGGAAGAGTTCACCAAGGAACTGAAAAGGCAGTTCTACCCAGAGAATGCTGAAAGTGAGGCTCGGGCCAAGCTTAGGCGCCTCCAGCACAAGGAGGGTGCTATCCGGGAGTATGTGAAAGAATTTTCCGAATTGATGTTGGAGATCCCGGACATGGGGGAGAAGGACGCCCTATTATGCTTCCTTGATGGCCTCTCAAATTGGGCTAAATTGGAGCTCCAGCGTTGAGGTGTGCAAGACCTTGCCACCACAATGGCAGCTGCTGAATCCCTTATCGAATTCAAGAGGAAGGAGCCCAGCAAGGATAAAGGGAAGAAAACAGACCAAAGCCACAAAACCAGGGGTGGAGACAAGTCCAGGCATGGCAAGGACAACCGGTGGAACAAAGGAGCGAGGGACAAGGCTAAGGAGAAAGACGGGGAGTCTCCTAGAGCCAAATTTACTTACTTTATCTATAACGGGCCTCATAGAGCATTTAAGTGTCCCAAAAGGGGCAAGCTCGCTGCCCTGGTTTCAAAAGAAACTGAACCACCAGAGGAGAGGCATGTTGCCTCGTTAAAATTGCTTAGTGCAATCAAGGCCAAGGTTAAGGGACAAAACCTAGGCCGAATGTTGGTAGAAGCTGGTGTCCAGGGTACACCTATAGTAGCATTGGTGGACACTGGTGCGGACACCCTTTATATGTCCACCCAACTTGCGGACGAAATCAAGCTGCCCTATGAGAAGGTGCAAGGGTCAGTTAAGGGCATGACTGCTGAAAGCATGCCTATTTCCGGAGTTGCAAAGAACGTAAGTTTGCAGATTGGGCAATGGCAGGGCAAAGTTGATATCACCATTGCCCCACTCAACGAGAAGAAGTTGTACTTGGGGATTGATTTCTTGCGTGAGGTGCAAGCACTGCTAGTCCCCTATGCAGACACCATGTGTATTATGCAACATGGACAGCCCTACTATGTGCCCATAAAGAGGGAGAATGGCAAGGGCAATGTTATTTTGGCCATGCAACTGTCCAAGGGACTGAAGAGGAATGAACCAACATTCCTAGTTGCCTTCAAGGAGGATGAAGGACAGTAAGGTGGGGGAGCATCTATCCCCACTCCGATCAAGAGGGTGCTCAAGGAATTCAAGGATATCATGCCATTCGAGCTTCCAAAGAAATTGCCTCTACGAAGGGAGGTTGATCATGCAATTGAGCTTGAAATAGGGGCAAAACCACCAGCCTTTGCCCCCTACCGCATGTCTCCACCAGAGCTTGAAGAATTGAGGAGACAACTGAAGGAGCTACTAGATGCTGGATACATCAGGCCCTCTAAGGCACCTTATGAAGCACCGGTGCTATTCCAAAAGAAGCATGATGGATCACTTCGATTGTGGATAGACTACCGAGCATTGAACAAGATTACTGTCAAGAACAAGTACCCTATTCCTCTCATAACAGACTTGTTCGACCAGCTGGGACAAGCTAAGGTGTTTTCAAAGTTGGATCTGCGCTCGGGGTACTACCAGGTGCGCATTGCCGAAGGTGATGAAGGGAAGACAGCTTGCGTAACTCGATATGGATCTTACGAGTTTCTAGTCATGCTTTTCGGCTTGACGAATGCACCGGCAACCTTCTGTACCCTCATGAATAAGGTACTTGCTCCTTATCTTGATAAATTTGTTGTAGTTTACTTGGATGATATTGTCATCTATAGTAATTCCTTGGAGGAGCATGTGGAACATTTGAGGAAGGTGTTCAACACCTTAAGGGCCAATGAGCTCTATGTCAAGCAGGAGAAGTGCTCCTTTGCCCAAGAGGAAGTGGCATTCCTAGGGCATATTATTTGAGGAGGCAAACTATGGATGGATCCTTCCAAGGTGAGGGCTATCCAAGAATGGGAGCCGCCCACCAAAGTAACCGAGCTAAGGTCTTTCCTTGGGTTGTGCAATTACTATCGGTGGTTTATACAAGGGTATTCCGCCATTGCAACACCCCTTACAAACATGTTGAAGAAGAGTCAATCTTGGGACTGGTCTAGTAAGTGCCAGCATGCATTTGAAGACTTGAAGGGTGCAATTGTGGCAGAACAGTGCTAAACCTGCCCAATAATGGGAAATCTTTTGAAGTACACACGAATGCATCCGACTTCGCCATCAGTGGTGTTCTCATGCAAGAAAGGCATCCTATCGCTTTCGAAAGCCAAAAGCTTTATGACACCGAAAGGCGCTATACCATCCAAGAGAAGGAAATGTCGGAAGTAGTCCATTGCCTCCGTATTTGGCACCATTATCTCCTTGGCAGCAAGTTAATTGTCAAAATAGACAATGTGGCCACTAGCTACTTCCAGACCCAGAAGAAGCTTTCTCCTAAGCAAGCTAGATGGCAAGACTTCTTGGCTGAATTTGATTTTAAAATGGAGTACAAGTCGGGCAAAGCTAATCTCGTAGCAGATGTTCTTAGTCACAAAGGGGAGCTGGCTGACATTAGCCAACCCACTAGCAATCTATTGGAGAGGATCAAGCAAGGGCTAGAGCATGACCCTATAGCCAAGAGTTATATTTCCTTAGTCAAGGAGGGCAAAACCAGAAGGTTTTGGCTTGAGGACGGACTGCTTCTCAACAAGGGACGCCGAGTTTATGTGCCTCAACATGGCAACGTGCGAGGGGAAATATTGAGGGAATGCCATGATAGCCGATGGACGGGACATTCTGGCATCCAGCGGACAACAGCTTTGGTGGAGGACGCCTATTTCTGGCCTCGAATGAGGGATGACATTGAGGCCTACGTAAAATCTTGTCTTGTCTGCCAATAAGATAAGGTAGAGCACCAGCACCCTGCAGGGCTATTGGAGCCGCTACCCATTTCGGAGAAGCCTTGGGAAAGTTTTTCCATGGATTTCATTGTGGGACTTCCTCAATCTGAAGGCAGCGGATGCATGCTAGTCGTGGTAGACCGATTCTCCAAGTATGGAGTCTTTATTTCAGCACCAAAAGACTGCACTACAGAGCAAGCAGCTCAACTTTTCCTCAAGCATGTAGTTAAGTATTGGGGGCTACCCAAGACGATCATCAGTGATCGAGACTCCAAATTCACGAGATGGTTCTGGACTGAGCTGTTCAAGCTACTGGGGACGGAGTTAAACTTCTCTACAGCAATGCATCCCCAGACGAATGGGCAAACCGAAAGGATAAATGCCTTGCTTGAGATGTATCTACAGCACTATGTAAGTGCCAACCAGCGGGATTGGGCTAAGCTGCTTGATGTTGCCCAATTTTCATACAACTTGCTCCGAAGTGAGTCTACTGGTCGAAGCCCGTTTGAGATTGTCATAGGACAGCAACCGATTACTCCCAACAAGGTGGCTATCGGCTACAAAGGAGTAAGCCCAGCGGCCTACAAGTTTGCAAGGAGCTGGGAAGAGCAACAAGAGGCAGCCAGGGCTTGTCTTTCCAAGGCAGCCAAGCGCATGAAGAAGTGGGCTGATAAGAAGAGGCGCCCACGAGAGTTCCAGGACGGAGATCTAGTGCTGGTAAAACTCTACCAGCATGGCAAAGGATAAGCAGGACAGCATCGGGGACTCTTAAGGAGATATGTGGGACCCTTCCCCGTTATCAAAAGGGTTGGTAAGCAAGCCTACAAGGTGGACCTGCCACCCAATTTGAAGATGCATCCGGTCTCTCATGTCAGCTTGCTCAAGCCATTCGTGGAAGACCATGAAGACCCTGAAAGAGCAATCTCCTCTAGAGCACTAGCAAGAGTTCGCATTCAATACTCAAAGGAGGTGGAGGAGATTATCTCCGACCGAGTCGTGCATCATGGGCACAAAGCACCTACTTGGGAGCTATTAGTAAAGTTGGGAACCGTTGGACGACCTGTGGCAGTTTAAGGATAAAATTGCCGCATACGAAGATAGCCGAGCGTCGAGGACGTCGCTAGATTCGGTGGGGGAGAATGTTGCCTACCGAAGGTTCCCCACACAAATCGTCCCAATTTTTTGCGCCACTGAAGGATCGGGACAACCCGCCCAAGGGACAGGCCAAGAGGGTGGCCACATAGCCAGCAGCATGGGCGAGGGAGTCAAGCGCGCCAGCACAAGTCCGCAAGCCTACCAGCGCCCTGAAACGAGGTTACATGGGCCGAATCCCTCCAGCACCTGCGAGAGCCTTGCAGCGCGCCCCAGCGCCTTCCAGAAGATTCCAGCACCTACCAGACTCACCCAGCATGCTCCAGCGCCCACTGGAAGGGCCTAGCGTGCGCCAGCGCGCCCCAACAGACCCCAGAGGCTTCCAGAACGCTCCATCATCAGCCAACCAGCACCAGAAGACTCTAGAAGCCTCCAACACATTTCCAGCCACAACCCCAAGTAGGTGGCTCAATTATAAATAGGTGATTAGGGCTTTCATTTGAGACATGTATGAGTGTATAGACAAACCCTTCCCATAGCAACATTTGTACAGCAACTTGGTACCTCTTGTAAAGCTTTGTATAGCTTCTTTTTCCCAAAGTAATACAAGTACTTAGTTAATTCTGCCCAAACTTTGCCTCATTACCATCCTTCACATTTCCATTGCTAAGTTTCTTACCTTGTTAGTCTATTTCTGCTAGACTAACTTAGTGGAAAGGCTAACTAGTATTCATCAAGGGGGAGCAATACTAGTGCCGCACGGTGGTTTCATCGGGCCAATTCATTACCATCGTGACACAGGAGACCAGATTTTGTTGACATTAACAAAATCTTGGTGACGTGCTTAAGCTAGATATTCTTGCCCCAGGACACCAAATATGGGCAGCCTGGAGCCCTGTTTTGATCCCCTACTAGCAGGTAATAATTATGCAATAATTTGTTGCTAAATTATGTAAGTACAGCGACTAGATTCAAAACACCTATTCCATTGGCAAGTTATTTAGGATACGATTTTGCACTACTGTCTGGAGCAAGACATGTAGTGGGAATAGCAACACTCATAAAGCAACTCATACCTTCATGGACTCCATCCACGATCGCATCAGCCCTCTCAACCACTGCCACCAAAGTATGATAATTATGGAGAAGTCATACTGGCAGAAGAACATGATATCAACAGCTTCTGTCCCTCTGCGCACATTTTGATTTTGGTGCTGGTCTCGTGATATCAGCACTAGGATTTCAAACAGTGCGGAGCGTCGAGAATGTAGGTGGCAAGTTATAGACATATCTGTGCTCAGTGATATCTCCTAATGGGACCATAATTAACCTGTCTCCGGCCTTTTTTACAATTGCTCCACAAGGAACTCAAGATATAGACATAAAATTTCGCGTGATCCAGGCACGGGATGTGTTCTGCTTTGGAGAAATTGTTCTGACAGGAAGTTTAAATCATATTGTTAGAATCCCATTACCGATGGTGTCAGTCTCTAGATCCTAAATTAAATTGATTCGACAAAATATTGACAGTAATTGAGGATCATCAACTTTTCTTATGATAGAAAGCAATGATCTTCCATCGTCTGTTCTTCTGCATCTATCGAAAAGCTATAGCAGTCTGCCTGACAAAGAGATTAATCTTTCTCTTCAGTGGTAGAACACGTACGAGATAACCAATTAATTGTTGGCAGTCTACACGTGATGATGGATCATGTGTTCGAGGCAACCACTTGGTTTCTAGTGGTTGTTTTCCATGAATAAACTTTTGGTATATTCTTTTTCTTTCGGCTCTGATTGAGATTTGAGTTGACACTTTACATTCCTATATACAGAAATCAATGGCAGTTAGCTTCAATGGTCGCCTGCCATGGGGGAAAAAAATCTTTCTACTAGATCCGCTATTGTTGATCCTGAAAGCCTCTCCTACTCTTTTCAAGAGAAGTTTTGAGGTGCAATGAACTTTGCCTATTACGCTTAGAATATATGTAACTTGTGTCAGAACAAATGAAATAATAATGAATCTATTAATGTTACAAGTTACTATCGCATCATCATGCCTGCTAAAAGTGTAAGTTTTATTCTGTCAAACACATACACTCTTTACATCGTGGAAACCGGTAAACACTCCTCGCAATGGGCCTTTCAAAAATATGTTTTGTTTGTCTGACTGCCTTCCTAACTCTTTGCTCAAACACTTTCCATTCTATAGTGGAGTTCTTCATGAATATGGCTGCAAGTCTCCGCTTATTTGGCCGTATTGTTGGCATTCTCCCTCCACCATTATATGTTCGATATCCAGCAACCAAAGATGACAGCTGACTCCCTGAGTCTGTCATGGCAAATGCATCAGCAGCAGTGCATGCTATGAAGTCCAGTGCAGCTAGCTGCAGATGAAATGAGCTCGTCATGCATTGTTACAGTAACCAGAAATGAGGTCAATTGGTAAAGTACTTTGACAATGACACAGTTTTTGAACCTTTTTAATGGTTTTGTAAGATTACTACAGAGCAGAAGCTCCCCCCTATAATTATTTCTAGCTAGCTGAATAGAGAGCTGGAATAGGACCACAGAATAAGGGGCCAAACCCCCAGCCAGAAGGTTTCTCAAGAGAAAGAACCAATATCCAACTTAGAAACTTCAAATATTCTCTGACCTTTAATTTTCAGAAGGTTAGAAGACTACATTCATAGTCTGAGGGCATATCTTATACTCTCATTAAGAGAAGACCTATCTCTTACTACAAAAAAGTATATGGTAGATTCCAAACTAAAAGGGAAGCCATCACCAGGTTATGTTTCTGCCAAACAGGTCCTGGGAAGAGAAGATTTTGAAAGAGTCCTACCCTTTATGGAATGAATTGGTTAAACTCGAAAATAAAACCCATTCACTTGCAGCTACCCAGGGCTCTCACCGTTGAGATAAACTCCATCAAGATTCCTTGCCTGTAGCCACTCACCACACCCAAGAAGAAGGAAAATGAAGTTATATTTCATCTAAAAGTCTGTTGAGCCCTTTTAATGTTCTTTTTTATCACAAGGATATCATCATACACCAATATAGTGTCAAGAATCAAGATTCGTTTTCCCTAAATTTTTATAGAAATTATTCTTCACAGTTCTCTCCACCTACACCTAGTGCATTAAACTATATATAGCAGAAAACAAAAGAGATGAGTGCCACTTTGTTACCTGAGATGAGAAGTTTGAGAATGGTTCAAGTTCGGTTGCTGAAAGCAGTTTCTCTTTAGTAACTAAATTAGGATACAAGCTGGTTAAAGCAGCTAACCTAGGTTGTCCCCCATATATACTCGCACCAGCCACAAATATATGCGTCTTCCGGTTGAAACCAAGAGCAGCAAGCATAAGTACTGCTTCTTCAGGTGTCAATGGACACAGGCCTTCTGACCTGAGTGCTGCAGGAGAAGGTAGCCTGCAAAAAGTCAAACAATTCACTAAGAAAATACTGTAGACATATTTCCTTCCAAAAGATATAGTGAATAGGTGGATATGACCTTTTTTTATGACAAATTTTACTTCATGGGGAAGAATATTAGAAAATTAAGTTTAATAATCCCTTTTTTTTTTTTTTTACTAATCCTATTTAGACACACCAAAATGCGAAATCTTTGAAGAATCACAGTCCATTAACACATGGCAGGTATGGGAGAAATAAGAATTCCAAAAGTGGGCTTGACCATGCATGTGCCCCTGAAGACTCATTAAAGTTAAAGAGGAAAAATTACAAGTCCAGCATCTATTCATCAGTAAGTCTAAATAACAAAAATAATAAAAATAACATGGCAATGGACAAATAAATGAAATAAAATTCAAAGCAACTTATCAACTGTTTGCAGATAGCAATTATGTATAGTAAAGGCACACTGATCCAGCAAATTATAATACATGAAGATGTGCATTTGACACGCGTACATATGAATATGTGCAAGCAAGAGAACAGCAAAAATTGCAGAAGCGCATACCTTTTTGTCCTCTCAAGAAGTGCCAATGCAGGGAAATGAATTTCACGGTATGCTTCCAATGATTTTCTCTCTTCTTCACCACCACCATATTCACATAAAGAATGTGCTACCATATCAATTTCAAACCTCAGATGTAGAGCTAGATATCTTGAAGGTTTTCCACCATGAGCCCTTGTTTCTTCCACATTTGATTTTGTATAAGGACCAACAAGACAATGATCCAATGGTCCATGATGAGATGCACGTTTACGCAGCCTTTGAAGGAGCAAAGCACCAGTTTGTTGTATTTTGGGAACAAATTGCAGTGCGTGAAAATTACATCTGCATCGAAGTCTCTAGATGAAATCCCCCATATTAGGAAGAGCAAAGTAGGAATGAGAATAAAGGATAATGACAAATAATTCTTACAATATACGATAACTTGTAATGGACTAGAGAAATGAAGGCTAAACATTTACCTGCAACTGAAATGGTATTGGATCAAATGCCAAGCGATTCCCAAATCCAATGAAATGGACAACTCTATTTTTCAGCAAAATAGGGAGAATATTTTTCAGATAAAAGCTTGGCTTGGACTCTTTCCTAATATCTACATCAGTCACCTGGTCACCATTTGAAATATCATTATCACGAACGGTTGCTGTAAATAAAACCAATTCAATTAAAAAATGTTCAAATTAATTGAGATATCAAACTCACAATACTACCAATTGCCTCCAAGTCTAGTGATCGAAGCTCCTCAGGAAGTTCTTTCACTATCCGAATATCGGGAGTCAAGTAATTAATAAAATGCTCCTCCTGATAGATATCGCTGAATTGACTATGAAATATAACAATTGACATAGTTAATTACTTTTTCATTGAAATGATATAATCATATGCAACAGTTATTACTTTTCCACCAAAACCACACAATCATAAATGAGAGTTTCCAAGAAGGGGGATGAAAAAAGAAGAGAGTTGGGGCGATAGCCAAGGCATTCACAATATTATTATAATGCCGCTTATTTGAAGTAAGAATTTTTTCCATGAGGTTATTAAAAGAAACCAACTTCAAGCTTAGCAGTGAAGCGATCTAAAAACTATCAGGGCAGCAATAATATAGATAGATAATTATAGTCTATCCAACAATCAATAGTTTGTTTTCACTTAAGGGGGAAAAGGTGTGAAGATATGAATACAAATGAATTTTAAAGAAGGGGGAAAATGTTACCTCACATCTCTCCAGACGCTACTGTACATAAATTTAGGAACAACAAGAGTTGAATTCAGCAACCGTGCAACAACAACAGCATTGCAAACCTGTTTTCAAACAAGTAAGAACTAAGTTTGAACCAATTGAAAATCATAAACAAAATAACATATGTTAAACCTTCAGAAGCAAAGAGGAAGCATACAAAATTATGAGATTGGGCCTCATAAGAAAACTCATGTAAGCTGTAATTGGTCGCAGGCATTACTTACAGCTACTCTCTGCTGGTTCATCCCACCATTTGCTGTGACCATTATATAACCGTTTTTTCCCCCTATTAAAGTCACACAGAAAAATATCATGTCAGAAGCTGCTTTTAGCAACCATAATATGCACCTTCTCACCCATTTTTAAGATATCCACAGCATATTTGCACATAAACATGGCATGCAGACACAATGAAATGCAAACATTAAATTGCATTCTCATGCCTATACATTGGGAGAGAGGATTGAAAGAGAAATTCAGTCACCACTAGGATCCCAGTTGCGTTGATCAGCACAAGGTATCCAAGCGGAGGCCTCAACAAATGGTTCCTGCCACAAATCTTTTGGCTCGCGTTTATTCTGTCACCATGTGTAATAACACAAAAGCAATCAATTAAGATACATTACACAGGCAAATAAAACCCAAAGATTGAAGCTAAATGGTCTGCCATACAGAGAAGAACTAGATAAGAAATTCTGATGTTCAATTACCTCTGCCAAGGCATGGGCAGCCAAAGCCAACATCCTTTCATAACTACCTTTCTGCGTCTTTTTTCCTTTGCTAAGCTTTCCCCATTTTTCCTGCACACATTCCAAGTATATAAATAACAATACTCTAGCAGCATAGGCTTACTTACAAATGAATGTCCCTCCCTTCCACACTAATTTAGCTAGAATTCTGAAACACCGCCTTGCTCCGAATAACAGAAAAGCCCCTTTTTTTATTTCATTTTCCCTGAATTGGTAAAGCTAAAATAAGGTAATAAGACATTTTTTTGCTATTAGTATTAAAATCTGCAGTCACCATAAAAAAATAGGAAAATAGTGGGAAAAATTCTTGTATTCTTAGTTCAAATATAAAAAGCCACATTCATTCACACATATCTCCCAACCAAAGCATTCGTAAAGCAATCTTCCTGAAGGAGGCCATATAAATAAAGCTCAAGAAAAGCGGGGGAAAAAAATTCTTTTTTTTTCCAATAAGTAGTAAATAAAAGTAAAACTGCACAGCAAGCAATTATTCTAATAAATCTTTCCAAATCCAGTAGAACTGCAAATATATCTCTTCGAGTTTTTCAGAAAAATGCTCAGTAAGTAAATATCGACACCTACCTTTTTGGAAACCAAGATCGAAGGAGGAGAATTTTGAGAAGAATAGTTTTGGAGGTCAGCCACTCGATGGTCTTGAAGCCGCAAAAGCATGAACCAATTAACAAAGAAAAACAAACCCACTAATCCAATCACAGCCACCAGTCCCTTCACTTTCTTCCTTTGATACCACAGCCTCCCGCCTTTTCTCTTCACCGTCCTATTTACTTGCCTCTGTTTCTGATCCCGCAAAAAACAGAACAAAATTGACGACGAAAATGGCTTGCCGTGTCGATTATCTAAATATAAGTCATTGTTTAGTAACCTAGAGGAACTGAGTCGAGGTGATTGACTAGGCGACGATTGATGGCTCATAGAGGTGGCAGAATTGGAGCGGGAGTGGAAAAAACAACTACTCTCGGTTCGATCTGAAACCAACATATCTGAAAGCTGAGGGTATTCTTTTTGGAGAAGGTTTGAGAGATCAGATGATGAATCCATCTGGGTTTAAATTGAAATTTTAAAGTTGGAAAGAGAGGTTGCTTTATGACAAGGAGAGCTCCTTGCTCGCTTTGCTAAAAATTGAAGGAACTGTCTGAATTTCAGGTCATTTAATTTTCTCTTTGTTGTCCTGAAATGTCTTGAGATAAAAATGGTGTGCTGTTGTGGGGCTTAGGAGAGCGAGTTAAAATAGCAAATGGGATTGATTGACGGCTATTAAACGACAACTAGGACCCACAAAATCATAACAGTTTTTGCTTCAACTGCGATTTGGCTGCCTGCTTTTCTTCTTCAGTGATTCATTAGGCTAATTAATATTTTGGATCAATTTATGAAAAATCATAAAAAAAAAAAAAATCAATCCTTTTTTTTTTTTTTTATAATCTCTCATCACAATTTCAAAGGAAGACTTGAGAAGTTCTTAGCTCAAATGCCAACCTTCGTTTGTAACTGATTTTCACGAACTTCTCATCTCCACAAGCCAAGCATGAAAGACGAGGATTTAAGGAAATTACAAGATAGCAGTTCTATTCACGTCTTGCCCAAAAGTAAAAACAAGCCTGTCCACCTACTCATTACATTACAACTGAAGAGGGAAGAGCGCAGAGGCAACGTGGCACAGCCTGGTTTTGATCAGTTAACCTTGTCGTTTCCACTTCACCTTCCCGTATCACACGTCTTCATGCGTTGATGTACGACGAAAGTGATACGCACTTGCCTTTCAGGGCGGTCAGGTTCTGGTATAATACCACTCGAAAGTAGAACTCATGAGTTGGTTTGGTTCAGTTCCACTTTTGCAATGCAACTTTTCCTGAATTCTAAACAAGAGAATCATAGAAGGCAACCCTTTAGTGCCTGGATTTGCGCCAAACAGGAATTCAAAAGAAAATTGTCTTTGGATTTTCTGTTTCAGTGGGGTCATTAATGTCTCAGAGTGTCAGCTTTCAATATCAAGTGTCTCCACAATCAAACTACTTTTCACAAGATGATTTCTTACACAACAAATCTCATCAAAACATAAACTTGCAAGAATCAAATGGAAATTCTTATTGTGCCGCAATACATATTGCATCAAAAAGATTCTGGAAAATTTTTTTAATACAACATTGAACCATTTACAGATAATGATACCCTGAAGTATTTGCAGTTCACAATTGTTCTGGACATAATTACAGTATCTTCTGTGATCTGATTCTAGTACTCGTTTCACTTCTTTCCTCTAAATATGTGCTCATTCTTTAGTCACTCAATGATATATCTCTCTCTGGTCATTTACCAAGTTGGAAGTGTCACCTCCAATTCAACAAGGCTAGGACAATCAAAATCACAAATTGATTGCCTCATGCTCTGGAGTCTTGTATGCAAATCCCGATTCATCACTAGAATGCCTTTTGACCACACTCGCCCTTTGAACTAACCGCACCAATGCTTGCACAACTTCAGACATGGGAGGGCGGAACTCAGGTTCCGGCTATACAGAAAACAAATCGAAAGTTGTTCCCTCTCATTTCTCAGTGATGGGAATAATATTACACAAAATAAAATCAAAGAAAACCCAGCACTAGGAAGCTTAGAGTTTATTTAAGAATTTTAATTATTATAGAAATAGAAAATTTAAAGAGTTCTTATTGTTTAGGAATTATATTATTATTAGGTCCATTATTTCCTAATTTATCTTATTTAGTATTCCTAATTATGAATTAGGCTTTCTATTCCTAATTTGATTCGGATAGTAAGCTCTATAAATAGAGCTAATTTTCTATTATTCAGTAGCTTTAGACTATGATTATTTGACATTAATAAAATTATTGAGAATTAGTTCTCTTTTTCAATTATTAGTCCTCATTTTGTTCTGTGTTCTTGTTTGCTCTGCGTCAGTATATTTGCATGCTCTCGCAATCATACACTTGTCCTTCTAGAATCCAGATATTAATAAAAGGGTGACCTCATGCACGAAGCATATCACACTTATGGGCTCTGAGGAGGGTTGATATATGCAGTGTTACCCTGCTTTGTAAAGAGGCTGTTTCCGTGACTTGAATATGTAATAACCATGTCACAAATGGAGTAACTTTATCGTTACACCGAAGTCACCTTCTAATGTCCTTCCAAATATTCCTGGAGGTAAAGACCAGGTCTTCTTGATAGTTTTTTGTTATTGTTGTTGTTGTTGTTTTTTTTTTTTTTTTTTTAAAGCTACACCAGGAAGGGATCCGGGGAATGTCTAATCTGCTTTTGGAAGCAAATGGGGAAACTGTGCTAATGATAGTTTGGTCTCAACATATATTTAGTCTTACCATCAATAAAGAAGCTTACCTGAACACAGAGGGCAATGATGTCAGCGAAACGTGAAAGAGACTTTGCAGGATACATGCCATTCAAGGCAGGATCAACCATTTTTGCCAAAGCATCAATATCGTGCAGTTGAGGAGTAGCCCATCTCACAAGTGACTGCTCTGATCTCACCCTTGAACTATGAAACACACAAAAATTGGACAAAGGATGCCATAATGTAAATAAATTTTAAGAAATTGCAGAATAAAAAAAAATAATCTTTAACATTTCCTAGAAGAGAAAGACAATAATCAGCAAACAACAGAAGTGTTACCTGTCCAGCGGCTTCCGACCAGTCAGTAGCTCCAACATCACCACACCAAAGCTGTACACATCACTCTTTACAGTGTATACTCCTGACAAGGCAAATTCAGGAGCACTATAGCCAAATGATCCGACCATCTGTGTTGACACCTGTCATTGTGAACAATGTTATACTCATTCAGCACTTATACAAACGAAGTTATGTCAACAAGTTCCAAGGAGGGGAAAAAAAAATAATAAGATTGCCCACTGTAAAAATTATCCATCTCTGCTTTTACCTGCCTCTCTGTGTTTGGTGTGAGAGCAGCTAAACCGCAGTCTGACAAGTGGGGATTGAGCTCTTCATCAACTAAAATATTTGCTGACTTGAAATTTCGATGCACAACAGAAGGCAAGCAAACTTCATGCAGGTACCTGACAAATATGCTACAGTTTAGAATGAAAAGCAGGGCACCAAATGAGAGATAGAGAATTATAATGCCATACAAATATAACATACTCTAAAGCCCGCGCCGTCCCAAGTGCTACCCTAACACGTGCATTCCAAGATAGAGTCTTGCTACCATCATCAGCAAAGTGCAGCATATCATGCAGACTCCCATTCCCAATATATTCATAAACCAAAAGGCGCTGGCCATGCTCTGAACAGTATCCTACCAGTGAAACAATGTTTGGGTGCCTCAACCGAGACATATTTGAAACAGCTTCAAGAAAGTTATCTTCCTCCTGCAATGAAAGTGCTGCATTGTCGATCTTCTTAATAGCCATTGCCTACATCAACAGCACACAATTTGATTAACTTATTTTTGTAACATAATTCAGAAAAATCCAAACCAGAAAACAGAAAGAAAAACTATTATTTCATGATGGCTCTGTTATATCATACTAATAAGTTCATGACAAGAAAAGAATTAAACTGAGATACAAGGTACATGACACAAGTTTAACAGTGGCTATCCCCAATTAAGTCAGTGTACGTATGCCTATTTGTTATCTAACTTGGTAGAAAAAAGGGGACAGAGAGACTTGCAATCAGGCATCGGTAAAAGATGTGGCATAACATGACCTCATATACATCATTAATAACCTCCAAAGTTTTGTCTCTGTTTGTAGACTAACTTAGCAAAATGTTGTTAACACTTTAGAGTAGTTGCTCAAATCACACTTGTGGAAAATATTCAAGGACAAATAAAATTTTGGTACTACTCTGCAGGATTGCCTACAGTAGAATCCTGCAGATGCAACACTGGCAGCTCCAATGCCTTATACTCAGAGAAGCATATACAAACCAGAAAGAATCACAAAGACATCTATTCTTTATATGCAATGATCAAGTTACCTTTCCATTAGGAAACTCCCCTTTGTAAACACGACCAAGAGAACCTTCACCAATTAGAAACTCTTGACTAAAGCTATTAGTTGCTGTTTGGAGAGAAGCAACAGTATATGAAGTAGCAGTGATTGGTGACTTCATTCTCTTTATGGATCCAGAATTCCCCTGTAACCGCTCAACTACCAATTTCTCAGCAGGTGGGGGCTTCAGATCTGTAACAGCAGCAATGTTTTTCACTCTCTGCTCTTGTATGTCCATATTTACTGCAATAAGGAAGCAGAATTTAGCACCTCAATAATTAGCATTATTGAGCTTCCTTTTTCAAGCTATTAATGAACAAATTTTGAAGTAAATTGACATGAAGAAAATTTCCAAATTCTTGTAAAGTGCTGCATAGTTAGTAAACAGTTTAACCAGTGCCACTAGAGTGATTTTAGCTATTCCTATCTGTGATCCAAAGAAACTGAATGACTTCTAAGAGGAGAAATAAGAGGAGGAAGAAGAATAAGAAGACACCCTCTGTATATATTCTATTACAGATATCATAGTCCCACAAATATCCAAATCTCAAGTGAACATTTAAATGAATGAACAAGTCAACATTCAAAAGCTTAAAAAAGAAGAAGAAGAAGAAGAAGAAGAAGAAGAAGAAGAAATAGTAATGTAAGGAGAATAAAAGAAAAAAGGAAAGAAAACCTACTGTCATTTGTGCCAGCAGACCGACTTCCCTGGGAAACTATGACACCAGTGTCCTTCCTTTTATTTTTTCTAATGCAAAAAACAACAGCAAGAAGTGCAAGGAGAAGCATAAACACACAACCCATGATTATGCCTATAATAGCCCCCACTGACATTCCCTTATCCGATTCAGATGACTGGCCATTAGAAGATGGGGGTGAATGTGCGCCTGATCCTGAATGACTACGATTATTATGAGATCTACCAGGTGGCGGTGGGGTATATGGTGGAGAAGGAGGAGCAGGACCATTGTCAAAAGAATTTCCATCATATCTGTTTTATTTTTTTCAACAGCTAAGTTAGACTTATTGCAAAAGTGAACTGAAATGCAAGAAACACAAAGCATCACATAAAAAACTTACATAAAGTTTGGAATTGAATTAAGTTCTTGAGGTATCCATCCGCTGAAATGGTTGTTTGCAACATTTCTATTGAAAATATAAATGAAAATAAGGAAAAAAATAGATAATAAATTGAACACTCCAGTAGTAAAAGAACTTACAAAGTAGTCAAAGGCAAACCCGTAAGAACATCTAGAGAACCAGTCAGTTGATTGTTCTGAACATTGCTGCCACAATTAGAATATCATGAGAACTCCAATCCAGCTGCACAATATTTTGTTATTTAATTAGTTTAGAAAGATACTAGGATTCAACTCACAGTGTTGAAAGATTGGACAATGAACTAATGGAACTGGGAAGATCTCCACTAAAATTGTTGAAAGAGAGATCCCTGCATCCACAAGCATGGTAGCATAAAATAACAACCTAAAAGCACTATTTATTTAAAATTGCATTCAACATGTTTCAGAGGGACAAATATTATGGTTTGCAAGACATACACACATGTCCATGTAAAATATCAGCCAAGGGCATTAATTTTTATTTATGTACAGAAAAAAAAGAGGCACAACAAAAGTAAAATCATTGGCCACTTGGCACTTGCTAATCCTTAATTCAGATAATGTACCAAGTCCAGATATAGAATATTCAAATGTATTCCCACTGTATTTTGACTGCCAATCATAGATATTGATTTACTCAAACTATTAAAATGATTATTTTTAGCTGTCTCTTGAAGCTAAACGACTATATCTTGTCTAGAACTTCTTATCTTCACCTTTAATGCTTGACACCCCTTCAATATCTGGCATCTTTCCATCTGTCACCAAACCCGCCACACCAACCACCAACGACCACCCCCTTCTTTTTTCTCTCCTGATGAGAAACACTAAACCTCTTTGTTCTCCATTTTCCTTGTTAGCAGTGCCTTACATACAGCTCTATCTGATGCCTAACCTTTCCAATAGCTATCCTTGCAGGAATTCAGTCCTAAAACTTCATGATATCACAGGGTATCGTCTCTTTTTCCGTATTTCTCAATCAGTAAATATGCATGAACTTATAATGATTGATGGAAGAGCCACAGTACAAGGATTGCTCCCTAATTTGACTATACAAAGAACCACAAGGCAGCAAGGCACTCAACAAAAATGATATAAAATTCAGATCCACCATATAAACAAACTATAGCATTACAAAGAGCTTGCTAGGTAAAAAAAAAAAGACAAGAAAAATTCTTTGCAATAAGAGCTAATAGAACAGTGATGATAACATGTAATGAAGTAAGACATCTTACAGGGTTGTGAAAAGTGAAAGATTTGAAAAAACATCTCCAACTGATTGGGAAAGTGAATTACGGCTCACATTCCTAAAACCAAGGATGTTAGAATCAAGCAACGACACAACTACACATTAGTAAATAAAATTTCAAAGCAGTCGAGAGAAGTCACTGACAAGTAAGTGATCGAAAACATGCTAGAAATGGAATAAGGAAGATTCCCACTTAAGTTGTTTCTCGCAAGATTTCTGCATTCAGTAACAATAAGGTCAGTTGCATCAGTAGACAATAAATCTAACAGCTCCATAAAAACAGAAACAATCAACATGATTAAACATTACAGGCTTGTAATATTTGGCGGTAATTGATAAGGGATTGAATCATGAATGTTATTGTCACTTAGATCACTGCCAAGCAAAAACAAAATGGTATCAACAACCCAACTAACCAAGAAAAATAACGAGATTGCATACACCCAAAAATGAACCAAAGCAATCATGTCTTACAATGTTCTTAGTGACATAAGGTTTGAAAGCATGTACCCCATCGTCCCGCTGAGTCCTAATCCAGAAATCTGGCTGTTAAAGAACAGAAAAACAAACCTATTATATAAAACACGCAAAGAAAAACACAAGATTGATCAAAGGCCATATTTGTTATAATGAGTTCATACATGGAAACAACAGCTGATCCCTCACAAGTAACTCCTTTCCATGATTCTGCACACGGATCACCACCATTGCTTTTCCAATTGGTTAGCTGCGAAGGACTGTTCAATGAAGTGTAAATGACCTGTAAAGCTTGAACTGGAACAGAACTAATTAAATTCGATTCCCAAAACTAATCAATTACGAAAAAAAGAAAAAAAAAGGCATAAACCCTTTATTAATTTGCTGAGAAACAAAGAAAAAGAACAAAAAGGCTTAAATGAGATTAGAAAGAGACAGCATTTTGATTTTGATCATTTGAGACCACCAGCTTAGCATAGCACGATTAAAATGATCCCGCTCTTACTACTAAATTCCTTAATTTTTTTGTCGTACACCGACATCAAACACAGAAACTATAGCATTATGCTCTCCATATTTTCCTATATTTTCCCGGGAAACAAACGGAAATAAAGGAACAAACTTGCGAAAAAAAAGAAAAAGAACAAAAAAATCAGCGAAGTCAAAGCTCATTTCTTTGACTGTAGCCAGCTCATTGCAATAAACAGAAAAAGAATCACTTTAAACTCACCAATCACCATCACACTAACAACTCAACCTACCAATCAATAAAAATTAAAAAAAATAATAATAATAAATAAACTGAGGGGGAAATACCATCGGAGGGATCAGTATTGCATTGAACAAGAAGCGGCAAAGCAAAGATAGAGGCGAGGAAAAATAAAAGAAACAGCAACTCAGTAAGCGATGAACGAGGTACACAGAAAGAAAGAGCACTGGGCTTCCCAGCCATTATTGAAATTTCTTGTTGTGTGGTTGTGCTTACAGGTGAGCTTGGAGTGAGGTAGAGAGCATGTTAGACTACCGTAGACACTGAAAATAAGAAGAATAAAAAGAAGAAAAGTGGAAGTGGTCAATAATGAGGTTGAGATCGGAGCCAGTGGCAAGAGGCATCGCCATTAAAGAAAAGGACAGCAAGAGAGAAAGAATCGAAGCTTAGGCCTTGGTGATGAAGAGAGAGAGAGAGAGAGAGAGAGGCTTATGGGTGTCGGCAAAAAAGGAAAAAGAGTTAAATAAATAAAAATAAAATGTAAAGGAAATAATGCAATCAGGTGAAAGGAGTGAGCTTTCAAGTAGGGAAGCAAGGTATGATTCTTGTTTCAGGTAACTCTTCCCCCTTTTTCTCCTCTGGCCTTTGGATTCTCTACGTGCGACTCTTCCTTACACTTTCACTGCCATCCTTTTACAAGTCAACATCTGTCCTGATTTTATCTGGTGGCAGTCAGATCCAACCCTTTATCGAGTACAATTCATCCGCACGCTCTCCTGCCCTTATTAATTTTAGTGATGAGGGCAGTGGAGTAAAAAAAATATGGAAAGAGATCCAAAGTAGAACATTCAAACCCATGGCTTCCGCGAGTAACCTTAGAGGGGGGATGGTTAATGTCAAGATTACCCCTAACAATTTTGTTTCTTGCGTTGAGAGGATCAGAAGAGAACACATTGAGTTCGTGTAGCGCTGTTTGGCATGCTAATTAGAATTATTATTAAGAAAATTATTTTTTTAAATTTATTAAATTTTAATTATAAAAAATTTAAAATAATAAAATTATTTTTTTAATAATATTTAAAATTATTTTATATTTTTATTTAAAAAAATAATTTTAAATCTTTAAATACAATAGCTAATAGATACTAAATGGATGGTAAAAATTACATCTCTTATTCTTTATTGTATAAGAGATAGGAGTCGAGGCAATAATTTCTCGATTGGAGAACAACAAAACTATGGCCATTCTAAGGCTAACATTGTCATTAACTTTGAAGCAGAATGGGACTAGCATTTCACATGCAGGGAAGTTATGAAAATGACTAAAATGTCCACTTGTGAACTAATGGAAACTCTTCTTTTAATTGACTCGGGCCGTGAATGATGACTTTTGGAGGAGTGAAATCAAAAGTTTTAGCCATCAAGTGTCCATATGATTGGTCTTCTTTGTTTGTTTTATACAATTATCATATTCATGCCTTGATTTTCTACTATTTTGGTATTCATACTGGTGAGGTGGAATTAGAGATGTGAAACTTTGATCTCACTGGTTAAGTCCATTAGCCGTGGATTGGTGCACAAGGTCGGTTGGCCAACCCCAAAGTGGGACAGCCTTATTTCCATGGTTTGCAGGTATCATGTCTAATCATTCTGATTCAACTCTCTAAATTATTGGTTACCCACCTCTGACTCATTGATCCCATTTGGGTATTGTTTATTAGTTTTTCTTGATCTAAGAACAATGCTTATGCAGATGGACGCATTCCAAAGGGATTGACTGTCCCTATCTGCATCAAAATTAAGAAGGCCAATACTGAAATCATATCATGCAAGTCTTACCTTTAAATAATGTTAAAATTAATATCAGTCAGTGAATTTGACGGGGAATTTCTCCTATTAATTGGTATTAACGATGTGGATTAACTTATGATGATTAAAGGGAGAGAACAAGAAAGTTTTGTTCAAATTCAAAATGATTGCATTTGCATAGTGTTGAAGCTGCACATGAAAAGGTTTTACGTCGCTAGTGTGACAAACAAGAGAAGAATTGTGGAAAATGACAAAAAAGTGAGTGTCGGTCCAAAACAAAATAATTTCATAAGCTTAAAATAGTAACATTCATGCATGGAATATGAAAGCTTTCCAATGAAATTTGTCAATACAATATAATTTTTAAAAAATAAAATTATATTATATAATAATAAATTAAAATAAAAAAAATCCCCACGAGAAAATTTGCCCTGCTTTTCGATAGAAAAGTTCCTCCCATGCGCCAATCTCCAATGGGGTGGCAACGGAGGATGTAATTCCGGGCTTGACTCTTTGTCATTCTTAACAAGAAGATACACTTGACATTTGGTTTCGTCTAGATTAATTCCATATCAAAATTAATAATTTTAATTTAAAAGATTAAAATTTAAGATTAAATCACCTATCCATCACTATTAATTTTAATTTTCATTTAATTCAATTTTAATTTAATTTAATAATTAAAATTTTAAATTATGTTTTTTTTTAAATATATATAATTTTGTCAAATTCAATTTAAGAAAAGAGAAAAAAAAAGTTTAATTCAAACTTATTTTGATTTTGAGTTAAACTAATTCATTAAAAAAGATGAATTAGATTCTTTTTAATGACATTAAAATGAAGGAAGCAAGGAATCCAAGCATGGTTGTCAAAATCCACTTTATATTTGTTTTTTTTTTGTCTTGAATTATAAGTAAGATGTACATGAACAGTATATCACATGAGCAGAGCATTATTCTTAGCTTCTAAAGACACAACCAGAGGTACATGTGTCACGGTGGGACAGTTTCTCTACCCAAAACAAGCCTCTAAACCGTGCCGCACTTGCTCCTCCCAACAAGTCAGCCTCTCACCTAGTCCCAAGGACCCAAACGGCAACACTCCTTATTTCAAGGAAACAGCCCAATCTCAAGCAAGCAACAAGAACACAAGGTAATCACAAACATACAATCACATGCACGTAAAGAAAGGTAGAAGGGAGAGATGAAAACTGGTGCCAAGAGGCTACTTCTTGTATTCCAAGCTTTACAATTACAAAAGCAATCTGCTCTCTACACTCACAAGTGTAAACTCTCTCATGTGTACAAATAAATGGGGGACAAGGCCCTTATATACACTACATGGCTGTCTCCTAATGATGGCCAACATGTGGCTGTCTTCAAACAAATTTGAATAACACCAATTGAGAGCTCATTAGGCGGCAATTCTTGTTAGTGGCCATGAGGAAGCTGCTGGCCTTGACACCTAGCACTCCATGGGCGGGAGCCAAGTGATTAGGCGCCTTAGTGCTGGGTCCCACCAAGCTGGTCCCTTGATTGGGCAGGACAATTCCCTCCTTCAATCTTCGCACTGCATGGTTTGGAGTTGGCCATGCACGTTGCCCCTTTGTTCCACTTGCCGTGCCATGTCCAAGCCACCTAGCAAGTGCCATGCGACATCCACTTGGCAAGGTCACATGTGCGCTGCACCATGCTGGTTCCCTATCTCACAATACACGCCCTGTGTACAAGGGATGTGGGCATCCCACTTTGCCGCTGCATGTGCTGGCCACTTTGGCCCTCTTAGTGCTCCACTAAGTCCCAAACCTGCACTCACAATATTTCCCACGTGATTCTTCATGGCTTATGCAGTTTACGTACCCTCCAATGAGACTAATGCACACTTGTTGGATTCATTTGGGCAGTCACTACGCAGAAAATTTTTGGACAGTGCGGGAGCAACTTCTTTGGGGTAACACTCTCCCCCACTCAATCCGGCAACGTCCCCGTTGCCTCAAGCTCATACCTCCTCACCACATCCTCATACTACCACAGTTTCAACTCATGTTCCCGGTTAGTCTCTTCAGCTCCACGACCCTTCTATTTCACTAAATATTCCACATAACCAGGGTGGGTGCCCCATGGAGGAACAACCCGATGTGCTATCACCTCTTCGGGCTCATGTTCTAATGTGCTTGTCACTGCAACTGGTGCCCATTTCGATTTATTCCTGGCTGGATCCTCTTGGTCGGTGTGGTATGGCTTCAAGAGACTAACATGGAACACCAGATGGCACTCCAATTGTGCTGGCAGTTTCACACGATAAGCTACTTTCCCAATTCTTTGCTCCACCGGAAATGGTCCCTCATATTTCCTCAATAACCCTTTGTGCCGTTTGCCATGAGTTCTAGGGAACATCCTCACTAGCACCAAGTCTCCCACATCAAATTCTAAGTTTCTCCGCTTAGCATCGGCCCATTTCTTCATTTTTCTGGAAGCCCTAGCCAAGAAGGCTTTTGCTAGCTCCACTTTCTCCTTCCACTCCTTAGCAAACCGAAAGGCTGTTGGATTCGGACCCTTATAAGGAATTGCCACCGTGTATGGGGTGAGGGGCTGCTGTCCCGTAGCAATTTCAAAGAGATTTGCTCCCGTTGCCTCACTTTTCTATAGGTTGTATGAGAACTAGGCCACATCAAGCAACTCAGGCCAGTCTCTCTGGTTGGCACTAACAAATTACCTCAAGTATAGCTCCAGTAAGGCATTCACCCTCTCCGTCTACCCATTAGTCTGGGGGTGAAAACTGGTAGAGAACCTCAGGTCTGTCCCCATTAATCTGAACAGCTTGGTCCAAAATCTGCCGATGAACCTCACGTCCCTGTCACTGACAATGTCTCTCGGCAACCCCCAATACTTTACTACTCCCCTGAAGAATAATCGAGCAACCTCTTTAGCATCAAATTGGGTTGGGGTAGGCATGAATACTGCATACTTACTGAGGCGGTCTACCACGACCATGATGTTGCCAAGGCCTCCCACCTTCGGCAATCCCACTATGAAATCCATGGACATACTCTTCCAAGGATGGCTGGGTGTTGGGAGAGGTTCTAACAACCTTACAGGCCGTCTCTACTCGGCCTTATCCTACTGACAAACCAAACAGGTCCTCACAAACAGCTGGATATCATCTCCCATTCGTGGCCAGTAGTAACCTCGTTCAATGAGGGCTTGGGTGCGCTGAGCACCAGGGTGGCCTGCCCACCGAGTATCATGGCACTCTTGCATAAACTGCCTTCCTCAGACAGCCCCATCTTGGCACAAACACTGCTCCCTTCCTAGTCAGCACCAACCCTTGATCGTCTCTCCAAAACTGATGGGTCTTACCTTGGCCAATTAACTCAATCAACAGCTTGGCCTACGGATCATGTTGGAGACCCTCCACAATGCGCTCCATCAAGCTAGGATTAGGCTGAATATTTGTTGCCGCCAACTCCACCTTGCGACTAAAAGCATCCGCAACGAGGTTAGCTTTCCCGGGCTTGTATTCCATAACGAAGTCAAACTCTCCCAAAAATGCTTGCCACCGAGCCTGTTTTGGTGAAAGTTTCTTCTGTGTGAGGAAGTAACTGGTAGCCACATTATCGGTCTTCACTGTGAATCTGCTACCCAACAAGTAGTGCCGCCAAGTCCTTAGGCAATGGACTACGGCTGCCATTTCTTTTTCTTGGACCGTATATCTCCTCTCGGTCTCGTTTAGTTTCCGGCTCTCAAAGGCTATAGGATGCCTTCCCTGCATAATTACACCACCGATAGCAAAGTCGAAAGCATCCGTGTGAACCTCGAATGGCGAGGAATAATCGGGCAGTTTCAACACTGGCTCTTGTTTGAGTGCTAGTTTCAACCTCTCAAAAGACTGCTGGTATTTCTCATTCCATTCCCACGGCTTGTCTTTCTTCAACAAATTTGTCAATGGGGCAGCTATGTGAGAGTATCCCTCAATAAACCTCCTGTAGTAGTTAGCCAACCCCAGGAATGATCTCAACTCCGGCACTTTCTTGGGCGGTTCCCAATCCTCTATGGCTTGAATCTTGGCTTTATCCATTCTAATCTACCCGTGGCCAACAATATGTCCCAAAAAAGCTACTTCCTCTTGCGCAAATTCACACTTTTCCTTCTTCACAAACAAGTGATGTTCCCTCAATTTCTTGAAGACCAACCGAAGATGTTCAAGGTGTTCTTGCAACGTCCGGCTGTACACCACAATATCATCTAGATAAACCACAACAAAATCATCAAGGAAAGGGTGAAATACCTTGTTCATCAATGTGCAAAAGGTGGCAGGGGCATTTGTGAGGCCAAACGGCATAACTCTAAACTCGAAGGACCCATACCGCGTCACACAAGCAGTCTTGGGCTTGTCACCTTCAGCTATGCGCACCTGATAATAGCCGGACCTCAAATCCAGTTTGGAGAACCTCCTAGCATCCCCCAATCTATCAAACAACTCCCCAATGTGCGGGAAGGGATACTTGTTTTTCACTGTAATTTTATTCAGTGCCCGGTAGTCGATGCACATCCATAAGCTGCCATCCTTCTTCTTTTGGAACAAAATTGGTGTGTCGAATGGAGCTTTGGACAGCTGTATGAACCCAGCATCTAGCAACTCTTTCAACTGCCTCTTTAGTTCATCAAGCTCAGGAGGAGCCATGCGGTAGGGTACCCCGCTGGGTGGTTTCGCACCAGGCAGCAAATCAATGGCGTGGTCCACTTCTCTGACTGCCTCTTCAACTCTTGTTTAAACTCATCCCACGTTTTTATGCAACACATACCCTTTTCCATGTCAAGCATCCTCCGCCTCCACCATACCATAGCACTCTCGGCTAGGAACAATGGAGCATTATCCACCTTACGTGAATCTTCTTCAACCCCAAGAGCTCAGAAATATTGGTCCAAAGCCCATAAGAAGTTGTCTATCTCACTGGCGTTCCTTGCACCTTTAAATACATTTGGCTTGGGCACATCAACCCTAGCCATAGGAGTAGCAAGAGCATGGTTGGTCCCTCCTCCTTAGGCCACCGACCTTTTTAGCAATACAAGTTCATCTTTCACCTCACCGTTCACTCTCTCCACTTTTTCCTTTAGCAACCGGTTCTCTTCCTTGATGGCAGAAATTTTCTCGGCATGAGCAATCTTAAGAGCCTCATTCTCACTTGTCAACCTCTCTAGGGCATCACTAAAGGCAGCTTGAAGTTCACCACGGGTTTCCTCTAACCCATCCCCAAGCTCCATCAGTCGGCTCTCTATTTCCTCAAACCTATCATCCCCGGTTATCAAGTGGCGCTCCATCTTGGCCAACCTCACCTCCATGTCCCCCAAGTCTTCTCTCACTCGAGAGGGATCTCTAGGCTTGGTTGTACCCTTCCTCTTGCCTTGGCCTGTTTGTTCTTCCACCATCGAAGCACCAGCACCTTGTTCTTGTTCACCTGAATCGGCCATGTTACTCAGCACTCCACCGAATGCTCTGATACCAACTGTCACGGTGGGACAGTTTCTCTACCCAAAACAAGCCCCTAAACCGTGCAGCACTTGCTCCTCCCAACAAGTCATCCTCTCACCTAGTCCCAAGGACCCAAACGGCAACACTCCTTACTTTAAAGAAACAGCCCAATCTCAAGTAAGCAACAAGAACACAAGGCAATCACAAACATACAATCACATGCACGTAAAGAAAGGTAGAAGGGAGAGACGAAAACTGGTGCCAAGAGGCTACTTCTTGTATTCCAAGCTTTACAATTACAAAAGCAATCTGCTCTCTACACTCACAAGTGTAAACTCTCTCATGTGTACAAATAAATGGGGGACAAGGCCCTTATATACACTACATGGATGTCTCCTAATGATGGCCAACATGTGGCTGTCTTCAAACAAATTTGAATAACACCAATTGAGAGCTCATTGGGCGGTAATTCTTGTTAGTGGCCATGAGGAAGCTGCTGGCCTTGACACCTAGCACTCCATGGGCAGGAGCCAAGGTGAGCCAAGTGATTGGGCACCTTAGTGCCGGGTCCCACCAAGCTGGTCCCTTAATTGGGCGGGACAATTCCCTCCTTCAATCTTCACGCTACATGGTTTGGAGTTGGCCATGCACATTGCCCCTTTGTTCCACCTGTCGTGCCATGTCCAAGCCACCTAGCAAGTGCCATGCGACGTCCACTTAGCAAGGTCCCAGGTGCGCTGCACCATGCTGGTTCCCTATCTCACAATACACGCCCCGTGTACAAGGGATGCGGGCATCCCACTTTGCCGCTGCATGTGCTGGCCACTTTGGCCCTCTTAGTGCGCCACTAAGTCCCAAACCTGCACTCACAATATTTCCCACGTGATTCTTCATGGCTCATGTAGTTTACGTACCCTCCAATGAGACTAATGCACACTTGTTGGATTCATTTGGGCAGTCACTACGCAGAAAATTTTTGGATAGTGCGGGAGCAACTTCTTTGGGGTAACACTCTCCCCCACTCAATCTGGCAACGTCCCCGTTGCCTCAAGCTCATATCTCCTCACCACATCCTCATACTACCACAGTTTCAACTCATGTTCCCAGCTAGTCTCTTCAGCTCCACGGCCCTTCCATTTCAGTAAATATTCCACATAACCAGGGTGGGCACCCCATGGAGGAACAACCCGATGTGCTATCACCTCTTCGGGCTCATGTTCTAATGTGCTTGTCACTGCAACTAGTGCCCATTTCGATTTATTCCTGGCTGGATCCTTTTAGTCGGTGTGGTATGGCTTCAAGAGACTAACATGGAACACCGGATGGCACTCCAATTGTGCTGGCAGTTTCACACGATAAGCTATTTTCCCAATTCTTTGCTCCACCAGAAACGGTCTCTCATATTTCCTCAATAACCCTTTGTGCCGTTTGCCATGAGTTCTAGGGAACATCCTCACTAGCACCAAGTCTCCCACATCAAATTCTAAGTGTCTCCGCTTAGCATCGGCCCATTTCTTCATTTTTCTGGAAGCCCTAGCCAAAGGAGGCTTTTGCTAGCTCCACTTTCTCCTTCCACTCCTTAGCAAACCGAAAGGCTGTTGGATTCGGACCCTTATAAGGAATTGCCACCGTGTGTGGGGTGAGGGGCTGCTGTCCCGTAGCAATTTCAAAGGGACTTGCTCCCGTTGCTTCACTTTTCTGTAGGTTGTATGAGAACTGGGCCACATCAAGCAACTCAGGCTAGTCTCTCTGGTTGGCACTAACAAAGTGCCTCAAGTATAGCTCCAGCAAGGCATTCACCCTTTCCGTCTGCCCATCAGTCTGGGTGTGAAAACTGGTAGAGAACCTCAGGTCTGTCCCCATTAATCTGAACAGCTCGGTCCAAAATCTGCCGGTGAACCTCGCGTCCCTGTCACTGACAATGTCTCTCGGCAACCCCCAATACTTTACTACTCCCCTGAAGAACAATCGGGCAGCCTCTTTAGCATCAAATTGGGTTGCGGCAGACATGAATACTGCATACTTGCTGAGCCGGTCTACCACGACCATGATGTTGCCAAGGCCTCCCACCTTCGGCAATCCCACTATGAAATCCATGGAGATACTCTCCCAAGGACGGCTGGGTGTTGGGAGAGGTTCTAACAATCCTGCAGGCCGTCTCTGCTCGGCCTTATCCTGCTGACAAACCAAACAGGTCCTCACAAACAGCTGGATATCATCTCCCATCCGTGGCCAGTAGTAACCTCGTTCAATGAGGGCTTGGGTGCGCTGCGCATCAGGGTGGCCTTGTCACGACCCAACTTATGGGCCGGACCGGCACTAGGACCTGGGCCAGCCTAAAGCCCCCGAGGCCCGTAGTAAGCCTAACTATTCATTAATTTAACTCTAAGGCCCATTTGGGCCCAATTTCAAGAAATCAACCGGACAGAGTCCGGCCATAAAATGGGCCTACCAACGGGGAGTTTTTGACTCACCCGACCTGTAAACACAGTAAATACTCAATTGGGGAGCTCAGCTCACCCTCCACATACTCATCAGCATAAAAATAAATGGGAGCTCAGCTCCCTCATCCAATCCATCAAACATGCATAGAATATTAAGTTTACAGGTCCAAAATAATAATTTAGTTTACAGACCCAAATCAAATAAACATTTCTAACACATGTGGAAATTCTAGAAGTTTATAGAATTACACAAATACTGATAAACGACCTGCGAGGGAGAAAAGCAGGTTAACCTCAAAAATATATCCTCCTGTGGCCTGAAAAATATTGAACAGGAGTGAGCGTTCGACTCAGAGAGTAAAATATCAATTTTAACCGTAATCTCTATAACTATCTGGAACTAATGCAACATGTGGAGTGAAATGCAACATCAATAACATTTTCACATCATAACATCAAAAAGGTAATTTGGAGCACTCACGCACCCAGCAATATCAATCATATATATATGGGAGCTGATCCCCTATACAGCTCTCTTAATTCCAACTATGCCAGCGAAGAACTCAGCTCGGACTTCCACTTAATAACCAAATCGGGGTCCCAGCGAAGAACTCAAGCCGTGTCTACCCCGAAGGACCGGGTCCCAGCGAAGATCTCAAGCCGTGTCTACCCGTCCTATCCATAGTCCACACCACATCACACGCACGCACACTGCTCCAAATTACCACAGCAACATACATGGCACTTTCACAGTTATCAATGCAACATAAAACGTGCCTAGAGTTTAACTACATAGATACATACATATAGGTGATGCATGGGCATGCTTGAACATATAATAATAGTGAAATTACAATTAAAATCAATATTTTACTCACAGACTTGACGGTGGTCACTGAGGCGGCTGGGCGGAGGAAGAAGGTCGTCGCTCACTGACAATTTTATTACAATCATTTAATAAATTTGACTCAATACAAACAAAGAAAAGACCAAATACGTCCTAAGTCATGCCGAAAATCCGACAGAGTCTCCCCTATACCTAGGACCTACCCAACTTGCAAAAGGGCTCAAAACACACTTCTATATTCACAATCCATATGTCCACAACTCAATCACATCACACAGCCCCTCCTGGGCCCATCAAATCAATCATCCATCACAATATGTAAAATTTCAATTTAGTCCTTATAATTGACCATTTTTGCAAAAACTGCCCAAATAAGCTCTAAAAATTCTAAAACTTTGCCTCAAGGTCTCTAGCAATATTACTAAGCTATTGCAAAAAGAATCATAATTTTCTAAGCTACCACGAATATTTTATGGATTTTTAATCCTATTTAAGCACTAGAAAATTACGAAAAAACAAGGTTCGGGTTTACCTTTGCCGATTCTGACTTCGGGGACGCGCTCGGGACGTCTGACAATGGGGGGGGTAGCCAAAACCTCGGTCCAATTCGGAGACTTTTTCGGTAACGGGTCTGTCTGGCTGGAAATTCACAGACCCGGACAACTGTCGAATTTCCGCGAATTGAGGATACCTACACGAAGCCCATAACACGGGGGTTAGTACATAAATTTTTCAGAATTTTCTAAGCTCATTTAATGCTCGAAAAAACACTGCGAAGTTCCGTGGGACCCACCGAAAAAGGTGTCGGAAAAATTCGAAATTTATGTCGCCGCGAAGCTCTCGACGAGTGGAGCGCTCGGGTACTCTCGGTTTTCTCGTGGGGTTTACGGTTTGTGAGAAATTTAGCCCAAAAGTCGAAATTGGCTAAAAACTTCCCGAGCAAAAATCGGACAAACCGCTCGATGGATTTCGGTGTTTTTGGTGTCTATGGAAAGCTCTCGTCGAGTAGATGATTTTAGATACAAGACTCGGTCCGATTGGTGGCCGGATCGGTCGAATTTTGGCCGGGGAAGTCGAAACGTCACGTGCGCAGGGGAGGGCGTTTCGCACCCGTTTTTCGGCCGTTTGGGGCGGCCGGGCTGGGAGGTCGGGGCCTGCCGTGAGGTGGGGAGGCAGGAGGTGGTCGGCCGAGGGGCGGGGAGGACAGAAAAGAGAGAGAGACGGGAGAGAGGTCGACGCGCGCGGGGAAGGGAAGAAGAAAAAAAAAAAGGCCGGTCCGATTCGACCGGTCCGATCCGGCGATCGATTCAATTCGTGATGCGATTCAAATACATAAAATTTTGAATTTTTACTCGCCTCGACCAAAAACGAGGTCCAAAATTCAAAAATTTGAAAACTCAGAAAATACGTAGACTCCAAATATATTTTTAGTTTTGCCACGTGGTCTTTAAATTAATTTTTAAAAATCATCAAAGTTTATATTTTCGGAAAATCGAACCCGATTTTTAAAATCCGAAAAATCTCAAAAAAATTCCTAAAAAAAAAAATAAAATTAAAATACCAAAAATGCTCATAAAATTTAAAATTTTGGGGTGTTACAGGCCTGCCCACCGAGTATCATGGCACTCTTGCATAACTGTCTTTCTTAGACAGCCCCATCTTGGCACAAACACTGCTCCCTTCCTAGTCCGCACCAACCCTTGGTCGTCTCTCCAAAACCGACGGGTCTTACCTTGGCCAATTAACTCAATCAACAGCTTGGCCTGTGGATCATGTTGGAGACCCTCCACAATGCGCTCCATCAAGCTAGGATTAGGCAGAATATTTGTTGCCGCCAACTCCACCTTGCGACTCAAAGCATCCGCAACGAGGTTAGCTTTCCCGGGCTTGTATTCCATAACGAAGTCAAACTCTCCTAAAAATGCTTGCCACCGAGCCTGTTTTGGTGAAAGTTTCTTCTGTGTGAGGAAGTAACTGGTATCCACATTATCGGTCTTCACTGTGAACCTGCTACCCAACAAGTAGTGCCACTAAGTCCTTAGGCAATGGACTACGGCTGCCATCTCTTTTTCCTGGACCGTATATCTCCTCTCGGTCTCATTTAGTTTTCGGCTCTCAAAGGCTATAGAATGCCTTCCCTGCATAATTATACCACCGATAACAAAGTCGAAAGCATCCGTGTGAACCTAGAATGGCGAGGAATAATCGAGCAGTTTCAACACTGGCTCTTGTTTGAGTGCTAGCTTCAACCTCTCAAAAGACTGCTGGCATTTCTCATTCCATTCCCACGGCTTGTCTTTCTTCAACAAATTTCTCAACGGGGCAGCTATGTGAGAGTATCCCTCAATAAACCTCCTGTAGTAGTTAGCCAACCCCAGGAATGATCTCAACTCCGGTAATTTCTTGGGCTATTCCCAATCCTCTATGGCTTGAATCTTGGCTTTATCCATTCTAATCTGCCCGTGGCCAACAATATGTCCCAAAAAAGCTACTTCCTCTTGCGCAAATTCACACTTTTCCTTCTTCACAAACAAGTGATGTTCCCTCAATTTCTTGAAGACCAACCGAAGATGTTCAAGGTGTTCTTGCAACGTCCGGCTGTACACCACAATGTCATCTAGATAAACCACAACAAAATCATCAAGGAAAGGGTGAAATACCTTGTTCATCAATGTGCAAAAGGTGGCAGGGGCATTTGTGAGGCCAAACGGCATAACTCTAAACTCGAAGGACCCATACCGCGTCACACAAGCAGTCTTGGGCTCGTCACCTTCAGCTATGCGCACCTGATAATAGCCGGACCTCAAATCCAGTTTGGAGAACCACCTAGCATCCCCCAATCTGTCAAACAACTCCCCAATGTGCGGGAAGGGATACTTGTTTTTCACTGTAATTTTATTCAGTGCCCGGTAGTCGATGCACATCCGCAAGCTGCCATCCTTCTTCTTTTGGAACAAAACTGGTGCGCCGAATGGAGCTTTGGACGGCTGTATGAACCCAGCATCTAGCAACTCTTTCAACTGCCTCTTTAGTTCATCAAGCTCAGGAGGAGCCATGTGGTAGGGTACCCCGCTGGGTGGTTTCGCACCAGGCAGCAAATCAATCACGTGGTCCACTTCTCTGACGGGAGGCAACTGCTTCAGTAATTCACTCGGCATAACATCTTGGAATTCCTTCAACACTTGCTGAACTTCACGGGGCATGTCCATGGCACCACTAACATCCTCGGCTTGCAAGGCTACCAAGAAAGTTGGTTCATTCTTCCTTACGCCTCTGGCCAATTGCAAGGCCGACAAAGTGCTACCTCCAGTTTTCCTTTTCAACGGAACTATGCATGTACCACTACTTTCCACAATACACAAACTATTGACAAATGGAATAGGAATAGCCCTTACCTTGTCCATGAAATCCATCCCTAATACACAAGCGTAGTCATCCATGGCAACAACAGAAAAATCAATAGAACCATGCCACTCACCCATGCTCACGGCCACATTGTGTGCCACACCATGCGTAGGGATTGGTTGTGAGTTCACCGCTTTCAGCCAGCTAGTTTGCTTTTGGTATGCTATGCCAAGCTTCTCTACTTCTTCAAGTCTCATGAAGTTATCTGTAGCCCCAGTGTCAACCAGTGCTAGAACCTCACCTTGCCCAACCTTGAGCTGTGCGAACAGTCTTCCTTTTCTAGCCACTTGAACCTCAACTTACTTACCCTTATCAACGGCTGCTAGTTGCATGGATCCCATACTGGATCCTTCTGGACGTGGCTGAGTGTCCTCTTTCTCTATAACCTGAGCATCCAAGGCAGTGCTTTTGGGGCAGTCCCTCGCCCTATGCGGTCCTTGACATGTGAAGCATTTCAAAGGGGGCCTCTCGGATGAATTGTTGTTGGAGTCATCATACCTCTGGTACTTCCTGCTCCAATTTCCCTTTTTCCCGTTCCAAGGCTTCTTGTTCTTTCCCTCTTTCAGACCTTCCTTGTGGCCCACCTTGCTGCCACCCTTCTCCCCAGTATTTTTACCTTTGCCGTCCTTGTGCTTGGGCTTCTCACTCTTCTTGTACTCCAAAAGGGACTCGGCAATGATAATAGCGGTAGCAAGATTTTGAGCACCTCTCCTTTCAACCTCTAACCTCGCCCAAGCTTGCAGTCCGTCCTTGAAGAAGAAAAATAACTCCTGGTTTGGATACTCGGGGATCTCCAACAAGATTTTCGAGAACTCCTTTACATATTCCCGGATAGTACCTCTGTCACGACCCAACCTATGGGCCGGACCGGCACTAGGACCTGGGCCAGTTTAAAGCCCCCGAGGCCCGTAGTAAGCCTTAACTATTCATTAACCCAACTCTAAGGCCCATTTGGGCCCAATTTCAAGAAAACAAACGGACAGAGTCCGGCCATAAAATGGACTTTCCAACGGGGAGTTTTCGACTCACCCGACCTGTAAACACAATAAACAATCTATTGGGGAGCTCAGCTCACCCTCCACATACTCATCAACATAATAATAAATGGGAGCTCAGCTCCCTCATCCAATCCATCAAAACAGACTTAAAATATTAAGTTTACAGGTCCAACATGAATATAATATTACTGCTAACACATGCGAAAATTCTAGGAGTAAATAAAATTACACAATTATTGATAAACACCTGCGAAGGAGAAAAGCAGGTTAACCCAGAACAAAATATCCTCCTGTGGCTGTAAAAATTTTTGAACAGAGTGAGCGTTCGACTCGAGTAAAATATCAATCTTAACTATAATCTCTATAACTATCCGAACTAATGCAACTCGTAGAGTGAAATGCAACATCACATCATATTCACATCATAGCATCAAAAGGGTAATTTGGAGCACTCACACACCTGTAACATCATTCATAATATATGGGCCGATCCTATCTGACTCTCTTAAATCCAACTGTGCCAAGAACTCACTGACTTCCACTTAAATACCAAATCGGGTCCCAATGAAGAACTCAAGCCGTGTCTACCCCAAGGACCGGGTCCCAAATAAGAACTCAAGCCGTGTCTCACCCGTCCTATCCATAGTCCACACCACATCACACGCACGCCAACGCACGCACACCGCCTCCAAATTACCACAACAACACTCATGGCACATTAACGCTTATCAATGCAACATAATTCGTGCCTAGAGTTTAACTATATAAATATATGCATATAAGTGATGCATGGGCATCTCGAACATATAATAATATCAAATTACAATTAAAATTAATATTTTACTCAAGACTTGACGACAAATTACTATGGCGGTCGGGCGGAGGAAGAAGGTCATCCCGCTCACCGACAATCATATTACATTTATTTAATACAACTGACTCAATACAAACAAAGAAAAGACCAATTACGCCCTAAGTCGTTTAAAAATCCGCAGAGTCTCCCTATACCTAGGACCTACCCAACTCGCAAAAAGGGTTCAAAACACACTTCTATACTCACAATCCATATATCCAGCTCAATCATATCACACCCCTCCCGCCCATCAAATCAGTCATCCATCACAATATGTAAAATTTCAATTTAGTCCTTATTATTGATCATTTTTGCAAAATCGCCCAAACAAGCTCTAAAAATTATAAAACTTTGCCTCATGGTCCTTAGCAATATTACTAAGCTATTGCAAAAAGAATCATAATTTTCTAAGCTACCACGAATATTTTATGGATTTTTAATCCTATTTAAGCACTAGAAAATTATGAAAAAACAAGGTTTGGGTTTACCTTTGCCGATTCCGACTTGAACGCGCAAGGCGTCGACAATGGGGGCTAGCCAAAACCTCGGTCCAATTCCGAGACTTTTCCAGAACGTCCGTTCGCCCAAATTTCGCAGACCGGCCAATCGTCGAATTTCCGAATCGAGGATACCTACACGAAGCCCATAACACGGGGTTAGTACATAAATTTTTCAGAATTTTCTAAGCTCATTTAGTGCTCGAAAATACACCGCAGTTCCGTGGGACCCACCAAAAACGGTGTCGGAAAAATTCAAATTTATGTCGTTATAAGCTCTCGACGAATGGAGCGTCTTTGGTGGCCTCGGTTTTCTCGTGGATTCACGGTTTTAGAAATCTAGCCCAAAAGTCGAAATGGGCTAAAATCTTCCCGAGCTAAAATCGGACAATCCGCTCGATGGATTTCGGCGTTCTTGGTGTCTATGGAAAGCTCTCGCCGAGTAGATGGTTTTGACACAAGACCGGTCCAATCGGTGGCCGGATCGGATCGGCAATTTGGCCAAGGAAGCGAGCATTGAGGACTTTCGACAGGGCGTTCGCCGCTGCTCGCGGTACGGCTGGCCGGGATACCGGGCGGCGCGAGGAGGACGCAGGGAGGCGGTGGCAGGGGAGGGAGGAGAGAGAAACGAGAGAAGAGAGGAGAGGCGTCGCGCGCAGAGGAAGAGGAAGAAAAAGAGAAGAGACGGTCCGATTCGACGGTCCGATCTGTCCGTTCGATTCGGCTGGCTTCGATTCAAAATACAAAATTTTGAATTTTTATCACTGACCGAAAAACGAGGTCCAAAAATTTCGAAAAAATTCCGTAAAACTCAGAAAAATACGTAGACTCCAAATATATTTTTAGTTTTGCCACGTGGTCTTTAAATTAATTTTTAAAAATCATCAAAGTTTATATTTTCGGAAAATCGAACCCGATTTTTAAAATCCGAAAAATCTCAAAAAAATTCCTAAAATTCAAATAAAATTAAAATACCAAAAATACTCATAAATTTAAAATTTTTGGGGTGTTACAACCTCTTTGAGTAAGCCTTCTTAACTTGGCTCGTGCTTCATCCGCAGCATGTTCAGGATAAAACTGCCTCTTCAACTCTTGTTTAAACTCATCCCACATTTTTATGCAACACGTACCCTTTTCCATGTCAAGCATCCTCCGCCTCCACCATACCATAGCACTCTCGACCAGGAACAATGGAGCATTATCCACCTTACGTGAATCTTCTTCAACCCCAAGAGCTCGAAAATATTGGTCCAAAGCCCACAAGAAATTGTCTATCTAACGGGCGTTCCTTGCACCTTTAAATCCATTTGGCTTGGGCACATCAACCCTAGCCGTAGGAGTAGCAAGAACATGGTTGGTCCCTCCTCTTTAGGCCACCAACCTTTTTAGCAATACAAGTTCATCTTTCACCTCACCGTTCACTCTCTCCACTTCTTCCTTTAGCAACCGGTTCTCTTCCTTGATGGCAGAAATTTCCTCAGCATGAGCAATCTTAAGAGCCTCATTCTCACTTGTCAACCTCTCTAGGGCATCACTAAAGGCAGCTTGAAGTTCACCATGGGTTTCCTCTAACCCATCCCCAAGCTCCATCAGTCGGCTCTCTATTTCCTCGAACCTATCATCCCCGGTTATCAAGTGGTGCTCCATCTTGGCCAACCTCACCTCCATGTCCCCCAAGTCTTCTCTCGCTCGAGAGGGATCTCTAGGCTTGGTTGTACCCTTCCTCTTGCCTCGGCCTATTTGTTCTTCCACCATGTTGCTCAGCACTCCACTGAATGCTCTGATACCAACTGTCACGGTGGGACAGTTTCTCTACCCAAAACAAGCCCCTAAACCGTGCGGGACTTGCTCCTCCCAACAAGTCAGCCTCTCACCTAGTCCCAAGGACCCAAATGGCAACACTCCTTACTTCAAGGAAACAGCCCAATCTCAAGCAAGCAACAAGAACACAAGGCAATCACAAACATACAATCACATGCACGTAAAGAAAGGTAGAAGGGAGAGATTTAAATCAAAAGCAAGAGGCTACTTCTTGTATTCCAAGCTTTACAATTACAAAAGCAATATGCTCTCTACACTCACAAGTGTAAACTCTCTCATGTGTACAAATAAATGGGGGACAAGGCCCTTATATACACTACATGGCTGTCTCCTAATGATGGCCAACATGTGGCTGTCTTCAAACAAATTTGAATAACACCAATTGAGAGCTCATTGAGCTGCAATTCTTGTTAGTGGCCATGAGGAAGCTGCTGGCCTTGACACCTAGCACTCCATGGGCGGGAGCCAAGGTGAGCCAAGTGATTAGGCGCCTTAGTGCCGGGTCCCACCAAGCTGGTCCCTTAATTGGGCGAGACAATTCCCTCCTTCAATCTTCACGTTGCATGGTTTGGAGTTGGCCATGCACGTTGCCCCTTTGTTCCACCTGCCATGTCATGTCCAAGCCACCTAGCAAGTGCCATGCGACGTCCACTTGGAAAGGTCCCATGTGCGCTGCACCATGCTGGTTCCCTATCTCACAATACACGCCCCGTGTACAAGGGATGTGGGCATCCCACTTTGCCGCTGCATGTGCTGGCCACTTTGGCCCTCTTAGTGCGCCACTAAGTCCCAAACCTGCACTCACAATATTTCCCACGTGATTCTTCATGGCTCATGCAGTTTACGTACCCTCCAATGAGACTAATGCGCACTTGTTGGATTCATTTGGGCAGTCACTATGCAGAAAATTTTTGGACAGTGCGGGAGCAACTTCTTTAGGGTAACACATGCAACCTCAAACAACCTAATATAATTTAATTAATAATTTTTCTAAAAATATTTTTATTAATGATTTTAAAAATTTAAAAATTTTATTTATTGTAAATATAATATGTAAAACTTAATAATATTATAATAAAAATATATATTTTATATTTAATTAATTATTTATATAAATAAATTCAAATAATAAATACCCACCATATAAAATTTAAACCTAATGAGTGTATTATATTTCAAATTGTTCTTGCTTCTAAAGAAGAAGAATTATTAAATTTTATCATTATTTTTAATTATTAATATTTTTAATTTTTATTTACTGTTATAATTATAAATTTTTTTAGAGATATGTAGTAATGTGATTGTTTATATAAACTTTTAATTTTGATATATATAGTAAAAGTTGACCGTTGCTCATTTCTTTGAGACTGAAGAGGATCTAGGAAGCGGGAACGCTCTGCCTTGGTTCTGTCTTCAGGGAGCCGAGAAAAGCGAAGAACTTGTGGACAACGATGACAAAAGCGACAATTGTTGTATTTGCAATTAGACCATACATGATTAATATAATGAACAAGAAAGGCTAGGCCATTTTGATGCGAAGCGAAATGAGAACAAACAAGCTATCTCTCTCACCTCTCACTGTAAGTTACTATGGATTCACCATTTCCACGTAAAATTCTTCACTTTCAATCCAAAATTTCTTTGATGGAATCTGGTTTCAAAATCCCAGAATCCTATCTCTTCAATTATTGAAAATCAGATTGCTAATTTTTGAAATTAATCTTGCAACAGAGCAGCAATGATAATCAAATGCTAACCAATTCTCAAGGAAGCAGATTCGATAATAGTGTTTCGCAGGCTGCTGGAGAGGAAGGACCCAACAAGCTTAATCCCCCTACTAACTGCGAGAGGTATTCTGTACGATGCCAGAACGCTTGTTTTCTTTGCAGTTATTAGATGTTGTTTGTTTCACTTCAGGGATTTCGATGCTGTCCGGGAATCTATGCACTCCGCTATATCTTTGAACAAAGCTGAGGTTCTGGATTTTGTGCTTAATGATTTCTCCGAGGTAGGATTGAACGGTGATCTCAACTAACAAAATGATTGCTTTGACATAGAGTCTGGTTATGGAGATTCTTATGACGCAGGGTTATCTTAGCCTTTCCTTTGAAAATCGCCGGAAATTATTGATCATGCTCGCTCAAGTTTATGATCTCAATAGGACACAAGTTCGTGATCTCATTAAGCAATATCTTGGACTTGAACTTCCTGGCAGTAAGCTTTGCGTATCTATGTTATAATCTTTTATGATCTTAATAATGGTCTGCTAATCCTATGTCTTGTTTTCAGATTTTTGTGCTTTTTGACAGGTTTATTAATTTGGGTTTCAGGTAATGCAAGTGAATCTAGTACTGTTGATGAGGAAGCTATGCTTTCTTCTTTCTATCGCCTTGAACGGAACTTGAGACAAGTTCTTAAGCCAGCATATGAACTCCTTTTTGAACGACTTAACAACCACCATGGGGGATTGAGGTTCCTGTCCATTCTTCGGGCTGACATTTTATCTATTCTCGAGTAAGGTTATGGTTGTTCATATTGGCTTTATTATTATTATTATTATTATTATTATTATTATTATTATTATTATTATTCTCTTTGATTTTTTTTCTTCTATTTGTATTATTGGAAACACACATTCTAGAAAATTGTTTGAAAAGGTAAAGAAAGATAAATCTCTGTACATTTTCACCCTCCATTTGAAGCATCTTTTAATTTCTTAGGTGGCTATACTTGTAAAATAAAAAGCTGTAAACAATTCTACTAAGGTGCACCAGCTGCATAGCAGGATATGTTTATTGTAAAAAGGCTATCAATGACAATCAATAGTGATGGAATTTAATATTCACTAGTTGATTTTCTTTTAACTACACAGAGAGGAAAATATTGGATCTTTGCAAGTGCTAGATTCCTGCTTAAAGGAAAAACTTAATACATGGCTTAGTCCTGCTGCATTGGAGCTTCACCAGATTACATGGGATGATCCTGCTTCATTGCTGGAGAAAATTGTGGCTTATGAGGTATGTTTCTTTGAATTTTCTTGTGCAGCTTACACTCTTAAATATTGCTTGGTATTAGCTGAATATTTTCTGATAATGGTCTTGTGCAGGCTGTACATCCAATCAGCAATCTTTTAGATCTTAAAAGAAGGTTGGGTGTTGGTCGTCTTTGTTTCGGATATTTACATCCAGCAATACCTGGTCAGCAAATCTTTTCACTGCTGGTGTGGACAATAACTACCCCTACAAAAATAAATACTAATGAACTGGTTCCATTAATGTATGAAATCTGCTTCTAAATTGCAGCCCTATATTTAGCACAAAATCCTATTTCAAATAGTTCTTGAACTTAAAATCTAACAGAATTAGGTTTTGAATATATAATCATGATAGATTTAGGTTTTGGCCACAACAATGTAATCAAAGATCAAGAAAGACGTAACAGTGACATGCTACAATAGCATGAACATTAAAATAATTCAATATTTTATATACTGCATCACATTTTGCACTACAAAATAGAGATGTCTTTCAAAAAAAATATTATGTTGATATTCCTCCTTATTGGTAGATTAATACATTTACTGAGAAGAGATCTTGAATCTGTTATAACACAACACTAAACTGCTTTAGCAGAATAACAAATTATGGATTTTTACAGTGGTAATATTCATAGATAACGTAATCTCTACTCTTTTGTGACTTTCCATGCAACTAAGTAGTAGGTTTTGGATTACCATGCCAAAATTTAATTGGATTTTCTTGGTTTCTTTCATTTGTTTGCTAAGTTTGTTGATATAGTCTGATTTTTAGATTTTTTTTTCAGGTGAGCCCCTTATTTTCATGGAAGTTGCCCTTCTAAAGAATGTGGCTCAAGCAATACATGTTAGTTTAATGCATCCTACTTGCTCTTTTTCTTTTATTGTATTGCCAATGAATGATTTTTTAACTATGACAGGAAGTTTTATGGGATGCTCCTCCCATAGTTGAATCTGAGGCCACATGTGCATTATTTTGTTCTATATCATCAACTCAGGTAAAATTACTTACTGGTGCCTTTCTCATTTTTGTTTTAGATTAAAAGCATATTTTGTTTTACAAAATTAGTCTCCACCACTTGTCATGAGGTAAAATGATCTATCAATTACATCATGTTTAATTTGGCTGCCATATTTGAAATATAACTACCACAAAATCATACATGAATGTAACAACTGTAGTACACATTTCTCTCTACCCTACATGGAATTTTCATCTTTTTGTTTGTCACATGCTCAAACACTGTTTTTTCTTCTTTTGATTACATATTTGTGCCCCTTTACTGATGAGAAATTAAAGAGCATTCATATAAGTTAGGAAACTTTAAAATTACAAGTGAATGAGTGACTATTTTGAATAACATTTATGAGCAAGGTGGTAAAAAAACTTACTGTTATTTTCTACTTTTATATGTCCGCTCGAATATCAATTCTTTTTCTGCTTGAGAAAAATGAATAACAAACTCTTATTGAATGCTTCCCTATACCTGAATACTTACAGAAATTTGACAGCCTGGCTTGGCAGGGATCAACCTGGGAAAGTTTCTTATCAAGCGTGTTATTACTCTGGTGAAAAAAGAAATGCCCCATATATCTGTAAGTATTTCCTGATTTAGGCTCAATTTGTTTTGTGGAAAATATTCTTCCCATTTTCTAACGTTTGGGGTACTCAGAAAATGAGTCAACGAAAATATTTTCCCTTCCAAAGGGAAAATTAAGTTATTTTTATGGAAAATGACTTCCTATTTTCAAAAGAAAAAGTCATTTTCCGGACTTTAATAATCTTGTTAAAATGTGAAATTGACATAAATAAATACCATTAATTTAACATTGCAACTAAATAATGAAAAATATTTTCATGGAGAATATTTTATTAGAAAACAATTTCCATAAAAAATATTTTTCATATACAAGTTATTTTCCATGAAACAAACGGAGCCTTAATTTATATAAAGTGGAAAAACCAAAATGTTTACTGAACTTGTATTCCTGTAATGCGTATTATTCCATGAAAGCAAAGCATGACATGGTTACATTTCTTTAATAAAGGTTCTGAAAAATCTTATTTAAGCAATCTTAATATCAGAAATCTGTGGTGGGACTTTCATAGGCTTGTTTGGTTAGATTTGTCATCATACCTGAAACTACGGGGTTGTTGTTATCTCTCTTGAATTGGTTGTCCTTGCTATTTTGCATGGATTTCGAAACTTCATTATTGGAAGCAGCACCAGAAAGTTGAGCATAATTACGACAGTGTCAAACAAAGATTTATATAAAATCATGAATTTGCATTTAAATTGTACTAAGAAAAAAGAAGTAAAACTTGCGACTTCTGGGACCAATATATATATATATTTGCTATTGTTTGAGTTTTCCTTTTTGGGGCCTAAAATGTATATAGATGACCTTTTGGGACCATTGAAGGTACCATATTCTGCACATTCCATTGCAAACTAAGTATTGCATAGTATTAGTTATGCTTTATCATTGTCTTCTTTTGTAACTGGTCTAATAACTATACACTGCACGCTGTATCATAAGAAATCAGAAGGAATGGGCTATGAAGTTATTGGTTTTTCAAATTTTCTGGTTTGTTGCTTGGTAGCATGACTGTCAAATATTGCTACTGCCATCACCTATTAATATATGTTTTTTTTTTGGGGAAGTACTGAAAAATACAATATGATTTCATTGTTTTATTAGATGGGGCCTGAGGTTTTTTCCTTGACACTTTGGTACCATGTGCTAACATGCAGTTAGCTCTTCGGTGCCAACTGCTCTGATACTGTTTGAATTGCTCGATAAAACTTTTTTGTAACCCCGTTTTCTCTTTTTTTCCAAAGACATTTGCAACAATAAGCTCAGTTCCCGGATACATGCAATGGCTGCTATCTAGGTTGGCATCTCAGTCAATCCTTGCTGAAGTGGAGAACATGTCACAATCGTCTTCAAAAGGATCTGTTTCCACTTTTAGGGAAAACTTACTCGAACCAGATGAAGAAAGATTACTTATGAATTGTTCTCAGTAAGTTTTATTTGATTTCATTTTATCTTTTGAATCGAATGGGCTTTAGTTTTGATATTTCCACTATGTCTTCTTATCCTTAAGAGAGTGTGTCTCCTTTTTAAGCCTTAGTACCAAACTAGTTGTATTAGCTGTATGATTCTTTTCCTCCATTCCTCTCAGTTTAGGGCTAAAAGTTTTTTTTTTTTCACTTTTAATTTCTTGTGTCTGGAATAAAGTGGGTTTTAGCAAAAAAAAAAAAAAAGAAAAAAGAAAAAAGGAAGAAGGTAGTTGAAAGTAGGGATTGGATATTTGGTCATGCTGTTATTTTCCACAATGTTTTTTCCTTTTATTTTTTGTTTTTTCCCCTTTTCTACTTGTGCACTTCCCAAAAACTTTATTTTCCATCAAGTCTTCCTTTTCTTCACCATCAAACTCCTCGTATCTTCTAACCACAAGAGACCCTGAAGCCCCCATCAAGCCATTCTTACCAATCTCCTATCTTATTAGCCTTAGCCCAGTACAGAAGTGCATATAGATAGATTACTCAAATCTCTCTAAAGATAGTTGAGAATGAGATATTGAAATATCTCATGGATCTATAATTATTCTTGTCATCTATCTAGATCTGAGCATGTTTTGATTGTTGTCATTATGACAACAAAATAATCAAGCAATTAAAAACAGAGACTATCTGTCTTAAAATGATCTGAAGTCCCTGCTGGTCTGTTTTCTGTGGAAAATATGAGAGTTTTCCAATGCTCATATGTGATTATCAGATTACGATTCTGATTGAACTGCATTACATATAGTTTGAAGGAAGATGATTTGGAGTCCCTGCTTGTCTTTTTCCTATGCAAAATATTAGAGTTGTCCGATGCTCATATGTAATTATCAGATTATGTTTACAAATTGAGCTGCATTACATATAGTTTGAGGGAAGAAGAACTGATTGGAACCACATATAAAGATGGTAGGTTCAATTTCCAGTAGATGAAACATGGATGCATTATCCTCAAAGCTATCCATTCTCTTCAAAACTCTACTGCCTATTTGCTTATATGACCTTTCCAAGATCCTCTATTATATGCTCTTTCTTTGGCATCTGATAGTAACTCCAGCTGCCTTTTTTCCATCTCTTGGTTTTAAATTTGATTTACAGCAACTTTGCTTTTCATGGACTGTGATGCTTTCACTTGTAGGAAGGCTTTTCCTGGAAAAAATGGCATGGATGTCATGTTGAATTTACTAACATCAACTAAATATGAGTGGACCAGTTCAGCTGAATTGCTTTCAGCATTAAAGCCTCCTCTAGTGCGACTGTGTGCCAGGTACATGATACTCCTTCCATCTACTTTTATCTATCATTTTTTAGAAGTTGTTTTGTCCAAATTTCTGTGTCGTTTGAAGAAGATTAAGGAGTATTAATTATTTTTTGTTGTATTTTACATTATATCTACTAAACACAATAATTATTTCTATAATTTTCTAAAACTAATCTTATCACCTTTCATTCTCTTTTAATTAAGTGAGATAAAGGATAATTTAGTTAAATTAAAGAGTATTTTATTATAATTTAGGTGATTTAATTGCTTCATTAATCACCGTGCAAAAATCTTAAACGATAGATAAAAGTAATGGAGGGAGTAAAGTTTAACATCAATATCTCAAATCTGTAAATTGAAATGATTGGTGAGTCTAGTTGACAACAGATGGGTCTAATGAGTATACTGGGGATGATCTTGTTTTCCAGTTCTTTTATTTTAGCAAAAATGCTTGCATTTCTGAATTGTCTAAAGTACTATTTAGATTTGTTGGTTCTACAAATGCAGGTACCTTCTTGAAGAGAAAAAGAGAGGAAAAGCTCTAGATTCTGTTGCAAATTTTCACTTGCAAAATGGAGCAGTATGTTGTACAACCTCAATTTTTGTGTAGTAATCAAGTCCATCCTGAGAGTCATATATATGGGCAGAACCATTATAGTTTCTCAATTTACATTTATATATCTTATTTTATGATGGCTTGTTTTGGAAAGGATTTTCTCGATAAATGTAGAGGTTGGGCATGCTCTTAAGTGATTGAGTGTATTTTAACAATTGGTGTTATACCACATTAGTTTAGGATGAGTTATTTGAGCTATATATATAAGATTTGGGGGCAAACCTTCTTCCCTTAAATTGGCTATTGGGGTGTAGTTAGGCTTGGTCTATTTTTTTTACATGGTATTAGAGCCTACCCTTTTACAATGTTGGGCCATCCGCAGATGTATTTGCTTGCAAACTTCACGTCTCCAGATGTTCATGCCTAGGCATGAGAGGAGTGTGTTATCCCACATTGGTTTGGGATGAGGTATTTGAGTTATATATATGACTTGGGTAAACCTCATCTCTTTGAGCTAACTTTTTTGGGATGGAGTTAGGCTCGGTTCATTTTCTCTATAGTTAGCGAGGGGGCAACCCAGAAGCAGCATGTTTCCTAAGTTGAGAAGTTCTATAAGTTAATTTCTGACATATGACATGATACAGATGATAGAAAGAATAAACTGGATGGCAGACCAATCTGACAAAGGTCTTCGTCAAAGTGGAGGTATTATGGTGAACTATGTTTACAGGTAATTCTTCTTGTGAAAGCAACATTTAATTTCAGATTGCATCTCGATTCAAAAAAAAAAAAAAGTTGAGGTTCCAACATCTGGTGTTTATGAATTTGATTGGATTTGTCTTGCAGGGTTGAGAAAATTGATGAATATGCTCAGTCATATTTCAGCACAGGACATATACATGCCTCAAATGACATCCGTCGGAGTATTATGGTAATTTTTGTCCTAAAGAGCATTCATGCTTTAGTTAACGTAGCTTAACTCCTCTTCATGAGAGAGAGAGACAGAAACCACAAGCATCAGTTCAGTTTTAAACTCTTTCTTACTCTTATCATATTCGATTTGCCTATGTTTTGCAGCCATGGAAGGAACATGAAGTGACAACAATTTAGGCTTGCAGGCAAATCTCTCTAGTAAATAATTTTTTTTCTGTTCAGGCAGAACTTTCACATGTAATTGTTAAGTCACATATTAACTAGTATCATATCAAACTGGGAAAGAACTCCAGAAATCCAGAGACCATGATTGAGCAACCATTACGACTAAAATATTCTTGCTACTGTCTCCAATTTGGCAACTGCTACAGATCCTCATCAACTGGTTCTTGTTTCTATATATTTACACACACAAAAAAGATGTATATACCTTAACAATTCAAGTTCTATCTATTGCATTCATTTCAATACTGGATGGATATAAAATCTTTCTTTTAAGAGACAGATGTGCTGGTATGCAGTGTTCGATCACTTCTCACTTTCTACATCTACACGACTGGTTTCCAAGACATAATCTCTCATGAGCCTCGTGTTAGAATCACCGACCATCTATAATAAAAACAAGAAGCAAATGCAACCACAAAATAGAAATAAAGATATGTATGAAAAATAAAAAACGAAGGTAACTGAGGTCTGACCTTATTAGCTAATCGCTCCAAGTTGTCCCATTCAAAATCAGTTTTACAATATGCAGATCGAACCTATACGCCAAGATGGCATAAATTTAGGTCATTGTTGATGACATGATGGTCATTGAAACAAGTAACATATATAAATATCCTTACCTCTAAGATGCGTAGAGCTATAACGTGGATGCCAGATGAGAGTTCCAACAGTGCATTCGTTCCCAAGTCATGCGCAGTTTCAGAAAAATTATTAGTATGAAAAATTAGAAGCAAATAACAAATATGTGATTAACATGCTACGTTTTAGGAGATTTTTGTCTGACCCGATCATCGTAGACTCAATAGATAATAGGTATGATGAGATTCATGCAGATGACACTTTCTTAAGTGCATAATAGACCGGACTTAGGCAAGTTTTTGAATTACATATGTACCTAAACTCTGATGCCTGGAAGATTCACGCATCATACTGGCGCAAAACTTGTCTCCATCCTTCAAGGAATGACTCTTCAAAAATTCCATCAACTCTTGGTATGCCTCACGGTTATAGCTCTGCACCAGGAAATAACACTCTTAACCCCAAAAAATGCACATTCTATCACTTCTCAATTATTATCATGAACGAGTTTGTAGTGCCATGCTCATTCTTGCAAGAACAGGGAAACAGAAAGGATTTGCACAATTAAGAGACACCCCAGTAAAAAGGAACTATTTTCTCTAAATTTTGTTGAGAAGGAACCTGAAGCTGCGCTGAAACAATCACAACAGCAATATAAGTGAAGAAATTATGCAGATTGTTTGCCGCCTGGGCTTCTGGTGATGCATGACCATATCCTACACGAAACAACCCCAGAATTAACCAAAAGAAACACAGATATAAATCCACTATTTTTTACGAGTCTATATCTACTATTAAATATTATTAGGGTTATAACTTATACCCACCAGGGACATACATCTTCTGGCAGTGCAATCGAGTTGACTGAGCAGTTCTTGACTTCTTGCGTGGCCATGAAGGATAAGCTTTGTTTCTGTGGGAATTTGGAGGGTAAAAAGGGAGTTGAGATATTGAGAGAACAGCAGAAGATTCCATGATTATTGGAAGTAAGGAGATGAGCAATGGGAAGATGTTGGTTCTGGCTTCTTGGCCTATCAGCTAGAATTTCAATGGCAGAAAATATCTCCAACACTCGCTCCAAAATATCTTCATATCTACGTGGAAAGTAACGAATCTTTCTTCAGAGTTCACTGTCACATCCCTTGTGGAACCCAGAATCTTGTTTCAGCTGGCACAAAAGTGCAGCAATGGATAATTAGCAGTGCGTGGCTATTGTTTTTCTCCATAAAAAATTATTAGTTTTTTTTTTTCTGGAAAATTTTTTATTTATATTCAGAAGTATAAATATTCAACTAATAAAAATTTTTATATATAATGTTATTTTTATAATTTTAATTAAAATGACAATTATTAACTAGGGCCTTTGCCTTTAAAAATTTTTAGGCTTCACATAATGAAACTTTATAGGAGGACGAGGCTTTCTAAGCAAATCCGATCATAGGCCCGAGGCTTCTATTCGGCCCGCTTACTCTGGTCTGTTTTGGTCAGGCTTTTCTTTTTTTTTTTTTCACTTGCCCACTAAAAAAAATAAAATAACACTAGCCCACTAAAATTAAGTAAATTATTAGATGTATGCACATTCACTTATAAAATAATAAATTTTATTTTATATATTTAAAAATAATTATTTATATTATTTTTTTAATACATTAAATATATAATATAATTTACCTAAAATCGATAATTTTAAGAAAAAAAAAACATATTTTTAGCTCTTAAAACAAATTTTTTATTGAGTCACATAATTTTATCTAGTCATTATGCATTATTTAATTGTTTAGATTTAATTTTTTTAATAGAAATTAATAAAGTGTAATACAAGAGCCGTTTAAAACGCGTAAGATAGAAAAATTATAATTAAAAAAATAACAAAATACATCTTTTAATTTCTTTTTTTTTTTTATTGTGTCTCCACAATTTTATTTAATCATTTTAATTTTTTTTTACATTACAAAATAAAATAGGGAAACTCTATATAAAAAAAAATAATAATTCGGAGACTAAAAGTTAATTTAGTTCAATTTTTTTAACAATATTAATTCAAATTTAATATTTTTTTACCAAAAATTGGCACATCAAATCCTTTACCTGAAAATGACACACACTTTCGTCCAATTTTAACATGAAGTGGCAGTTGAACTACAATTGACTGCGTTGGGCCTTTCTTTCAGTGAAAAACAATTATGCAAAATTATATAATTATTAAATAAAAATTAAATGCCTAATCTCTATCTTTCACGTGTGGGATTAGAATTAAAATAGCACACAAGTGTCTAAGTCTTGGACCATTCTTTTCTCAGCAGCTTTGGCTCCATCCGCGGATTTCGCACTCTGCCAATTAAATATTTATATTCAATATTAAATTCATTAAAATATGTATAATAAATTTTTATTTAAATATTTAATTTAATAATTATATAATTTTTATATAAAATCAAGATTATAATAGCGGTAAACTTTAAAAAAAAAATGATGGCCCAATTCTTCCCCGTTACTTAACGTTGTTAAACAGTAACCTACCAATAAAGCATTTGCTGTCACGTTTGGACATACACACGCATCCTACGCTCTCTCCACGCGGCACCATTTAAGTAACAATCATAAATCCACAACTAATCACTAATCTCCAATTCTATTAGTTCGTGCACTCCACCGGCCTAAATACCGCGTAACACGCTGTCTTTTTCGCCGCAAAATTGATGCAAAGTATCCGTTGATAATCCAACGTGGCAAGTTGCCGACACATGGGGTTACAATAATGGCAATTGCATTATAATAAAATAAAATTGACAAAAATATCTGATTTAATTATTATTTTTAAAATAAATAAATAAATAAAATCCACACTCACTCACTGGATATCCCAAAATACGTACCCATCGAAAAATCCATGTACGGACGGATTAACGGCCTTACCCACTTCTGGCTTCTTCTCTGGAATTTAGAAAGTGCTGTCTGCTGTTTGTTTTTCTAACAATTCGTATTTCTGGATTGTGGTTTTTCTCTTTCTTTTTCCTTCCTGTAATTGTTATTTGTTAGCTTGCCTGTTACTTTTCCTCCAAAAAGAGTGGGAATCATGCTGTTGCTTTGCTTGAGCTAAAAAGCAATCCAAACACTCCCTAATTCAACTTTCAGAGAGCCAATTTCTTTATCTCGCGGGATTTATCTACCCCTTATTATTTAAAGCCATTGCGGTTAGAGCAGAGGAATTTATAGTCACAGGTAAGAATATTTTTTTCAGAAAAGTCGTTAACTTTTGATGTAAAGACTACTTCTTTCAATTCAAGCTAGAGATGCTAGAGCTTTAAGATGAGGATTTTATATAGTTTAGTTTCGCAATTAATTGTTTTCAGATTTCTTTCTATACTTTATTTTTTTCTTTGTTCGTATGCAGATCTATATTGAAGATATAAATGGCAACGCTAGGGGATATAGGGGTTTCAGCGGCTATAAATCTTCTAAGTGCATTAATTTTCCTTTTAGCATTTGCAATTTTAAGGCTACAGCCCTTCAATGACAGGGTTTACTTCCCAAAATGGTATCTTAAGGGCTTAAGAAGTAGTCCTACGCGCTCAGGAGCGTTTGTGCGGAGGTTTGTCAATTTAGACTTTAGATCGTATCTGAGATTTCTAAATTGGATGCCTGAAGCAATCAGAATGCCAGAGCCTGAGCTTATTGAGCATGCGGGGTTGGATTCTGCTGTTTATTTGCGCATTTACTTGATAGGGTATTGCTAAATTTAGTTTGTTGTGTTTCTGCGAACATTTTTAAGCAATGAATTTTTTTTGGTTCTGATTTCTGAGCTCTTTTGTTTTTCTTGCTTTGCAGGCTTAAGATTTTTGTTCCTATGGCAATGCTTGCTTGGGCTATCCTGGTTCCAGTTAATTGGACAAATAACACCTTGGAGCTAGCAAAGCTGTCTAACGTGACCTCCAGCGACATTGACAAGCTTTCAATTTCAAATATCCCGCTTGGATCGGATAGGTATCAATATATCTTCATTTTGATTCAATGATCACAATATTGTAAGAAGAATATGATGTATAGTTTCAATGTTTATTTGTGGGTGTTGTATTAGATATTAATGTAGATAGTTCTTTTTTGATTCTTGGTTTCATCTTTGAGTTAATTTTTTTATTAGCCTGTCATTGTAGAGATGTTAGTTATCATAGCATATTTGGTCTTTATGATTTTTTTAATCACGCAAACTGATTCTCAATTATCTGTTTGTACTTGTACTCTTTTCAGTTGTGCATCTGATAGTGTTTCTGTTTTTATCATGTCATGTAATTCATGCATAGTTTATTTGCAAATTTCCTATTGATAGCTGCATGCTTCTCTATCTTTATGAAACTAAATACTGTTGTAATCATTTTAACTAATGGATTGCAGATTTTGGACGCATATAGTGATGGCTTATGTCTTTACTTTTTGGACATGCTATGTGTTAATGAAGGAGTATGAGAAAGTTGCTACAATGCGCCTGCAGTTTCTTGCCTCAGAAAGACGTCGTCCAGATCAATTTACGGTAAAACAAATTACTTGCTTTATCCCAAATTAGTTAAAATTTAGTTAGTTTTTTCGTAATTGGGTTTTTTTTACTGTTTCCATTATTAAAATTATACTATGCATGGAATTTACTCTTCACAGGTCCTTGTTAGGAATGTGCCACCAGATCCTGATGAATCTGTTAGTGAACTTGTGGAGCACTTTTTTCTAGTCAATCATCCAGATCACTATCTTACGCATCAGGTAGATTCCTGACTAAACTGAAGATATATTCTGGAAATCTTTGGTAGGGATCTGTAAAGTTGATTAGAAGAACTGACGTCAAGAATCAAAAATTTTTTAAATATTACAAACCATTTGTAGAATGGGTGGTCACATGTTCAATATCTTGTTAAATATTTTTAATATTTGGAAATTTTTCTGCAGGTGGTATACAATTCAAACAAACTAGCCAAATTGGTGAAGAAGAAGAAAAGTATGCAGAACTGGCTTGACTTCTACCAAATTAAGTATTCTAGGGATCAATCACAGAGGCCTTTGATAAAGGTAATTTTGTATGCAGTCTGATATGTGCTTAGAAACTACTTACTCATGCCCAAATCTACTCCATGTCTCCTGCATGTGGCCCCCAAAACCTTCCTTTACAATTCCTAATTTTCTTCTGAACTCAGTTTTCATGTGTTTTTACTCTCAGACTGGTTTTCTTCGGCTTTGGGGGCAAAAGGTGGATGCAATTGATCATTACAACTCTGAGATTGAGAAACTATCAAAAGAAGTAAGTCCCTACCTTGAGTGTCTTCGAAACTGTATGTTTCATATTGGTTGCTTTTGAGCATACATCTGCCAATCTATGTGCAGAAGGTAAAATAGGGTGCTTAAATTTCTTTTGCAAAAAAGGTTACTCAAAATATTCTGAAGATCTTGACACGTTATCTGGGGCTTGATATAGAATAATTTATTTCAGTAATCACTTCTGTTGTTCATATAGCTTCTTGAGAGCAAAATGTGGTAATGAGTGGTTCTTGTATGTTCTTGTTTGAGTGGCTGTCTGACATTATCTTGCCATCACTAGTTTTGCTCCCCAATTCAAGGAACGTACATGCTTTTAAAATCTATATTTTCCAGCACATAACATTAGTAAAAAGGTGCATTTGCAATTTTGCCTTCATGACTTTATTGTTCTGACCAAAAGTAACAGGCTAGGTTTGTCCACCAATAGTTAGTAATATTCACAGTTACTAAAAGAACTGGTGCTTTTTGCTTTTTGTTTCTATAATTGCTTTTTTTTTTTAGCTATTTGTTATCTTAAACCCAAAAAACAATGTTTAGTTTTAAATAACAAAAACAAAAAATTTTGAATTTTATGAAACTAAGTTCACAATTGCTTTTTTGCTTCACTTCTAAAACAAAATCATACATTTAATAAATCTACTTGCTCACTATTAGTTCTGCTCCAAAAGCAAATTAAAAATTTTTAGTAGTGCATTTTAGCAAGTTAAAAAGCTAAAAGTTGAAGTAATAGTACCTAAAGTGGACATAAAAATGGAAGTTGGAGTGTTTTCTTGACTAATCTTGTGCTAAGATAAGCATTTGGAATTTTCATGCTTATGATGAAAGATTTGATCAAATTACAACCTGTTACATGCTTGGATTTTTCTTGAGTATAATTAGATAATTTGTTTACCACCAAAGCTCTAATTTGAGGTCATGAATGGTCCCCCTATAATTCAGATAGCAGAAGAGAGGGAAAAAGTTGAAACAGATCCGAAGTCTGTCATGCCAGCAGCATTTGTTTCTTTCAAAAGTCGATGGGGTGCGGCTGTTTGTGCACAAACTCAACAATCGAGAAACCCAACTTTGTGGTTAACAGAGTGGGCCCCAGAGCCGCGTGATGTCTATTGGCAAAACCTTCCAATACCATATGTTTCACTTGCGATTAGGAGGTTGATAATGAATGTTGCATTCTTTTTCCTTACCTTCTTTTTCATGATTCCAATCGCATTTGTGCAAGCTCTTGCAAGTATTGAGGGAATTGAGAAAAGAGCTCCCTTTCTGGAGCCCATTATTGAAATGTTAGTAATGCTCACAAGTCCTTTTCAATTGACAGTGAGACTTCATTGTTATGACTGCTAATTGTTTCTTGATCAATTATGCAGAAAATTTATTAAATCACTTATCCAAGGTTTTCTACCTGGCATTGCGTTGAAGCTTTTTCTGATCTTCTTGCCAACGATATTGATGATCATGTCTAAATTTGAGGGTTTCACGTCTTTGTCATCTCTAGAAAGGAGATCAGCTATGCGATATTATCTTTTCAACATTGTGAACGTATTCCTTGGGAGCATAATTGCTGGAAGTGCATTTGAACAACTCAATTCTTTCATAAAGCAGTCTGCTAGCGAGTATGTTGCTCTTTCAAATTAATCATCATATTCTTTCTGCATTCCTCTGCTTATTAAATGATTAGAATAGGCTTCTTATACTACCTCTTCAAAGGAACTTGTTGGCATTGTTAAGCACCAAATGTGGCACTGTTCATTCTGAATGGGTGGCCTTTTATCATGCATGCAGGGAGCATTTTAGGAAAATGAAGATGGGTAGGGAAGGCATATCAATTGTTAAAGTTGTTTTATGTGTTTTCATGACTTAGGGAAGTCTAGCTCGTATTCTTTTAGGTTGATCCCCGTGAAACTTTAACCTTGTTCTGTCACTTTATGTTTGTTTGCATGTGCTTTATGCATGTTCATGGAACAATCTTCGATTGATTTTCAAAATCTTGTAATATATGTGATGTAGAACTAGGAAATTGAGGGCACAAGAGAAATGAATTCTCTAGTATAATGAAAACAAATTCTCAAAATTGGGAGAGAAACTAATTCTCAAGAAAATATTATTTTATTATCAAAATAATCATTATAAAGAACTACAGAATAATACTTGCCCTATTTATAGAGTTTACAACCCTAATCAAATTAGAAATAAAAACCTTAGTTAAAATCTAATTAGGAATATAAACTAAGATAAACTTTATAAATAATTAAAATACTCCTTCCTAAATAAAATACTAATCCTAATAATAATAAACTTCCTAAACAATAAAACTTCAAATTTCCTAATTTTATATTGAATATAACTCCTAGTTCTAATCTTCATTCACTGCATCAATATGCCACCTTAAATTTTTTATTCACCCCATAATTTAGAGAATGTGTTTATCTTACCTTCCATGAAATACAAATCTCTTTGTGCTTTTATCGTGTGTTATTGGTTTGTGGTTGATTCTCTTTTATTTAATCAAGCAAAGTCTAGGTTGCTTGTATTTCCTCTTATCTTTTGCAATTTCAGTGATGATTCTTATTCATCATTTCTACTTTTCTTAATGATGCAGAATTCCTCTTTTATTTAATCAAGTCTAAGTTGCTTGTGTTTCCTCTTTATCTCTTCAAGTTCAGTGATGATTCTTTTTTATCATTCCTATTTTTCATAATGATGCAGAATTCCTAAAACAATTGGTGTGGCTATTCCAATGAAAGCAACTTTCTTCATAACATACATAATGGTTGATGGATGGGCGGGAATAGCAGGAGAAGTTTTGATGTTGAAACCTCTAATAATCTTCCACCTGAAGAATTTCTTCCTGGTGAAGACTGAAAAGGATAGGGAAGAGGCAATGGATCCTGGAAGCCTTGGTTTCAACACTGGAGAACCTCGTATACAATTCTATTTTCTGTTAGGTCTTGTATATGCAACAGTTACACCGGCTCTTCTTCCGTTCATAATAATTTTCTTTGCCTTTGCTTATGTCGTGTTTCGTCATCAGGTAAAGACTCAATATAATATTCAATTTAAGGGCAATTGTCTATTGCATGTGGTCAATAGCGTCATCAATTAATTGAATACGGCCATGAAATTTGAGTCCAACTTAGTATAACTTTTAGGTAAAGATTCACCACAGCTGGATGGCTTTCAGCCACTGATGCTCCAATGATTTGCTTTGAAATATCTTCAAGTAGTACTGCTGTAGTTTGGATGGAAGAGGCTGGTGTTCAACAAGAAATTTGTTGCACTGGAGATACATACGACATTTAAGTTATTGCCATTAGATGTTACCTTTATTTCAACAGAAAAGCCTTAAGAAACACATCAAGCTGGTAAGAAGAAAAATAATCACACAGAATGCCTTGCGTCAATTGCAGAATATGATCTGTTATTATAGCTCTTCACTGTTCAATTGTTAGCCTCTTCTATAGAATTTATATTTGCACCAAGAGAACAAGATAATGATGGGAAAACAAAATTTGGGGAACTTGTAAAACGAACATGCAGCATGAAGATATGAAACAAATATGTGCTTGTATGGGATTCCTTATGTGTTGTTACTTGTTCAGAGTGTAAACACAATCTCACTGCACTAATTATGATAGTTTCAAACTTGGTTCAAGTAATGACTTAAGTCCTTTTTTTTAAGCTCGTCTATATTAATTATTAATTTTTTTAACGTGTAAAATGCAGATCATAAATGTTTACAACCAAGAGTACGAGAGTGGTGCAGCATTTTGGCCTGATGTTCATGGACGTATTATCATTGCATTGATAATCTCACAGGTGCTTTTGATTGGACTGTTGAGCACAAAGCATGCTGCTCAGTCAACACCTTTTCTCATTGCCCTGCCTGTACTCACTATATGGTTTCATAATTTCTGCAAAGGCCGCTATGAACCTGCATTTATTAGATATCCATTACAGGTGTGCTGTTGTCTTCCAATTGATATTGATGCTTTCTTGTTGTTTCAAATGCTGATTTATTTTATTTTTTAGTGTATAGGTTCTTTTTTTTTTTTCATTATTATTTTTGTGCTTCTCCTTGATTTGCCTGCACTTGATGATAATTTTTTCACTTTTGACTTAGCATACTTTAAGCTGAGTTGCCAAATGCGATATTAGTTGGTGAAAATATTTGATATATGCCTATTTTCATTTTCCATCATTGGACGCCATCAATTTTAGTTGTGTTGCTGCTTACAGGGAATGTCACTTCTTTATTTGATGCATTCAGGGAATATTTGATTTGGTTCAAAGTGAAGCACAACTTATGATGCAGGGAGCTAATTTTCCTGCCGAGTAGAACTGCAAGAGGATTTTATTAAATAATTGTTTTTGTATGCTGGCTTTCAGGAAGCCATGATGAAAGATACACTGGAACGTGCAAGGGAGCCAAACCTGAATTTGAAAGCCTATCTCCAAAATGCATATATGCATCCAGTTTTCAAAGGTGATGATGACGAAGAGGATGAAGACATAAGTGAAAAATTGGTGACAGAGAGTGTTCTCGTCCCTACAAAACGCCAATCGAGAAGAAATACACCTGTGCCTAGCAGAATTAGCAGTGCATCTTCACCATCTTTGACTGAGGTTATTAAGGAACATCCGGAACCTTAATTCCCACGTACGAGACTTAAATCTCACTGTACATTTTGTCACATTGCAACACTAGGGAAGAGTAAAGATACTGTAAATTAAAGGATCGAGGATATTGTGGTTTGTAAAAGAGGATAAAGAAAAGGTGCCGGCTACAAGCATTCAAATATTCCAAGAAGAAATGCAAGTTCTGGATTTTGTGGTGGCACCTCAAGTCAAGAATGATTGTAGATTATTTAAGGTACATTACAAAAAGTAGATTTTTGTGTGCGTTTTTCAGATAGGGACGTATTGTACATTTAAGGGTGTAGTTGTTTCTGTAATCAGTTGGAAAATTTTCAATTTCTGTATCCATACTCCCCGTCTGCATATGCACATTCCAAGGCTTGCTACTGCTTCCTGAAACCTTTGGTCGTTCTAATTGGAAAGAACATTTTTTTACAGATTTTTCTGGTCATACTAACTCCATTCAATGGTGTTTTATCACTGTTCTATTTTCAAGATTATTCTACGCGTTGTGTGTGATTAATATTCCCTCCCTCTCACAAAGATAGACTTAATTTTCTCTTTTCTGTCTCAAAATTATAAGCCACTCCCCTTTTTGAAATAATAATTTATTTATTAACTTATTAATATGTTTCTATTTAATATGTATTAAAAAATTAAAATTGTTATCATTCTCTATTCAAGAAAAAAAAAAGGCAACATGAGTTATTTATTTTTTTTATTGATTGAGCCTTGCAATTATAATGCATAATTTATAATTTTATAAAGGAGTTTCATCTGAGTTGTTGGTGATGAATATTTGTTCTTTTCCTAATATGCATATTGCCAGACAGGAATATATATATATATATATATATTTTTTTTTTTTCTCTTAAAGGGAAATTGGAGAGTAAAGATTCGATCTAATAATTATAAAATTAGTGATATATAAATTGAAGAGAAAAGATTCAATCTAATACTTCTAAAATTAGTGATATATATCTTTTAAGATGTGAGAAGACTAATTAAATTATCTCTGATCAGTAAGTATCACCTAATTATATACATAAAAGTACTAATTTTTATTTTTGCATGCATTGTATATTGATTTATTATTATATAAACTCGTGATTTAAAATCCTTTTTTATATATTTTTTATATAATATAATATTAATATTATAATTATTTTCGATAGTTAATTAAATTTTATTATTTATTAGTATAATTGTATTTTACTTCTAATTAAAATTGATTCAAAAAAGTTATAAAAAAATAAAATTAAAAAGTTATATTACTTTAGGCAATTGAAATATTATAAATAAAATAAATTAAATAGAATTTTTAATATATATTATTTTATTTATTAAAATATTATAAATAAAATACCGTAAATATGACATGTGAATATGAATATTTTGATTTTATAAATTAAAATATATTATTTACTAAAAGATATATTTAAAATATTTTTAATTTTTTTAATAAATTTATTATAATCCATTTAAAATAGAGATTATAAAGCAAAATTGCTTAACTTTATGTTATTGCAATAAAAATTTTAGAATTAACAATTTTTTTTTATAAAAATGTTTTTTTTATATTTTTATAAATAATAAAAAAATAAAAGGGTATTCTTGAAAATTTCCATATTCCCCCTTTCCCCTTTTTTCTTTTTTAACTTCTTACTATTATAGTCAATTTTTTAATTTTTGAGAATTTTAATTTGATTTTAAATATTTATTATTATTAGTGAACAGTAAAAATTGAAATAAATTGATAGTTAAATTATGGCCGAAAGAGAAATCAATAATCAAAATTACATCACATTAACTGATTTAAATCAAATTTGATTGTAGATAAAAAAAAATTTAAAGCATGCTCAAATTGTTAAAAAAATAGCTATAATTATAAAAATCTAAAAAACTATATATTTTATAATATTAATATTTAAAATTACATATTATCATTTACTATTAATAAAATTGTTTATGAGTTAGGATTTTTTATCAATACAAGTATTTTTTGAAACAAGATTTATAATAAAACTAAGATTTTAATCTATTGATTATTATTTATTGTAAATTAAAAATTATAAAATAAATTGATTATTTCATAAATTTTTTCATTCATATTTTTATATTTATTAATAATTATTTAAAAAGAATACAACATTATAAATAAAAAGTTAGGTTAATAATTGAATGAATTTTTATTCTTTATTAATTTATATATGTATATTTCTATGTAATATAAATCAAAAATTAAAAAATATTAAAGTATTTAAAATAAAAAAGTATATATAGTAAATATATTGATGAAAAGTTAAATTATATAATTTAAAAATAAATTATTACAATTCTTTAATATAACTCTAAATACTCATGTATTTATAAAATTAAATAATGTTAAAAAAATTAAAACCTTTATGTCACATTTCAATTTTAGTAAAAACTTTTAATTATATAAATTTAATCACAAATCTTTTCAAATATTTTCAATTTTAAAAATAAATTTAATTAAAAATGTCACACCTTACCCCTTGTAAGGCATAACATGATCCCGTAATATACATAATTAATTACCAAACTTTACTTATCGATAACCCATTAAATACACTATAAGGGATTTTAAATAAATTTTTATTCCCTTTTAAAGTGATGAGCAATTTTGACAGGTATTAAAAACCTTTAATTGGAGTTTAACCACATATCAAATATTTAAGCAATTTTAAGTTTTCGCAAATTTTATAAAAATTCCGACAGAGTGCAGTCTATAATTGGGAAAAATCAGTTCTTCAAAGCCTGTGAAAACACTCCCAATAAATTTTCAATCTCAACCCCACCTCCAATATAGTTCAACAAAATTCAAATCAATTTCACAATCTCAATCAACTCATTATTTGACAATTACAAAAAGAAACTTACATAATTCATTAAATAAGAATAACATTTTTACAGTACAAATATTTATACATATCAAAAATAAATTTCTAAAATTATTTATACAACTGCTCATGTCAAAAGTACATTCATACAGTTACATACACATCAAAAATAAATTTACAAGGGTATAATCTATATACCCGGTGAAGATCTAAAATACTGGTCACTTCAACTCACAAGCAGGCTACTTCGCTGCTTTATCTACCTCTTTACCTGAGACAGTAATAAACAGTTATCGCTGAGCCAAAGACTCAATGGTGCACAACATAAAGAAAAATGATAATTTAAACAATAAATAAGTCACAATTAAATCAATTGAGGTGTTGATTCATAAAATCATGCTCAATTTCAAAAGGCAAAAAATTTCTTAAAGAAATCCAATTTCATTTCACAATTCACCAATTAATGATTTTAACAAATCACACAGCTTTATCATGACACCAATGTTCAATTCATCCCAATAGCCTAAGGCTAATGAGAAATACTATAGCTAGCTAGCAAAATATATGAATACTCATTCTATTCGTCCTCAACTGGCACACACTTCAACACTTCAGCCAGAGAGAGAATTCAAAACCAATTCATCCTACTAGGCAAGCTAGTGAGGAATTCAATCACATAATCATGATTGCTGTGGTTTCAAACTATTTTACAATTTCCAAGTATGAAAGCATTCATCAACTTTGCATATAAATAAATGTCTCAACATTAAATCAAATTAAAATATCAATTAAAATTCAACAAGAATTTAGTTATTGTGCACAAACCTTGCATGAGTCGCCTCTAGGCCTTGACTCACTTTTCCTTATCGTCCCAGTCTCTTTTTCAACTGAAACACATAATTTATAGTGTTTCAGTATCATATCTCACAATTAATCCAACAATTAATGTCATGCCTATTTAATTGTACTCCTAAATTTGCTTAAAATAGAATTCTTTGAATTTTGCATTTTTGAGTTACTATTTATTACACTATTCAAGTCAAAATATTGACTTTTTCATACTTAATAGGTATGTTAATCCTAAATACACTCACATCCCACATTTTGGGTGTCAAATTTGTTGGTATTGGTTGCCATTGCAATTTCTAAGCTCCCTAAGAGAAATTGTAAATTTTCAGTTTTGGATCACTGTTTTCTACTGTTCCATTGGTCTGGTTATAGTGGGAATTTGGTCAACTTTCTATCATCAAAGTTGTTCCTTATTGTCTTAGCTTTAATTCCTTTTTTGAATCACTCCATTTGGAGTTTTGTAGCTCAAGTTATGCTAATTTTGATGTGGCTAGCCGAATTGGTTTTAACCCAGAATTCTGGGTACCAATTCTGTTCTGGCAGTTTTGGTGTGCCAACTACAGCTCACTTTTTAGATGGGTTATGGTCAGAATTTGGGTTTGTGTTCTTCATAAAATTTGTATTTCTATGTCTCAGCTTTCCATCAGTATAAAATTCAGGTCATTTAGACCTTCCTACACCAAGTTATGGCCATTTGAACAAGTACTGTTCATATGTCAGTTTTGTATAAGGCAGTGTGCCTAAATCCGAATTTGACCTAACTTTTCACCAATTTGTGTTTGGTTTTAGGGCAAGGTTTCTTCACCAAAATTGTAGCTTTGGGTCCTAATTTTCATCTCCAATTGGCCTTACACTAATTGGAGCAACCATTTTTCAGTTATGCCCTCTTGAGTTGACCAAGGTCAAACTGCTCAATTGAGGCAATATCACATTCACCATTTCAATTCCATTCCAACCATTCAAACACATTCCAAATGACTCCAATTGACCATTTCAAGTCTCAATTAGGTCCAATTGCATCAATTACCAATTTTCACCCAATTTTTCCTCCAATTTCAATGGTTCAAGAACCCTAATTTTCTAATTGCATAATTTCATGGAATTAAAGTGTAGCACTAACACCTACCCACTTAGATTGACTTGCATGCATGATTTATTGAAGTAAAACATATCACTTTCCCCCAACACTCATGGCTGCTGAATTTTTGTCCCTTCATAACTTATCATTTTCTTTAAATTGTTATACAATTTACAGTCATCTCAACTTAATTTCAAAGCTTAAAGAAGAAAAGAAAGGGAAACAAGTACTAACCTCACTTGTCTAATTTTCTTGAATTGCAAAACTTGATTTTCCTTCTCTTTCCTTCAATTTTCTTTCTCCCAACTTCTTGTTGAGATTCAATTTAAAGGTTTGTACAAGTTTTAGAAGTGATTTATGGGGAAATTTAGGGTTACCAAAGCTTAAATTTGAGCTTTAATGGAGGAATTAGAGTGAAGAGAGAGAGAGGAGAGATGGACGGCATATGTTGAAGAAGAAGATGTTTATTGTCTTCTTTTTAATTTGTGTTTATCCCTCTTTAATACTTTAATTAATTAATAATTCTTTTATTGCATCATGCTTACCTCATTTGAGTGATGTCATAAAGCATTTTATATTTGAATTTCTTTTCTTTTTCATTTTCTTTTCTTTTCTTTTCATAACTTCTTCAATTTAAATCTATATTTCAAATTTTTTATTTCTTACATTTTATTGGACAGTTAGGCCATGAGTCACCTCTTAGGGTGAATTGACCAATTTGTCCATCGCCGGTCTGATCCGGTTTACCAATAATTCTATATTTCTTCCGGAACCTTGATCTAATTATTTGAACTATTTCTCAACTCTTTTCTATGTTTTTCTCATTTTCACTAGCTTCGCAATAATTCCAAGGACGGCGGTGTCACAATGTCCCATACGAAATTAGGGTTACAATTGAACTTGCAGTCACTTCTCGGTATGGTCACCCATCACTGTGACCCCGGCTCATTTAACCTTTTATGTTCTATTTTTGTTATTTATATTTTACCTTATGGTAATCACTATTAGTTTTGTTCAGGGCTTTTCTAGGTGACTCAAATATGGTTCTAATCCTCTTAATTGTTCGGACTGACACCGGTCACCTCATATGCCAGGATCTCAATAGGCTCTTCCTCATAAGTGAGGTCTGGATTCATCTCAATCTCTTCTACTGGTAGCACATGAGAGGGGACTGATCGATACCTCCTCAACATAGACACATGGAAGACATTACGTATCTTCTCTAGCTCTGGAGGTAATGCCAATCGGTATGCCAAAGGACCCACTCTTTCTAGAACCTCATATGATCCAATGAAACGAGGACTTAGTTTCTCCTTTCTGTCGAATCTCATAATTTTCTTCTAAGGGGAAACCTTGAGGAATATCTTATCACCCACTGAGTACTCACTATCTCTCCTCTTCAAGTCAATATAGGACTTCTGCCGGTTTGATGCAGCCTTTAATCTATCTCTGATCAGTTTAATCTTTTCCTCTGTCTGCTGAACAATCTCTGGGCCTGTCACGACCCAACCTATGGGCCGGACCAACACTAGGACCTGGGCCAGCCTAAAGCCCCGAGGCCCATAGTAAGCCTAACCATTCCTTAACCCAACTCTAAGGCCCATTTGGACCCAATTTTAAGAATTCAACTGGACAGAATCCGGCCATAAAATGGACCTTTCAACGGGGAGTTTTTAACTCACCCGACCTGTAAACACAATATATAATCAATTGGGGAGCTCAGCTCACCCTCCACATACTCAATGTCATAAAATAAATAGGAGCTCAGCTCCCTCATCCAGTCCATCAACATGCATAAAATAATAAGTTTACAGGTCCAAAATAACAATTTATATTACAGACCCAAATCAAATAATTATTTCTAACACATGCAGAAATTCTAGAGTTAACAGGTTTATACAAACATTAATAAATGACCTGCGAGGGAGAAAAGCAGGTTAACCTCAAAAATATCCTCTTGTGGCCTGGAAAAAATATTGAACAGGAGTGAGCGTTCGACTCAGAGAGTAAAATATCAATTTTAACCATAATCTCTATAACTATCTAAAACTAATGCACCCTGTAGAGTGTAATGCAACATCAGCAATATTTTCACATCATAACAGCGAAAAAGTAATTTGGAGTACTCACACACCCAGTAATATCAATCATAATATATGGGAGCTGATCCCCTATACAGCTCTCTTAAATCCAACCTGTGCCAGCGAAGAACTCAAGCCGGACTTTCGCTTAATAAACCAAATCGGGGTCCCAGCGAAGAACTCAAGTCTTGACTACCCCCGAAGGACCGGGTCCCAGTGAAGATCTCAAGCCGTGACTACCCGTCCTATCCATAGCCAACACCACATCACACGCACGCCAACACACGCACACTGCTCCAAATTACCACAACAACATCCATGGCACTTTAACAGTTGTGAATGTAACATAAAACGTGCCTAGAGTTTAACTACATAGATATATACATATAAGTGATGCATAGGCATGCTTGAACATATAATAATAGTGAAATTACAATTAAAATTAATATTTTACTCACAGACTTAACAGCGGTCACTATGGCGGCTGGGCGAAAGAAGAAGGCTGTCCCGGCTCACCTGAAAATTTTATTACAATCATTTAATAAATTTGACTCAATAAAAACTAAGAAAAGATCAAATACGTCCTAAGTCGTGCCGAAAATCCGGCAGAGTCTCCCCTATACCTAGGACCTACCCAACCTGCAAAAGGGCTCAAAACGCACTTCTATATTCACCAACCATACACCCACAACTCAATCATATCACACAGCCCCTCCTGGGCCCATCCAAACAGTCATCAATCATAATATGTAAATTTACAGTTTAGTCCTTATAATTGATCATTTTTGCAAAAACTGCACAAATAAGCTCTAAAAATTCTAAAACTTTGCCCCGCGGTCCTTAGCAATATTATTAGGCTATTGCAAAAAGAATCATAATTTTCTGAGCTACCACGAATATTTTATGAATTTTTAATCCCATTTAAGTACTAGAAAATTATGAAAAAGCAAGGTTCGGGTTTACCTATGCCGATTCCGACTTCGGAGATGTGCTCGGAACATCTGAAAATGGTGGGGTAGCTAAAACCTTGATCCAATTCAGAGACTTTTTCGAGTGGCGAGTGCATGCGGAAATTCAGCATCTTGACAACTATCGAATTTCCACGAATTGAAGATACCTACACGAAGCCCACAACATGGGGGTTAGTACATAAATTTTATAAAATTTTCTAAGCTCATTTAATGCTCGGAAAAATACTACGAAGTTCCGTGGGACTCACTGAAAAACGGTGTCAAAAAAATTTGAAATTTATATCGCCGCGAAGCTCTCGAAGAGTGGAGCGCTCTGGTACTCTCGGTTTTCTAGTGGGGTTCACGGTTTGCGAGAAATCTAGCCCAAAAGTCAAAATGGGCTAAAACTTTCCGGACAAAAATTAGACAAACCGCTCGATGGATTTCGGTGTTCTTGGTGTCTATGAAAAGCTCTTGACGAGTAGATGTTGTTTGACACAAGACTCAACCCAATCGGTAGCCGGATTGGCCGGATTTCGGCCGGGAAAATGAAGCATCGCGGGCGCGTGTCGCGTCTCTTCGCTCGAAGATTCCCGGCGTTCCAGGTGGCGGCCGGGTGGGGGCTGGGGTGGCTGGGGAGGCGCGCCGGCGAGGTGGGGAGGCTGGGAAGGCGGCTGGCCAGCGAGGGGAGGAGGGAGGAGAGAGAAAATGGGAGAGAGGAAGAGAGAGGTCGTGACGCGCGCGGGGGAAAGAAAAAGGAAGAAGGAGCCAGTCCGATTCGACCAGTCCAATCTGGTCAGGTTCGATTCAGTCGGTTTGATTCAAGATACAAAATTTTGAATTTTTAGTCTGCCTTGAAACTGAAAACGAGACCCAAAAATTCTGAAAAAATTCTAAAAAACTCAAAAAAATTCGTAGACTCCAAATATATTTTTAGTTTTGCCACGTGGTCTTTAAATTAATTTTTAAAAATCATCAAAGTTTTTATTTTCGAAAAAATCAAACCCGATTCCTAAAATCCGAAAAATTTCAAATAATTTCCTAAAGTTTAAATAAAATAAAATATCAATAATTACCCAAAAATAATAAATTTAAAAAAATCAGGGGTGTTACAGGGCCAATCAGTTTTCTTTCACCCATGTCATCCCAACATAAGGGAGTTCTACACTTCCTGCCATATAGAGCTTCATATGGAGGCATGCCTATGCTTGATTGGTAGCTATTGTTGTAAGCAAACTCAATCAAAAGTAGGTGTGTGTCCCAACTACCTTCAAACTCAATTACACAAGTCCGTAGCATATCCTCCAATATCTGAATGACCCTCTCAGACTGGCCATCTGTTTGTGGATGGAATGTTGTACTGAAGTTTAATCTAGTTCCTAGGGCTTTCTGCAAACTACCCTAGAATCTAGAAGTGAACCTTGGATCTCTGTCTGACACAATTAACACTAGCACCCCATGTAGTCTCACAATTTAATCGATATGCAGCTTAGCCAATCTGTCCCTCATCATCAACCTCCAAACTAGCATTTAGTGCTTTCAACTCATGTACTATGGACAAAGGAGAAACTCTTAGACTTGCCATAGTCTTACGACTTAAGGCATCAGCCACTACATTAACTTTTCCTGCCTGGTAATCTATTAGACAATCATAGTCCTTTATCAGCTCTAACCACCTCCTCTGTCTCAAGTTCAATTCTTTTTGGGTGCCCAAGTACTTCAAGCTCTTGTGATCTATATAGATATAACATTTCTCCCCATACAAATAATGTCTCCAGATCTTCAGAGCGAATACAATAGTTGCAAGCTCCAAATCATGTGCAGGGTAATTTCTCTCATGTGGTTTCAGCTGGCATGATACATAAGTAATAACATTTCGATCTTGCATAAGTACACAGCCTAACCCATTATGAGAAGCATCACTATAAACAATGTATTCTTTACCCGGTGTAAGTAAAGTAAGGACTGGAGCTTCAGTCAAACATCTCTTCAATTCATCAAAACTCTGCTGACATTTATCAGTCTACTAAAATTTCACATCTTTTCGCTAGTGGAGATGCTAAAATAGAAAATCCCTTCACAAATTGACGATAGTATCCAGCTAAACCTAAAAAACTACGGACCTCTGTAACATTCCTGGGTAGCTTTCAATAAAGGATGGCCTCAATCTTACTGGGATCTACCTTGATACTCTCTACTGATACTATGTGCCCAAAGAAAGAAATTTTTTTCAGCCAAAATTCACATTTCGACAATTTGGCATACAACTGTTTTTCTCTTAAAGTCTGCAGCACAATCCTTAGGTTCCTATCATGCTCCTCTGTATTCCTTGAATACACTAAGATGTCATCAATGAATACCACCACAAACTGATCTAAGTATGGCATGAAGATAGTGTTCATTAGGTCCATAAATGCAGCTGGAGCATTGGTTAACCCGAATGGCATAACTAGAAACTCATAATGGCCATATCGAGTTCTAAAGGCAGTTTTAGGAATGCTCTGCTCTTGCGCCCTCAACTAGTAATAGCCCGATCTCAAGTCAATTTTGGAGAACACAGCTACACCATTCAATTGGTCAAACAGGTCATCTATGTTGGGTAACGGATATCTGTTCTTTATTGTCACCTTATTCAACTGCCGGTAATCAATACACAAGCGGAGAGTGCCATATTTCTTCTAAACAAACAACACTGGCGCTCCCCATGTGACACCCTTTACCCGTCTACAATGTAGCCGAGCAAGACATGTCACACTTGGTGTCGGAGCACCCTAACTTATTTTACTTTATTTTTTTAATAATTTATTCTCATTATATTTTAATATCAATTATTTTTCTAAGGAGAAACCAGCGAAGTTTTCCCTATTTTATTATCATTTGGCGTATTTTACTATTTACCTGCTTGAAATTTCAGTAATACTTTACAAATAAAATCTCATCACACATTCAATTCTTACAACCTCAGTTGCATACATATCCATTTGGACTCAATTTATGTATCAAAATTCTCAAACTTTATTAATTTACATGATTTACAACTAATTACATAAAGTTCAAACTTTACATGATATACAAATTAATTACAATTGAACTAATCAATTTATTAATTTACATCACGTACTTACAAATTCTTAGTTTACATTACAACATACAAAATATTATTACATACAAAATACATAATGTGATCTACATGGGCCCTATCTACATGCATTGCTAAGGAGGTAACAACCTCGAGTACTTCTGACATTTCTGCAGATTTTGACTCCAAAAATTCCAGTCAAATGTCCATTGGGTTTTAGCTTCAGTACCTGCGCGAAGGAAACAAATCCATCACGCTAAACATTTTTGCTTAGTGGTGTAATAATATAACAAGAAAATAATAAATACAAATAAGAAAGATTGAAGTATAATTCTAAAGTATAATTTAGATCCTCGGGTATCAACTAAATTTGGTGTGATATTTCTAATATCAACTATCTTATATTCTATTTTGTCCCTCTTTGGAAGTGCTGAGTTTATACAGTAATAATATTTGATATACAGATTAATTCTAGAGTATTATATTTTCGGTTCCTACAATTCTGAAAATTTTATTTGTACTACTTAATTTAGTTATGTTTTCATTGCTAATCTTTTTCCTCATTTCATTCAATACTAATGTTCTTAAATAATTTCAATAATTTACACTGCTCAGGCAACCTATGACAGGCTGACTAAACTGGATAACGAGTCGTTGGCATTGGACACCGCGGTGCCTCGAGCCGTCGTACCATGGGACGCAGAACGTCAACCACGTATGCAGTTAGTATGGCTAAAAAGTCATGATAACATATCAGTATGGCTAAAAGCCATGATAACATATAATCGGGCATAAAAATCATGAGTGTGGGCATAAAGCTATGAATACAGGCATAAAGCCTTATGCAGTACTACTAAAACAATACCTTATTAGCATGCCAATCTATCCAATCTGACACGCATGTCTAGGCAATACAAGGGCACATAATATCATTAAATGTTAATATATTGTATTTTATGACTTCATTATTTCATGATAAATTCCATAATTTATACATTCATTTGATCATTCATATGATCACAATTCTCATCAATTATCCTTATGTCCCATTGTACTCAAAGTATATTTCCTTTCTCTAATAATAAGAATTACTATCTCATTCGTACATTAATATAATTCATTTATATAATTCACTATTTATCAATCTCACTATCTATTTATCACTTACAATTTCTTATCTAATTTATTACACCAATTTACATGTACCTAAATTCAAGCAAATTTCATTTGTATTCATAAAAGGAACCTAAGTCTCAAATATTATTTGCACATCTTTTATACCTTTAATATTTCATTTATAGTGATTTATAAATCACATTTCAAATTAAATTAACAATATCCCCTAAGTTCTATTTGTGATGAGAATACAAACCTCATCTACATATTTACATAATTTAAACCTTCATTAAATCATTTAAGTGGGGTACCATTGGATCCATTAGCAACTTAAGTTTTTGGTAGTTACTATTCACTTGACCATTTCCCTTCAAAAGTTGACTTTTTAATTTATAATATATACACAAATGTTTGATACATATTTATACCACATTTTGGATTCTAAGTTTGTTGGCATTGATTGCCAATTGCAAATCAAAGCCTTCTAGAAGTATTTTCAAAAATTCAGTTTTTGTGTCCTATATTTACTATTCCATTGGTCTAAGCTACAGTGAAAATTTGGCAAAATTTTCTTCATCAAAGTTGTTCCTTTATGTGTCTTCTTTAATTTCCTTTTTGAATCACTCCATTTGGAGTTTTGTAGCTCAAGTTATGGTCAATTTACCATAATTGGCCGGATTGGTCCTTACCCAGATTTTCTGGGTAAATTTGGTTTTGCCAGATTTAGTGTCCTAACTTGGACTAGCAATTTGAATTGGTTAGGTTCAGAATTTGAGTTTGTGTTCTTCATAAAAGTTGTTCTAAATTGTCTAATCTTTCCATTGATATAAAATTCAGGTCATTTGGATATTTCTACACTGAGTTATGTCCAAATGAACAAACACTATTTATTTAGTCATTTTCCAGGACCAGAATTGGTTACCCGGATTTGGTCAATTTTTAGGGTATTCTAAGTTTGTTTTCTGGGCAAGGTTTCTCCATCAAAGTTGTGCCATTATGTGTCTAGTTTCATATCCAATTGGCCTTGCACCAATTGAACCTACACCTCTCAAGTTACAACTGTCCAAACTTGCTGGACTCACATCCAACCCTATAGGTCACCTAAGGCAGCATACCTAATCTCAATTCCATTGGCATAAATCACTTCAATTCTTCATCAAACACAGCCAAATGGTCACTAATTGACCATTAGGATTTCCATTCACCAACACATGAGCAAAACCCTAACTTCATGCCTCAAACCCTAATTCTCAAATATTCATTCATGCACATACATCAATTCAACATACTTAATGATGTTTAAGTCTCATAATCATGTTCAAGACCACCCATATACAACTTAAATTCATTCAAAACTCATCAACACTTCCATCACTAAGGCTGCCAAAAATTTTAGTTGGTCCATACTTGGATATGTTCTTTTAATTTCATGAATTTCTAACTAAATCCATACACCTAACTTCAAATTTAAAGAGAAAATTGGAGAAATATAGCACTAACCTTTTGATGAGCTAACTTGAGCTTGTAATTCTTCTCAATTTCTTCTTCAAATTGCTGCCTCAAGCTTGCTCTAGTGGTAAGGATTAATTTTAGTGAAGATAGGAAGGAGTTTTATGGTGGTTTTGGGTGGAAATCAAGCTTGGAAGAATTATTTTAATGGAGAATTTGAAGAGAGGTTCTCGGCTAGCCGAAAATGAGGGAGGAAGACAACAGATTTTTATTCAATTTTATCCTCTTTTAAATGTTTTAATGTGTGCTTGTTGAGTTCTAATTGGCTAACCACTTTTTATTGCATCATCATAATGTAATAATTGAGTTTTTAATTTCATTTTATTTTCTTTCTTTCTTTTCTCTTTTACATATTTTTAATAAATTTTTCTTTAATATTTATTCACATTTTATGTTATATAATGTATTTACTTAGTTGGACAAGTTAGTCAAAATTTGTCTCTGAAGACGAAATGACCAAAATGCCCTTCATTTTGCTTAACAAACTAAAATTATCTGTACTGATTAATAAAATTTTCTAAGTATTTTATTGACATTCTAATGCCATCGAAACCTCAATGACTCTTCTCTGGAGTCTCAAAAATTATTTCACAGGGTTTCCCTACGGGTATAGGGTTGACAACTGTCTTTACAGTCGCTTTCCGTTGGGTCACCCATTACCGGGGCACCGGCTCATTTAACTTCGTTGTATTTCATTTCTAAAATTTTATCTTAATTCTTCTTACACTTATTTGAATTATTTATGACTCCTCACTCTAGTCTAACTATTCCGACTGTCCGAACCGACATTAATCACCGGAACAGTCGAATGCATGGACTAGCTAAAGTGAGGGTGTTACACCCCAAGGTGGCACTGTAACACCCTCACTTTAGCTAGTCCGTGCATTCGACTGTTTCGGTGATTAATGTCGGTTCGGACAGTCGGAATGTCACACCTTACCCCTCTGTAAGGCATAACATGATCCCATAGAATACTTAATGAACTACCGAACTTCACTTATCGATAACTCATTAAGTACCCTACAAGGGATTTTAAAATAATTTTCTTACTTTTATAAGTGGTGAGCATTTTCTAATAGGTATTAAAACATTTATTCGAAGTTTTAAGACTAGAAAATTTTTTTGTCCCATTTTATTTTTCCGTAAATTTTATAGAAATTTCGGTAGAGTGCCGTCTGTATTTTGAGAAAATAATTTTTCAAATACCTGTAAAAAGTACTTCTAAAGATTTATCTCAACAACTTCATCAATTTCACAACTATTCCAATCAATTTCAATATCATTTCTCAATTTTCAAAATTCAGCAATCATCAAAATACCATTAATCAATTTCATTCAATTTAAAATAAAATACTTCCATTCATATTTCATTAAAGATAAAACAATTTATATACATCATTATAAAAATTTACATTAAGAGAAATCCAAACCAAAATTTATTACAAGCTTTATACAACTCTATACAACTTTATACAACTGCTCATAACTAATTTTACATGTCCATACAGTTACATACATTTACATATATCAAAATAGTTTTTACAATCAGGGTATAAAATATACCCAATAGACTTCCAGGCAGGTAGCTCCTCAATCCTCAGCAGCTTACTCTACTGCTCCTCTAGTCTCTATGTAACACCCTAGGCAAATCCCACATCGGTAAAACATGGGAGAGATGCTGGGTTTATAAGTTGACGGTTCTTAACCCCTAATGACGCGTTTTAAAACCGTGAGGGCTTTGGATCAGAGCGGATAATATCACTAGTGGGTCGGGCCATTACATTTATGGTATCAAAGCCGCTCCGCGTGCAACCTTGAACGATGGTGGGGCAAACCTCAGCAAGGACGCTGAGTCCCATAAGGGGGGTGGATTGTAACACCCTAGGCAAATCCCACATCGGCAAAACACGGGAGAGATGCTGGGTTTATAAGTTGGCGGTTCGTAACCCCTAATGACGCGTTTTAAAACCGTGAGGGCTTCGGCTCAGAGCGGACAATATCACTAGTGGGTCAGGCCATTACATTTGAAAATTTGGACCATTTCTCGATTTGTGCGTGTCATCCTTGCGTAAGGGTCATGCTAATCTTCTCTGTATCGTTCCAATTTTATCGGATGTCCCCCGTGTTTTGCTGATGTGGGATTTGCCTAGGGTGTTACACTCTATATCTGCGACAGCAATAACAGCCATCGCTGAGTATTAGGACTCAGTAGTGTACAACATACTAAAATAATTTTTATGCAGAATTAAAACATAATTATTCAAAAATTTAACTGAACATGAGATATAAAATTCAAAACATGATTTTAACCCAAATAATTTCATTTCAAAAGTCTCAAAATAAATTTCATAAAAACACACAGTTATATCATGTCATTCGAAACAAATATCATTTCAATAGCCAGAGGCTAAGGAGAAGTCACATCACAAGGCTAGCTGGCTCAAATATATGGGAACCCATTCTTTTTCTTCTTCTACTGGCACACACCTCAACACTTCAGCCAGAGAAGGAATCAAAATTCGAAACTGATTTCCCCCACTAGTCATGCTAGTGAGGTATTCAAATATATAGTCATGACACTGTGGTTTCAAAACTATCTTAACAATTTACTAAACATTTATTGCCATTTCAAGCACAAACAATTAATCTTTCAAAAATTTAAATCAAAAGCAAAATAAACTTTTCAATTCAATTGTGTCACAATTTCATATCTCAATTCATTTCAAATAATGTGCAGAAGAAAATTTACAAAAATTCTGTGTTGTGCACAAACCTTAAGCGAGTCGCCTCTTGGCCTTGACTCGATGCCTCGGGTTTTTTTTCGGTATTCTTTTCAACTGAAACACATAATTTCACAGTGTTTCAGTATCATAATTTATCATAAATCCAAAAATGAATTTAAATCTACTTATACCTAGCATTAATATGCTAAACTTGACATTCTTTAAAATTTGTATTTGGGTTTACTATTCACGATACTATTCAAGTCAATTTATTGACTTTCTAAGGCTTAATAGGTATGGGAATTCCAACTATACTCACATACTACATTTTGGTCACCAATTTTGCTGGTTTTGGTTGTTTACTCAAATTCTAAGTCTTTTACGCAAATTTGTAAATTTTTAGTTTTAGTGTCTTATATTGCACTATTTCATTGATCATGTTGCTGTTAGAATTTGGCTAAGTTTTCTTCATAGAAATTGTCCCTTATTTTCTTAACTTTATTCTCCTTTTTGAATCACTCCATTTGGAGTTTTGTAGCTCAAGTTATAGCCATTTGAATTATGGCTGCCGGATTGGTCTTATCCAGATTTCTGGGCAAATTTCTGGGTTCTGGCAGTTTTAGGTCACCAATTTTGGGTGGCTAAATGACTTGGTTAAGGGAATAATTTGAGTTTGTGCTCTTCATTAAAGTTTTAGGTCTATATCTCAGCTTTCTACTGGTAAAATTTCAGGTCATTTAGACCTGTCTAGCCCAAGTTATGGCCAAATGAACAAACACTGTTCATTTGGTCATTTTTATACAGGGCAGAACACTCACATCCGGATTTGGCCAATTTGTTCACTATGCTATGGTTACTTTTTGAGCATAATTCCTGAATGAAAAATGTGCTATTTTGTGTCTAGTTTCATTCCCAATTGGCCTCACACCAATTGGGCTTGTAAATTGCTAGTTTTGGTCCCTGAAAGGGACCTTGGTCCTGCTGCCTGCAGCATAACCCTAATCACTCCGAATTTAAACTTAATTCCAACACTTCCACCATACATCAATTGGTCACAAATGACCATTTTTTATCTCAAATAAGGTCAAACACACCATTTGACCACTTCTCCAAATTTTTGTCTTCCAAATCCTAGGTGCCAAAACCCTGACTACGCTAATTGTTACATTTCACTAAATCAAAGTATACCAACATCACTTCCACACTCATACAAGCTTACTTACACTATTAATTCAATCAAATTCATACATTATCATCACAAACCCTAGCTGGCCAAAATTTACTTCTAGTACTCCACACTTGTTTTTATTTCATTTTAATCATATTTCTAAGTTAATTAGACTAAATATAAACACTAGGCTATAAATTCCAAGTTTAAATGACTAACCTCAATCTTTGATGTCCAATTCTTCAATTCTCTTCTTTTTTCTTTTTCTTTGCTTCTTCAATCTTCTTCTCAAAGCCCAAACACAAGGTTTTATGAAGTGGTTATGGGAGAAATTAGGGTTTAGTAGAGGTTTAAAAGCTTGAAGCAAGCTTTAATGGAGTTTTGTGGAGAGGGAGAGTTAAGAGAGGGAGGACGGCAAGTTAGGGAAGATAAAGACTTTTTTGTTTTTTTTTCTTTCTTTTCTTTTATGTTTTTAGTCTTATGGAAGACCATAAAATTAAATTAATTAAATTTATTAATTATATATTTATTCCATCATGCATGATGTCATCACCTTTTACTTTTCCTTTTTCTTTTCTTTTTTTTATTTATTTTTTCATTAGTTTTTTAATTTAATTCCCGATTTCAAAATTTTTTTTTCTCCAATTTTATTTGACAGCTAGGTCATGAGTCAGTTCTAGGGGTCTGTAACACCCTAGGCAAATCCCACATCGGCAAAATATGGGAGAGATGCTGGGTTTATAAGTTGGCGGTTCATAACTCCTAGTGACGCGTTTTAAAACCGTGAGGGCTTCGGTCCAGAGCAGACAATATCACTAGTGGGCCGGGCCGGGCCATTACATTTGTGGTATCAAAGCCGCTCCGCGTGTAACCTTGAGCGATGGTGGGGCAAATCTCAGCGAGGACGCTGAGTCCCATAAGGGGGGTGGATTGTAACACCCTAGGCAAATCCCACATCGACAAAACACGGGAGAGATGCTGGATTTATAAGTTGGTGGTTCGTAACCCCTAGTGACGTGTTTTAAAACTGTGAGGGCTTTGGCTCAGAGCGGACAATATCACTAGTGGGCCAGTTCTCCCCAGTTTGCAAATAATTTAATATTTCTTCCGGATCCCTGACCTAATTATTTGACTAGCTTAACAATTCTTTTTTGTGATTTTCTCTTTTCCACTGTGTTCGCAATAGTCCTAAGGACGGCGGTGTCACATTTTACGGTTCGAAATTTGAGTTTAAATTGACCTCGCAGTCCTTCCTGAGAGGGTCACCCATCGCTGTGACTCTCGGCTCATTTAACCTCTTATGTTCTGTTTTTCTTATTTATACTTAACGAATTGACAATTACTAATTATTTGTGTTTAAGGCTTATCTAGTTGTCTTAGATGTGGTTCTAATTCCCTAAATTATCCGGACCGACACCGGTCATCAGAATAGTGAAATATACCAGGCTATGCAAATAGGGGTGTTACACGAAATGTCTAGAACTATATGTAAACTAGAGCGATGAATCATAACTAACTCAAATAATAATAAAAAAAAATTTAGAAAAAATTTTAGAAATAAAATACAACCAAGTTAAATGAGTTGGTGCCCTAGCGATGGGAAACCCAGTGGAAAGGTGCGGTTCTCACAGCTAGGAGCCCTAAACCCGGGAGAAATTTATGAAATAATTTTTGGGACTCCAAAGAAGAGTCATTGAGGTTTCTATGGCATTATAATGCCAAGAAAAGGCTTAGAAAAATTTTTCAATTGATACAGACGATTTTGGCTCAATAAGCCAAACGGAGGGCATTTTGGTCATTTCGTCCTCAGAAATGATTTTTGGCCAACTTTTCCAGTTAAATAAATAATTTACATGACATAAAATGTGAATAAATATTGCTAAAACTTGAATTGAAAATGGGTAGTAAAGAAAAGAAAAGAAAATGAAAGAAAATTGAAAATATGATATCACATGATGTCATTAGTGAGGTCTCCAGCAATCAAATTTCAACAAGCACACTTAAACCAATTAAAAAGGGAAAAATGAGTAAAAATTCAAAAAGAAATTTCTGGTTTCTTCCTTCTCTCCAGCCGAGACCCATCTCCCTTGCCAACCTCCATTGTTGTTTCATCTTCTCACTAGAAAAACTCTTGAAATTCACCATAAAATCATAAGTTTCCTTCACCAAAACTCCTCCTCACACCTAGAGCAAGACTTAGGCAGCAAAAAGAAAGAGAAAAAGTAGAGTTTTCAAGCCTTGGGAATTAGCTAATTCAAGGCTAGTGCTACCTTCTTCCCTTTCTCTTCTTTAAACTTGAACTTAAATAGGAAAATGGAAAGAAATTCAAGAGAAATGGAGAAATTATTCATGTTTAATTTAAGAGAAATTTCAGCCAGCTTATGAGTTAAGGGAGTTGATGAATTTGAAAGAAATAAATTGTGATTATTGGAGTTGTTTAGTGTGTATATATGATTAGAATGTTAGTTTTGCATGGGTTGTATGAAATGGACATTTGAAAATTAGGGTTTGAGGCATGAAGTTAGGGTTTTGTTCATGTGTTGTGGAATTGGAGTCCTAATGGTCAATTAGTGACCATTTGGCTATATTTGATGAGGAATTGAAGTGATTTATGCCAATGGAATTGAGGTTAGGTATGCTGCCTTAGGTGACCTGCAGGGCTGGATGTGAGTCTAGCAAGTTTGGACAGTTGTAAATTGAGTTGTGTAGGTTCAATTAGTGCAAAGCCAATTGGACATGCAACTAGACACATAATGGCACAACTTTGATGAAGAAACCTTGCCCAGAAAATAAACTTAGGATGACCTAAAAATTGGCCAAATCCAGGCAACCAATTCTGAACCTGGTAAAAGTGACCAAATGAACAGTATTTATTCATTTGGCTATAACTCAGAGTAGAAATATCCAATTGACCTGAATTTTATATCAATAGAAAGCTTAAACAATTTAGAATAATTTTGATGAAGAATACAAACTCAAATTCTGAACCTAACCAATTCAAATTGCTAGTCCAAGTTAGGACACCAAATCTGGCAGAACCAAAATGCTCAGAAATTCTAGGTACATGTCAATCTGGCCAGTTATTGTAAAATGGCCATAACTTGAGCTACAAAACTCCAATTGGAGTGATTCAAAAAGGGAATTAAAGAAGACACATAAAGGAACAACTTTCATGAAGAAAGTTTTATCAAAATTGTAACACCCCAAATTTTAAATATATTATTTTGTGAGTAATATTAATATTTTTATTTTATTTAAATTTTAGGAAATTATTTGAAATTTTTCGGATTTTCGAAATCGGGTTTGATTTCCCGAAAATATAAAACTTTGATGATTTTTAAAAATTAATTTAAAGACCACGTGGCAAAACTAAAAATATATTTAGAGTTTACGAATTTTTTTGAGTTTTCTAGAATTTTTTCGAAATTTTTGGGCCTCATTTTCTGTCCCAAGGCAGAGTAAAAATTCAAAATTTTGTATCTTGAATCAGACTGGTCGGATCAAACTAGACCGGATCGGACCGGTTGAATCAAACCGGCCTTCTTCTTCTTTTCTTCTCTTCCCCCACGTGTCCCAGCTCTCCTCCTCTCTCTCCCGTTTTCCCTCTCCTCCCTCACCCCCAGGCCCCGCCGCGGCCTCCCCAGCCTCCCCACCTCGTCGGTACATTGCCCCGACGCCTCCCCACCGCCGATCGGCCTTCCAAGCGGTCGAAAATGACGCGCGAAGCTCCCTCTGCGCGCGCGCAACGTTTCAGCTTCCCGACCAAAATCCGGCCGATCCGGCCACCAATTGGGCCGGGTCTTGTGTCAAACACCATCTACACCTCGAGAGCTTTCCATAGACACCAAGAACACCAAAATCCATCGAGCAGTTTGTCTAATTTTTATCCGGGAAGTTTTAGCCCATTTTGACTTTTGGGCTAGATTTCTCGCAAACCGTGAACCCCACGAGAAAACCGAGAGTACCAGAGCGCTCCACTCGTCGAGAGCTTCGCGGCAATATAAATTTCAAAATTTTTTGACACCATTTTTCGGTGGATCCCACGGAACTTCGTAGTGTTTTTTCTAAGCATTAAATGAGCTTAGAAAATTTCGTAAAAATTTTATACTAACCCCCGTGTTGTGGGCTTCGTGTAGGTACCATCAATTCGTGGAAACTCGATAGTTGTCAGGGTCTGTGAGTTTTCGGCCAGACAGACCGGCTACTGAAAAAGTCTTGGAATTGGATCAGGATTTTGGCTACCCCACCTTTGTCAGACACCCCGAGCGCGTTCCCGAGATCGGAATCGGCATAGGTAAACCCGAACCTTGCTTTTTCATAATTTTCTAGTGCTTAAATGGGATTAAAAATCCATAAAATATTCGTGGTAGCTCAGAAAATTATGATTCTTTTTGCATTAGCCTAGTAATATTGCTAAGGACTGCGGGGCAAAGTTTTAGAATTTTTTAGAGTTTATTTGGGTAGTTTTTGCAAAAAGGGTCAATTATAAGGACTAAACTGTAATTTTACATATTGTGATTGATAACTATTTGGATGGGCCCAGGAGGGGCTGTGTGATATGATTGAGTTGTGGGTGTATGGTGGGTGGATATAGAAGTGTGTTTTAAACCCATTTGCAGGTTGGGTAGGTCCTAGGTATAGGGGAGACTCTGCCGGATTTCCGGCACGACTTAGGACGTATTTGGTCTTTTTCTTAGTTTGTATTGAGTCAAATTTATTAAATGATTGTAATAAAATTGTCAGGTGAGCCGGGACAGCCTTCTTTCTCCGCCCAGCTGCCACAGTGACTGTTGTCAAGTCTGTGAGTAAAATATTAATTTTAATTGTAATTTCGATATTATTATATGTTCAAGCATGCCCATGCATCTCTTATATGTATATATCTATGTAGTTAAACTCTATGCACGTTTTATGTTGCATTCACAACTGTTAAAGTGCCATGGATGTTGTTGTGGTAATTTGGAGCAGTGTGCATACGTTGGCGTGCGTGTGATGTGGTGTTGGCTATGGATAGGACGGGTAGACACGGCTTGAGATCTTCACTGGGACCCAGTCCTTCGGGGTAGACACGGCTTGAGTTCTTCGCTGGGACCTCGATTTGGTTTATTAAGTGGAAGTCCGAGCTGAGTTCTTCGCTGGCACAGGTTGGAATAAGAGAGCTGTATAGGGGATCAGCTCCCATATATGTAGTGTTTGATATTATCGGGTGTGTGAGTGCTCCAAATTACCTTTTTGCTATTATGATGTGAAAATATTGCTGATGTTGCATTTCACTCTACAGGGTGCATTAGCTTTAGATAGTTATAGAGATTATGGTTAAAATTGATATTTTACTCTCTGAGTCGAATGCTCACTCCTGTTCATTATTTTTCAGGCTACAGGAGGATTTTTATTGTGGTTAACCTGCTTTTCTTCTTTGCAGGTTGTTTATTAATGTTTGTGTAATTTTATTAACTCCTAGAATTTTCGCATGTGTTAGAAGTATTTATTTGATTTGGGTCTGTAATATAATTATCATGTTGGACCTGTAAACGTATTATTATATGCATGTTTGATGGATTGGATGAGGGAGCTGAGCTCCCATTTATTTTATGACATTGAGTATGTGGAGGGTGAGCTGAGCTCCCCAATTGATTATATATTGTGTTTACAGGTCGGGTGAGTTAAAAACTTCCCATTGAAAGGTCCACTTTATGGCCGGACTCTGTCCGGTTGAATTCTTGAAATTGGGCCCAATGGGCCTTAGAGTTGGGTTGAGGAATAGTTAGGCTTACTATGGGCCTCGGGAACTTTAGGCTGGCCCAGGTCCTAGTGCCGGTCCGGCCCATAGGTTGGGTCATGACAAATGTGGTATCAGAGCTTAGGCTCCAAATTCATAGGAAAAAATTGTCTAAAGTGTTGGGAAGAGTCTAATAAGAGTCACAAGCGGAAAATAGGGTCCACATTCGTCTTGCATTGTCATCTTTGCTTATAGTTTCTGCTTCATATATTGTGTGTAAATATGAGTCTATAGAGTTATATAACATGCCGTTTTGAAATTTTGTGGGCTAATGCTACTGAATTTTAGGAAAATGCGTAGAAGCAGGAGAGCTGCCACTGCACTAAAACCAGATGTGCCTGACGAGGTGTCGGCACAGGATGAGGCGCCTACCCCGAGGAGGCAGGGTAAGAGGCCTAGAGCTGCTCAAGTAGAGGAGCAGCCACCACCAGTTCAGGAACAGTCTTTTGTGGCCCCGGGTCCCATGGACCCAATGGCAGCTACTCTAGCTGGTTTGCAGAGAACTATCGATATGATGGCACAGTATATGGTCCACCCTTCCCAACAGCAGCAGTCCACCGCACCAAGAGGGGAACCGTACAAACAAATAATTAATTTTAAGAAATTAGTGCCTAGTACTTATGATGTGTCAGATGATGCCTATCGATTTTTGGATTCCTGCAGATAGGCAAGAACAGAGTTGCAGTTGACTGATAGGAGACTCATAGAGTGTGTGCAGCATTTCATGGGGCCTATGCCTAGACAATGGATGAATGACTGCATATTACCTCGGATGGAAGGTTTGTCGTGGACTCAGTTTGTGGAACTGTTCATCAACCAGTTTATACCAGAATGTTTCAGAGATCAAAAGCAGTGGGCCTTTGAGGCCTTAAGGCAGAATGGCAGGTCTGTAGATGAATATGCTACAGAATTTCTAGAACTGAGCAGGTATGCCCCTACAGCAATAGCTACAGAAACTATGAAGGTGAAGAGGTTCCTAAAGGGGCTTGACAGGAGGTATGCAAACCTGGCTATGATGTCTGATCAGTCTTTTGATGTGGTAGTTGATTGAGCCAGATAGATTGAGATTAGCTACACCAGAGATGACAGTGGAAGAGCAAAGAAAAATAGAGCAGAGGGTTCTTCAGGTGTTCCCCACATGGGTACTACGGATAGTGGTGGCCAAACTAATTACATAGGAAGAAGCAAGAATAAGAGGAGTGGATTTAAACACAAATCTCGAGGATTCAGACCAGGGTACGGATCCAGCAGTGGTCACAGTTCGGGATACAGCAGTTTTGGGTCTGGTTCAGGATCCTCCTTGGCACCTTGCACACAGTGTGGAAGGGGACATTCAGGACCTTGTCTGATGAGTTTAGGAGTATGTTTTAAGTGTGGCCAACCAGGTCACTTTGCTAGGGAATGCCCCTTGTTCAGCGAGCCACAGATGCGATCACAAGGTTCTGTTGTAAATGTTCCTCGTCAGTTGTATCCTAGTGCTTCCAGCATGGCAGGCAGTCAGTTCAGTGGCCAACAGGGCTGAGGACAAGGGGGACATGGATTTGGAGGCAGATCAGGAGGTAGAAGTCAGTATCAGGGTTCTGCCACCCAGGGTAGGGTTCAAGCTCGGGTTTTCACCCTAACCCACCAAGATGCTCAGGCTTGCAATGTAGTTGTGGCTGGTATTCTTCTGGTCTGTTCCTATGAGGCTCGTGTTTTAATAGATCCGAGTGCTACGCACTCATTTGTCTCCCCAGTGTTTGCCATGAGATTGGGTAGGAACCCTATAACTTTAGAATGCCCTTTGTCTGTAACTACCCTACTCAGTGACAACATAGATGTAGACATGGTTTTTCCGGGTATTCCAGTAGTAGTGGATGGAAAGATCCTCCCAGTAGACTTGGTTCCTCTACCAGTAATGGATTTCGATGTAATTCTGGGAATGGATTGATTGGCAACTCATTATGCCACTTTAGACTGCAGGAACAAAAAGGTGTATTTCCACATACCTGGTGTGGAAGAGTTTAGCTTTGATGGTGACAGGAGCATGGCTCCATATAATTTGGTGTCAGTAATTAGTGCTAGAAAAATGTTGAGGCGTGGATGTCAAGGGTATTTGGCATTGGTAAGAGATACATCTATAGAAGGTGTTAACATGGAAAATGTTCCTGTTGTCAGAGAATTCATGGATGTCTTCCCTGAAGAGCTTCGAGGGTTACCTCTAGGAAGGGAAATAGAGTTTTGCATTGATGTTGTGCTGGGTACAAACCCCATATCAATGCCACCTTACAGGATGGCACCAGCAGAATTGAAAGAGTTAAAGGAGCAACTACAGGGGCTTTTGGACAAGGGTTTCATACATCCGAGCACTTCACCCTGGGGTTCTCCTGTTCTATTCGTGAGAAAGAAAGATTGGTCCTTGAGGTTGTGTGTTGATTATAGACAGCTGAATAGGGTGTCAGTGAAGAACAAGTACCCACTTCCTCGGATCGATGATCTGTTTGATCAGCTCCAAGGAGCTAGATTCTTTTCCAAGATAGACCTGCGATCAGGCTACCATCAGTTGAGAATCAGGAATGATGATGTATCCAAAACAGCATTCAAGACAAGATATGGTCATTATGAGTTCTTGGTGATGTCTTTTGGACTCACTAATGCACCAGCAGCCTTCATGAACTTAATGAACAGGGTGTTTAGGCCATTCCTGGACCGTTTTGTCATAGATGACATTTTGGTATACTCTCAGACCGAGGAAGAACACGTGTGGCATTTGAGGATGGTGTTGCAGACTTTGAGGGAGCACCAGCTGTATGCCAAATTTTCAAAATGTGAATTTTGGCTAGAAAGCATCTCATTCTTGGGACACGTGATTTCTAGTGAAGGTATTCAAGTGGATCCCAAGAAAATTGAGGCCGTAACTGATTGGCTTAGGCCTACAACAGTCACTGAGGTGCGAAGTTTTCTGGGTCTAGCTGGCTACTATAGGCGTTTTGTGCAAGATTTTTCCAGGATAGCGACTCCCCTAACTAAGTTAACTGGGAAGAATATTCCATTCATTTGGAAAGATGATTGTGAGAAGAGTTTCCAGATGCTTAAGGAGTGTCTAACCACTGCCCCTGTGTTGACACTACCGATAAGTGGTGAAGGATATACCGTGTACTGTGACGCCTCCAGAGTTGGCTTAGGGTGTGTTTTGATGTAGAATGGAAAAGTGGTGGCTTATGCTTCAAGGCAACTGAAGAGGCATAAGCAGAACTACCCCACCCATGATTTGGAAATGGCGGCTGTAGTTTTTGCACTAAAAATCTGGAGACACTACTTGTATGGTGAAGTTTGCGAGATATACACTGACCACAAGAGTTTGAAGTATATTTTCCAACAGAGGGATTTAAACTTGAGACAGAGAAGATGGATGGAGCTTCTGAAGGACTATGATTGCACCATCCAGTACCACCCTGGGAAGGCCAATGTAGTAGCAGATGCTTTGAGCAGAAAATCTTCTGACAGCTTGGCGCACATATCAGCGGAGAAGAGACTGTTGATTCAGGAAGTACATGAGTTGATGGATCAAGGTCTAATCCTAGATCTTTCAGATGAGGGGGTATTGTTGGCTCATTTTTCAGTGAGACCAGACCTGCGAGATAGGGTTAGAGTTTCCCAGCACAGAGACTAACAATTGATGAAGATCATATGAAGAGTACAGCAGGGTGAAGGTGGTGAGTTTGGATTTGCCAATGATGGCACCCTAGTGCAAGGTTCTAGGATATGTGTGCTCAATGTGGACAATCTCAGAAATGAAATCATGCAAGAGGCACACTATACATTGTACAATGTCCACCCAAGCTCCACCAAGATGTGGATTTTCGAAATCGGGTTTGATTGGATGAGGGAGCTGAGGTCCCATTTATTTTTATGACATTGAGTATGTGGAGGGTGAGCTGAGCTCCCCAATTGATTATATATTGTGTTTACAGGTCGGGTGAGTCAAAAACTCCCCGTTGAAAGGTCCACTTTATGGTCGGACTCTGTCCGGTTGAATTCTTGAAATTAGGCCCAATGGGCCTTAGAGTTGGGTTGAGGAATAGTTAGGCTTACTACGGGTCTCGGGAGCTTTAGGCTGGCCCAGGTCCTAGCGTCGGTCCGGCCCATAGGTTGGGTCGTGACAAAAATTCTACTGTAACAATGACCAATGGAACAGTAAACTTAAAGCATGAAATCTGAAAATTTTGAATAACATAAAATAAATTTTGAAATGGTATTGGCAATCAATACCAACAAATCTAGAATCCAAAATATGGTATAATTATGTATCTATAATTTGTATACATATTATGTATGAAAAAGTTAACAAATTGAGTGAACAGTAATGTGTGAATAGTAACCTCAAAAATGTAAGGAATAATAAAAGAAATTAAAGAAGCCATTATGATTAATAATATATAATATGATTAATGAATTGTGATTTTTGAATTTGAGTGACCCTAAAACATAGAAGAATGTTTTAAGTACATTGGTGCATGAGAACCATTGATGAGAATTGTGATCATATAAATTATCAAATGAATGTATAAATTATGAAATTTGTCATGAAATAATGAAGTCATAAAATACAATATATTAACATTTAATGGTACTATGTGCCCATGCATTGCTTAGACACTTGTGTCAGATTGGATAGATTGACATGCCAATAGGGTATTATTTTAACAGTACTGCGAAAGGCTTTATGCCTGTATTTATGGCTTTATGCCTGCACTCATGGCTTTTATGCCCGATTATATGTTATCATGGCTTTTTAGCCATACTGACTGTATACGTAGTTACTGTTCCGCGTCCCATGGTATGACGGCCTGAGGCACCGCGGTGTCTAGTGCCAACGACCCGTTATCCAGTTTAATCAGCCTGTCATAGGTTACCTGGGCAGTGTAAATTATTGAAATTATTTAAGCATATTAGCAATTAAAAACATTAGAAAGTATTAAATAAAATGTGAAAAAGAGATTAGCAATAGAAACATAACAAAAATATAATTTGCAAAATCGTAGAGAGACCTCAAATACAATACTCCTAGAATAAAATGTATATTGAATATTATTACTGTAAAACTATAAACTCAGTACTTCCAAAGGGGACTGTGTTAGCATATAAGATAGTTAATACTAGAAATTTCATTTTAAATCAAATTGATACTTGAATATTTAGAATGCTTGATTCTTTCTTTATTTGTATACATTATTTCTTGTTATATTATTGCACTACTAAGTAGAAATGCTTAGTGCAATGGATTTGTTTTCTTCGCGCAGGTACTGAAGGCAAAACCCAGTGGATATTAGACTAGGATTTTGAAGTCCATGTAACACTCCTAATTTTTAAATTTATTATTTTGTGAGTAAATATTAATATTTTATTTTATTTAAATTTTAGAAAATTATTTGAAATTTTTCTGATTTTAGAAATCGGGTTCGATTTTCCGAAAATATAAAACTTTGATGATTTTTAAAAATTAATTTAAAGACCATGTAGCAAAACTACAAATATATTTGGACTCTACGAATTTTTTTGAGTTTTTTAGAATTTTTTCGAAATTTTTGGGCCTCATTTTCGGTCCCAAGGCAGAGTAAAAATTCAAAATTTTATATCTTGAATCGGACCGGCCTCTTTCTTCTTTTTCTTTCTTCCCCGCACGCGTCCCATCTCTCTTCCTCTCTCTCCCTTTTTCTCTCTCCTCCCTCCTCCCCACATCTCGCCGCCGCCACCCAACCCTCCCCACCTCGCAGGCGCACCGCCCCAGCCTTCCGCCACCACCGACCGTGTCACATCCTACTTCTCGTAAGATGTAATATGTTCCCGTAGTACACCTAATGAATTACCGTACTTCACCTACTGGTAACCCATTAAATATACTACAAGGGATTTTAAAACAATTTTCGTTCATTTTGGAATTGGTGGGTAAAATTTTTTTTCAGATATTAAAAACCTTTATTTAAAGTCCAAACATAAATCAAATTTTTTTGATATTTAAAATCTCCGCAATTTTTACAAAAATTTCGGTAGAGTGCCATCTGTATTTTGAGAAAACAGTTCTTCACAACCTGTAAATAGAAACACTCCCAATATATTTCTCAATCACAACTCCATTTGCAACCACCAAACTTCAAATCAACAACAATAGCAACACTTCAATTCAAAATTCAAATTTCAAATCAAGAATTAATATCTCAAAATATTTCTTAACTCATGCACATTGCATTTTAAATCATTAATTTACAATCCTAAGTTAATTTACAGATGCAAAATCTCAAAAATAATATTATTACAATTTTATCTGTACAACTGCTCAAATTACAGAGATACATATGCATACTATCATATTTACATCAAACTAAACTACCAGGGTATAGACAAATACCCGTACAAAAATTCTTCAATTGTGCTCCTCTCTAACTGTAGCAGCTTGCTCTGTTGCTATGTCCTTTTCTCTATCTATGACAGCAAGTTAAAGCTATCACTGAGTATATAAATACTTAGTGGTGCACAATAAAGTATAAAATGCATAATATAAAACATTTATGAACAAATCATCATTCAAAAATTTCATAATCGCATTTCACAATTTTTTTCTCAAATCACATTTATAACAAATCATAATTTTCAAAGCTTAATATAGCACAACTTGATCAAACAATTTAATAAACATAGTGTTACCAAACAATAACACAACTTAGGCCATGACACAAAATTTCCGAACATGTCGTGTGTACATCACGACAAGGCAAACTCACCCCACTAATCGAAATCAATGAGGGAGGTGGCTAGCTAGCTAATGAGTACTCATCCAAACTCATCCCTCAGACTAGGAAGCCAGAGAGGGAGGAAAGTGATCAAATATCAAACTCACCTCACAAGTGGAGGAGGAACATATTAATATTGTCATGCCAAGTGTGAATTAAAAACAATTTAAGTCAAGTTATTCAAATATTTTATACAATTCATAAATCATATTTCAAACTAAACTTTTCATTTACAAGTAGGCAACACACAATTTTTCAAATAATATTTTCAAAGCCATAACAATCAAAATTATTCACAACATTTATTTCAAGAATTGTCAAGTAGAAACAATGAATTTTAAGCTTATTGTGCACAAACCTGATGCGAGTCGCCTTTAGGCCTTGACTCAGTCCCTTATACCTTCTAGGTCTTTTTCAGCTGAAACACAAAATTTATAGTATTTCAGTATCTTATTTGACAATAAATCCAATAATTAATTCATAAATACTTAATTCTAGCCCAAATATGCTTAAACTAACATTCTTGGAAATTTTCATTTTAGAGTTACTATTCATGGTACTATTCAAGTCAATTTGTTGACTTTCTAAGGCTTAATAGGTATGGAAATTCCAACTTCACCCACATACCACATTTTGGTCACTAAATTTGTTGGTTTTGGTTGTTTACTCAAATTCTAAGTCTTTTAGGCAAATTTGCAAATTTTCAGTTTTAGTGTCTTAAGTTGCACTGTTCCATTGGTCATTTTACTGTTAGAATTTGGCAAAACTTTCTTCATAGAAAATGTTCCCTATTATCTTAAGTTTATTCTTCTTTTTGAATCACTCTAATTGGAGTTTTGTAGCTCAATTTATAGCCATTTGAACCATGGCTTCCGGATTGGACTCAACCCAGATTTCTGGGCAAATTTTGGTTCTGGCAGTTTTAGGTCACCAATTTTGGGTGGCCAAATGACTTGGTTAATGGCATAATTTGGGTTTGCGTTCTTTAAGAAAGTTTTAGGCCTATATCTCATCTATCTACTGGCAAAATTTCAGGTCATTTAGACCTGCCTAGCTCAAGTTATGGCCAAATGAACAAACACTGTTCATTTGGTCAGTTTGTACAGGGACAGACTGAGATTTTCCAAGTTTGGTCAATTTGTTCACTAGGTTTTAGTCACTTTTTGGGCATACTTCCTAAATGAAAATTGTGTCATTTAGTGTCTATTTTTATTCCCAATTGGTCTCATACCAATTGGACTTGTAAATTTTCAGTTTTGGTCCCTCAAAGGGACCTTGGTCATGCTGCTGGCACTCAATCCGAATTTGGCCTTAACTCCAACCATTCCAACACACTTCATTTGGTCACCATTGACCATTTCTTACTTCAAACTAGGTCAAACACATCATTTGACCAATTCTCAAAGTTTTGTCTTCCAAAACCCTAGGTCCAAAACCCTAACTACACTAGTAATTACATTTAACCATATCCAAGTATCACAATATCACCTCTACATTCATATAAGCTTGCCTACACTTATAATCCAATCAAATTCATGCACTACCATAGCAAACCCTAGCTGATCAAAATCCATGTTTAGTCCTCCAACAATTAATTTCATTTCATTTTAAGTTTATTTCTAAGTTAATTAAGTTATAAACACAACTAATTCAACCAGAAAATCAAATTTAGTTTACTAACCTTAGTGTAGAATTTTCTTTCCCTTCAAACCTCTTCCTTTTTTCTTTCTTTATTCTTCAATCACCTCTTCTAGTTGCCAAAACAAGCTTTAACCATGGTAGAGTAATTTCTATGGTGAGATTTTTTGTTTTTCAAGCTCAAAGATGAGCTTTCATGGAGGTTTTAAGGGTGAGAGAGCTTTGGGAGAAAGAGAGAAAGAAAGCTACGGGAAAGAAGAAGGTGGATCTTTTTTTTTTTCTTTTATTTTCTTTTATGTAATTTTAAATATTTAGTAAGACAAAATTATCCTAAAATTTAAAATTTTAATTATTAAGTTTATTGCATCATGCATGATGTCATGCATGATGTAATAAGCTTTTTCACCTTTTCCAAATTTTTTTTTTCTTTTTCATATATTTTTCTTTAGTTCTTTAATTTAATTCTCGATTCCAAAATTTTCTTTTCTCCGATTTTATTTGACAGTTAGGTCAGGAGTCAGCTCTCGGGGTTAATTGACCAAATTGCCCCTCGCCGGTTCAACCCGGTTTGCAATTAATTCAATATTTCTTCCGGCTCCCTGACCTAATTATTTAACTGGCTTAACAACCTTTTTCCGTGATTTTCTCTTTTCCACTGTGTTCACAATAGTCCTAAGGACCGCGGTGTCATATTTTACGGTTCGAAATTTGAGTTTAAATTGACCTCGCAGTCGTTCCCGATAAGGTCACCCATCGCTGTGACTCTCGGCTCATTTAACTTCTTATGTTCTGTTTTTCTTATTTATACTTAACTAATTGACAATCACTAATTATTTGTGCTTATGACTAATCTAGTTGTCTTAAGTGTGGTTCTAATTCTCTTAATTGTCCGGACCGACACCGGTCACTGGAACAGTATAATTTACCAGACTATGCAAATATGGATGTTACAATTCTCCCCCCCTTAAAATAATTTCGTCCTCGAAATTGTGTCCACTATCTGTCCTCAAATAGTCATTCATGTTGTTTTCTCATGTTTTTCTCACATTTCTACATAGCTTTATAATTGGAATAATGGTCCATAGCACTTTAACCAACGCTATTTACTCATCGATTGCTTACCTCGTGTGTCATGTTCCTTATGAGCTTCTATCATAAGTTAGATTCAAATTCATTTCAATTTTTGAGGTAAGTAAATCTGTGTGCTAGTGGATTCACTTTTCTAGGACCTCGTGTGATCCTATGGGTGAGAACTTAGTTTTACTCTTTTCTTATCAAATCTCTTAATCATTTGATGTAACCTTCAGTTTAGTTTAGAATATTTTAGTCTTTTCTTGTTGTTATTTTAATAATTATTTTCTTTTGTGGTCGTTTCTTTCTTGGCCATAGGTCCATAACCATTATCTTACCATCTCCATTTATGACCAAGGCCTATGTGCCATTTTGCACTATCTTGTTTGCTTTGGTTTAACTTATTTCTTTCTTGATAAAATAGTTCGGAATATCGTTACACATCTTAAGTAAATTGCTTGCCTTGGTGGCAATTCCTCATCTAGTATTTTTCTCATTTCTTACTGTTCTATTTATTTTTATCTATCGATATTCTATAGCTTATTTTGCGCTAATGTGTAGTCATTATTTTCTTTTGTACTGAACTATAACCTTTTAATATTCTAACTTTAGAGTTTTAAACTCAGGTTAGGATTTTCAAACTCCTTTCCAATAAGAAAACTTTATCTTATCATAACTGTACCAAAACAGATGCCGTTTGCAACTATTCTTATTCTTGTGTATTATTGGGTAGTACGTAACTCTACACAATAAATCCCAAGTCGATCAGAATCGCAGCTTTACAAAGACAAACATCAAGAATATTACATAGTTACTACGATACATCCCAATAGAACAAACTTCCCTATATCTTATTTCTTTTAAATTCACTAATATCTTGAACTTATTTTGATTATAGTACCCACTGACATCTATCAGCAGTAATACCCTTACCCGCATCTAAGGTAGCTATATTACTATAACTTACTTTTAGGTTCTCTTTTCTTACATAATTAGGCTTACTAATTAACTTTATAAATTCTTGTGTGCTAGCAAATACTTTTCACTAACAAAGTCTTCCAAAATTAATTTTAAAAAGACTAGTCACTAACATATCTATTTTTTTTATATATATACATATACATATCTCAGTTAAGAATTGAGAAAATACCAGCAACCATACCAGAAGTCTCATCCTCGTCCCTCTATCGCATAGTGTATACTCTCACTGGAGCATCACCTTGTCCTGGTTGATTCACAGTACTCTGACTTCCAGGTGTACTACCCCTACCTCTGCCTCTGCCTCTACCAACTATTGGTAAACTCTTCAGGGCACAAACTTGGGTTGATCCTTCTGCCGTGGTAAATGATCCATAACGGCGTGGACTTATATAATCCTTAGCAAAATGACTAGTCCCTTCACAATTGAAACATGCTCCTATAGCTCTATAACATACTCCACTATGTGGTTTACCACAAGTCTCACAAAGTCGATCCGATAGCGTATTTCTGCATCTCTGTTGAGTTTGCTGATCGGATTGGGATGATTTCTGTCTAGAAGATATACCTCTACCCAATTCGCGCAAGCTAGATCCTCCAAAATGTTTTCTTTTCCCAGAGCCACTCTCAGTAGCTTGACCAGTAACCTTTTCAGTTTTCTCTTTCTCTTGTGTACTCTTTTTCACTGCCCATTCTGATTCTATCCTTTTCAGTTCCAGGGCTTGTGAAATCAATTCAAAAAAATTCTAGTGTCGGAACCCTACCACTTGCATTCTCAAGCTAGGCCTCAACCCAGCCTCAAACCTTTTACATCGGTCTCTGGGGGTGGACATTAAGCTTCCAGCATAATGGCTTAGCTTTGAAAAGTCCCACTCATACTCTGCTATAGTTCTATCCCCTTGCTTCAAACTTAAAAACTCTTGCAGCGTCACAACCCAACCTATGGGCCGGACCGGCACTAGGACCTGGGCCAGCCTAAAGCCCCCGAGGCCCGTAGTAAGCCTAACTATTCATTAACCCAACTCTAAGGCCCATTTGGGCCCAATATCAAGAAATCAACCGGACGGAGTCCGGCCATAAAGTGGACCTTTCAACAGGGAGTTTTTGACTCACCCGACCTGTAAACAAAATATATCATCAATTGGGGAGCTCAGCTCACCCTCCACATACTCATATCAACATAAAGATAAATGGGAGCTCAGCTCCCTCATCCAGTCCATCAAACATGCATATAGTAATCTTACAGGTCCACATAACAATTTATATTACAGACCCGAATCAATTAATATTTCTGGCACATGCGGAAATTCTAGGAGTAAATAAAATTACACAAATATTGATAAACAACCTGCGAAGGAGAAAAGCAGGTTAACCAGAATAAAATCCTCCTGTAGCCTGAAAAAATATTGAACAGGAGTGAGCGTTCGATTCAGAGAGTAAAATATCAATTTTAACCATAATCTCTACAGCTATCTAAAACTAATGCACCCTGTAGAGTGAAATGCAACACCAGCAATAATTTCACATCATAACATCAAAAAGGTAATTTAGAGCACTCACGCACCCGGTAATATCAATCATAATATATATGGGAGCTGATCCCCTATACAGCTCTCTTAATTCCAATCGTGCAAGAACTCACTTTCGGACTTCCACTTAATAATCAAATCGGGGTCCCAGCGAAGAACTCAAGCCGTGTCTACCCCGAAGGATCGGGTCCTAGCGAAGATCTCAAGCCGTGTCTACCCGTCCTATCCATAGTCCACACCACATCACACGCACGCCAACGCACGCACACTGCTCCAAATTACCATAACAATATACATGGCACTTTCACAGTTATGAATGCAACATAAATCGTGCCTAAAGTTTATCTACATAGATATATGCATATAAGTGATGCATGGGCATGCTTGAACATATAATAATAGTGAAATTACAATTAAAATTAATATTTTACTCAGACTTGACAACGGTCACTGTGGCGGCTGGGCGGAGGAAGAAGGCTGTCCCGGCTCACCTGACAATTACATTACAATTATTTAACACAATTGACTCAATACAAATCATGAAAAGACCAAATACGTCCTAAGTCGTGCCGAAAATCCGGCAGAGTCTCCCCTATACCTAGGACCTACCCAACCTGCAAAAGGGCTCAAAACACACTTCTATATTCGCAACTCATATATCCATAATTCAATCACATCACACAGCCCCTCCTGGGCCCATCAAATCAGTCATCCATCACAATATGTAAAATTTCAATTTAGTCCTTATAATTGATCATTTTTGTAAAACTACCCAAACAAGCTCTAAAAATTCTAAAACTTTGCCCCGCGGTCCTTAGCAATATTACTAGGCTATTGCAAAAAGAATCATAATTTTCTGAGCTACCGAGAATATTTTATGGATTTTTAATCCTATTTAAGCACTAGAAAATTACGAAAAAGCAAGGTTCGGGTTTACCTTTGCCGATTCCGACTTTGGAAACGCGCTCGGGATGTCTGACAATGGTGGGGTAGCCAAAACCTCGATCCAGTTCGGAGACTTTTCCGTGAGTCGTGCATGCAAAATTTCACGGACCGGACAAGCGAATTTCCGCGAATTGAGGATACCTACACGAAGCCCACAACACAGGGGTTAGTACATAAATTTTACAGAATTTTCTAAGCTCATTTAATACTCGGAAAAACACTGCGAAGTTCCGTGGAACCCACCGAAAAACGGTGTTGGAAAAATTTGAAATTTATGTCGCCGCGAAGCTCTCGACGAGTGGAGCGCTCTGGTACTCTCGGTTTTCTCTTGGGGTTCACGGTTTGTGAGAAATCTAGTCCAAAAGTCAAAATGGGCTAAAACTTCCCGGGTAAAAATTGGACAAACCGCTCAATGAATTTCGGTGTTCTTGGTGTCTATGGAAAGCTTTAGACGAGTAGATGGATTTAGATACAAGACCCGGTCTGATTGGTGGCCGGATCAGCCGGATTTCGGTCGGGAAGACGAAGCGGCGCGCTTGCGCGTCACGCCGCTTCGGGCGCCGTTTTCTGGCGTTCCAAGCGGCGGCCGGTGGGCTGGGACGGCTGGGGATGGGCGTCGGCGAGCTGGGGTGGCAGGGGAGGCGGCGGCGCGGCAAGGGGAGGAGGGAGGAGAGAGAAAAAGAGAGAGAAAGGGAGAGGGGTCGGGACGCGCGGGGAGGAAGAAGGAAGAAAAAGAAAAGGCCGGTCCGATTCGATCGGTCCGATTCGGCCGGTTCGATTCAGGATATAAAATTTTAAATTTTTACTCTGCCTCGGGACTGAAAACGAGGTCCAAAAATTCTGAAAAAATTCCAGAAAACTCAGAAAAATTCGTAGACTCCAAATATATTTTTAGTTTTGCCACGTGGTCTTTAAATTAATTTTTAAAAATCATCAAAGTTTATATTTTTGAAAAATCGAACCAGATTTTTTTTAAAATCCGAAAAATCTCAAATAATTTCTTAAAATGTAAATAAAATTAAAATATCAATAATACTCATAAAATAATAAAATTTAAAATTTTTGGGTGTTACATGCAGCTTCATGTCTACATAAGTATCAGGGACCCACTTTTGCCGAAATTCCCTTAAAAATTCTACCCATGTGAAGACTGGTGGCTCTACCAGACTGTAGGGGATGGTCTTCCACCACTCATATGCATCCTCTTGCAGAAGTGATACTGAATATTCGAACTTCAACTCTTCAGCACACTGTAGTTTTCTGAAAACTCGTTCTATCCTCTCTAACCACTGTTCTGCTTCCAGTGGATCCACTGTTCTTTTGAATTCTATAGCCCCAAATTTTATTAATTTCTCATATTGCCGAGCTGGAGACTGTAGTTGTGCTACAGGTGCTTGCATCTGAGCTTGAGGTGGCATATCACCAACCATTTGTTAGAAAAACGCAGCCATCTGCTGTGCAAACTGAGCGGAAAATTGCGGTACTGGAGTAGGAGCTGGAGTGGCTGACCCACTCACGTGGGAAACAAGCACTAACCTCACTTTTCCAATTTTCTTGAATTGCAAAACTTGATTTCCCTTCTCTTTCCTTCAATTTTCTTTCTCCCAACTTCTCGTTGAGGTTCAATTTAAAGGTTTCTACAAGTTTTAGAAGTGATTTATAGGGAAATTTAGGGTTACCAAAGCTTGAATCTGAGCTTTAATGGAGGAATTAGAGTGAAGAGAGAGAGAAGAGAGATGGACGGCATATGTTGAAGAAGAAGATGTTTATTGTCTTCTTTTTAATTTGTGTTTATCCCTCTTTAATACTTTAATTAATTAATAATTCTTTTATTGTATCATGCTTACCTCATTTGAGTGATGTCATAAAGCATTTTATATTTGAATTTCTTTTCTTTTTCATTTTCTTTTCTTTTCTTTCCATAACTTCTTCAATTTAAATCTATATTTCAAATTTTTAATTTCTTACATTTTATTGGACAGTTAGGCCATGAGTCACCTCTAAGGGTGAATTGACCAATTTGCCCATTGCCGGTCTGATCCGGTTTACCAATAATTTTATATTTCTTCTTGAACCATGATCTAATTATTTGACATATTTCTCAACTCTTTTCAGTGATTTTTTCATTTTCGTGATTTTTTCATTTCCACTAGCTTCGCAATAATTCCAAGGACTGCGATGTCACAATGTCCTATACGAAATTAAGGTTATAATTGACCTCGCAGTCACTTTCCGGTATGGTCATCCATCGCTGTGACCCCGGCTCATTTAACCTTTTATGTTCTGTTTTTCTTATTTATATTTTACCTTATGATAATCACTATTAGTTTTTGTTCAAGGCTTTTTCAGGTGACTCAAATATGGTTCTAATTCTCTTAATTGTCCGGATCAACATCGGTCATCGGAACAGTGAAATATACATTACTATGCATATAGGAGTGTTACAAAAAAAATAACTCATCAATTAACAAAAATAATTTAAAATTTTTCATTTATTATTAATTTTCAGCTCCACTTTTTTAGTTTTATTAATATATTCAATAATTTTAATATTTTAATTAGTTTTAGCAAAATTAATGTTGATAAAAAAATAATAAATAAATAACATATCTAATATTATTATTTTATTTTTTATTTTTTTCTACTTATACTTTTAAATCATATATTTTCTATCATTTTATTTCAATTTAAAAAAAATAAAAAAAATATTTAAAATAAAAAATAACAAACAATAAAACTAAAATAAATGTAATTATAATTTTTAAAATAATAAATAAATTAATTAAAATAATATTTTTATCAATTTTAGAACAACTGCTAAAATTAATATAAAAAAAATTAACTAATATTAATAATATATGTAAATATTTAAATTATTTTTATCAATTAGGTTAATTAGTAAATAATTAAAGTTGAAGAAATTTATAAAGATTTTGATTTTTTTAGTCATTTAATCATTAAATAATAATAAAAAATTTATACAAATAAATAAAAATTTGAAAAGAATAAATATTTAAATTTGATATTATAATTTTTTTATTATATGTTAATATAAAATTAAAATTTATTTTTATTTTAAACAATTAATTATTGAAATAAAGTCAAAATAACTGTTATGAATAGTATTTTTTTAATTTTTAATATATTTATAAATTACAATATTTTATTGATGTAAGAATAAAAATAATTTCAAAATGAAACTAGTTAATAAAAAAAATTCTCCTTTTTAATTTTATTTACAATTTTAGTTGATTTTATTAAAATTATAAAATTAAGATTAGTTTTATTCTATTTACTGAAATTAGTTAAAAATAAAATACAATTATAATAATTTTATTAAAGTTTTCAATAAAAATATTTTTTAATTTATTATATTAAGTAATAATTTGAGAATATAACATTATTTGTTTTTATTCTCAATAAAAATGAAATAAATAAAAGTTATTTATATATAAAAATAATTTTTAAATTTAGTTAAAACTATATTTTTATCAATAGAAATAATTTAAAAAAGCTATAAATTTATAACTAATAATGTAATTCTTCTACTTGAATTAGATTAAAAATTTAAATTCTTGATTTTAATATGTAATTAATACTAAATTTTTATTTAACTAAATATTTAATTTTTTAATAATATTTTTATAATAATGTGAAGGATATTTTTGTTCTTCTATTTATTCTCCTCCTTTCCAATAATTAATATATATATATATATATATATATATATATATATATATATATATATATATATATAATACTTATTAAATTATAATTATAAAATTACTATATTAAAAATTATAATATATTTTTTTAGTAGAATCATTATTAAAATAATCTAAAATTTCAATTTATATTAATTATTATAATATTAAAAATTAAGATTATTAAATGTTTAATGATAAATAGTTCTTTGCTAAAAGTTATTAATGATAATATAGTATATTATAGAATTGACATTATAAATGATTTAACAATAAATGCTTTGTCGTAAAGAAATTAGTGATGATAATGTTTGGAAAGTACTAATTATTAAAATTATTAATAATATATCTTTTTATCGTTAAATAGTATTAGTGATAAATTTATATAAGTAGCTATATATTTGTAATATACTTTATTGGTGATAAATTATTTAATTATAAATTATTTAATTGTCACTATAAATATATTTTTTAAAATTTTTTTATAAATAATAGATAGATTATAATATTTTTTATTTATTAATTTAATATTTTAATTAATTACTTTTTATAAAAATTTATATTTATTTGAAGTTAAATACAAGTGACATTAAAAATTTTTAATTTATATAAACTCTTAAATTAAGAATTTTAAATTTATATAAATTTTAAAATTAATATAAATTATTATAATTAATTTTAAAAATAAAAAATAATTTGGATAAAACTCGATCTCCTTTTATATATTTATATATAATGCAGAAATTTTTTAACATATTAAAAAAAGTTTATAACTATTTTAATTTCAACTTGTTTTTTATTTCTATTTTATATTTTTTTATCATTATATATTTTAATTTTAAAAAATAACAATATATTAAATAAAAAATATTGATAAAATATTTATTTTATAAAAAATAAAATTATTACAAAATCTCCTTGAAAACATAATATTTATGTCAAGGAAATAGCAAATTAAATACAGCTGGTGTGTATGATAATAAAAATAATGTTTTTTATTTTTTAATATATAAATGACGTGTAAATAATAAAGTAAGGGAAATTAAAAAAAAAAAAAAAAGGAACAGAACAAAGGGCTGTTGTTAGTTTTGTTTCCCATACAATGTGCGCCGTATATTATTGTATGCCGCGATTCCGTTTCGATAATGGCAATTTTAACTCACTCTCCCTTTAAGGAATTAAAAATCATGAAATGGCAAGCATTTGTTTACTTTCCAGTAATCTTAATTTATCATTTTAAATTTATTAATTTAAAAATATTTAAAATTATTTTAAATTATAAAATTTTAAAATAATTTTTTTAAACACTTTCTTCAAAATATGATTAAGTTGATTCATCTGCAATAGGTTTTATGACTCCTTCGTCAGAACCTGTAGAGATTACCATTATATATACTAAAATTTGTTCAGAATTAGAATTTTATTCATCTTCAAATAAAAAGCTATATATATATATATATATATATATTTTAAAATATTTTATGATTTTAATATTTATATAAAAAATAAAAATTTAATTTTTTAAATTAATAAATATATTTTGAAAAATATTTTTCCCAATAATAATGTTAAACATATTTTTAATATATAAAATAAAATAAAATATAATTAAATGGAAAAATTTTTTGATAAATGATTTATCAACATTTTGTGAGAAGTTATTTTCTGAACTATTGATTATATTTAATAAGATGTATTAGACTTTATTATCTTTAATAAGATGGAGTAAAGTCGAAATATAATTATAATTGAACATTATATATTTTATTAGGTTATGCATAAAAATTAATGAAATATACATAATCATATCTAGTATTTAATTACACTATAATAAAATATATTTAATAATAATTATTTTTAATTTATTTTTATTATTTATAATTATAAATCATTATCATTAAATCATTATCATCACCCCAATCACAATTGCTATCACATTTACATTTATTATCACATACCACCATAATCACATACCTAAAAATTATAAAAGAGATTGTTGATAAATGAAAATTGGAATTGGCACAATTCACAAAATTAAAAACTTTTATATAATTTACTTTTAATCTTAATAAAGCTATTCAAAATAAATTAGTAAAAAGTCAATGAGTTGGTCAAACAATCTCAGTCGCTCCTTTTATACTATCAATAATCATAAACAATATTAAATACTACTCACTCAATACTATTATCGTAAAAAAAAATTAAATATTTAAATAAAAATGATCACTATATCATATTTATTTTTATCTTTATAATTAAATATGAAAATAAAATAAAATAATAATTATATTATATCATTTATTAGATTGCATTATATTCAATAAAATGTAGCCGTATGTCCACCATTGACTTGGCTCCTTGGCGGGCACATGAAAGAAACAGAGATAAAAGATTGCACCACGCGCTTTCCAAATGCGCGTGCGATGACATCATTGTTTTCGGGCCTAAAAAAGTTCAAAGCCCGAGAACCGAACGCAGAGGTGGGGTGGGTTGGTGGGTGCGTGCGTGCGCGTTAAATTTGTGCTTCTCTTTTTCCCTTGTAGGAGAACCGAGAATGCTCCCCTCCAATAATAAAAGCCCCGCGGCGAACCAAACTCTGTAACGCTTTTCTCTCTTCTCATTCTCTTTCGGATCAGATTCTCCATGAACAATCATCACAATTCACAAACACTGCTGCAACTTCACTCTTCAATCTCAAATTGGATAGACATTGCCTTCTCTGATCAGATCAGTTCCTCAATCGATCAGGTTCTTTTTTTTTCGTTTCTTTGTTTTACTTTGATCTCTTTTGATTTCTTCAATCTTGATTGATTTGTCGGGTGTTTTAGTTGAGTTCACCCTGAGTTTTTAGTCAACATCAGCTCTTTTGGTCATTCTGCTCCATTATATGGTTATTGTTCCCTGAAGATTTTTTTCTTTTTTATATGGGGTTGGTTAATGTAGAATTGCAGATGCAAAAACCTTATCTCAACTGCAATGCCTAATTCATTAGTGTTTAATCTGTTAATTGCTTATTGAATTTCTGTTTTTCTATAAAGGGTGTTTCATGATGAACGAAGAATGAAGAATCAGAGTGTGAATTTCTTATTCTATTTTATGCTGAACTGAAGGCCGATTTTGATTAAACTCAATTTTGGACTCCATTACTTATCTATGGATCTCTCTTCCCATTGTACCTGCAGTGAGGATGGCTGCAATTATTGCTAAGCAAGACCGGTTCAACCGTGAGGGTGATCAAAATATGCGGAGAATGGGAAGAACCTGTGATGCTTCTTGGCCAGCATCTAAGAGACGAGTTCACAAAATCCTTAATCACAGAAGTATTGAGAAAATAGGGAAACTAGAAGAGGAAGATGATGATGTTGAGTGGTCACCCCCAACAAGAACAAAAAATTCATCTAAGAAAATGAAATTGACTCCTGCTTTTGAATTCTTGGAGGGCAAAGGAATTCCAAAGAAGCAGCGGAGTGCTTTAAATAAGGGAAATAATTCTGTAGTTGTAGATTTAGAGAGTGATTCAGAGGATGAAGTTTCAGAGGAAGTGTGTATTATAAATATGAGAGAGCGCAAAAGAGCTAGGAATTCAAGTAGGGAGATAATCAAAGAAAATCCTAAGGATACAATAGAGGGAAATGTAGGTTTTACAAATGCTTCTTTGCACACTTCATCTTCTTCATCAACATCTTCTTCTACCTCATCAGCTTCAGCTATGAAGAATGATGGCAGTAGCAACAGCACATGTGCACTGAGAAATTTGAAGGTTATTTATCTGTCATTTTTTATCTGCTATGGTTGAATTATACTTTTTGTGCCCTTAGCATTGAAAGGAATTTATTTACTTTGGTAACTGAAGGTTGTCAGTATTTCTTGCTTCAAGCAGGCCAAAATAGAAGCTCGCCCAAAGTGTCATCAATGCATGAAAAGTGAAAGAAGAATTGTTGTCCCTTGCCAGAAGTGTAAAAGCAAAATATATTGTGTCCAATGCATCAAGCAATGGTAAATTTTTTGGCTGCCATATTTGACATTGTTTTATCATTGTTTTAGTATAATAAGCTTAGGAAGTTCTCCTGGCATGTGCATTTCTTTTGTGTTGTATGTAGGTATCCAAAGATGACAGAAGAAGAAATTGCAGAACAATGTCCGTACTGTCGTAGAAATTGCAACTGCAATGTGTGTTTGCACTCCAGTGGTTTGATTAAGGTATGTTTTTATTCTGTCCCTCATCTATCCTGTTGGTTGTGAGATATTAATAAAGATGCAAAAGCTCCATCAGGCTAGTTCTTTGAAATTTAAGATTGCTTTTTGAAAATGTAAGTTGATAATCAGCATCTCTATATTGCATCCTAAGATTGGCAGTTGGAGTTGTTGTATATATATGAGTATTTCACAAAGCTTTTGTCTGAGCCTGGCTCACACACACAATATTGGGCCAAAAATCCAAATCAAGTGTAAATTGGTGGATTCCTCCCTGCACGCAAGATATAGTCCAATACAAAACAAATTTTTATTTTTCATTATAATTAAAATTTTGTGCTTACTGGAAATTGGTTGTATTATTATTATTATTATTATTATTATTATTATTATTATTATTATTATTATTATTATTATTATTATTTTCTAAATTTTATACACAGGGTTCTATTGGTTGTTGCAGATTTTATTAACGTTAAGATGGCTTACCATGATCTAATCCTCATCTTCCTCAAGCCTAATGTTACAATTTTGCGCTATTTATATGTTGTAGTTTTACTTATCCAATATATGCTTTTCTGCTCTTCCATTGCTGGGTTTATTCAAAATTACTTCTAGCTGTTCCGCGCCCTGGGATTCCAATCCAAAAGGGCCTGTTGAAATTCCCAAAGGGACTGTTAAATCCTGGGGGATTTTCACATTGCTGAAGTAACTGTTGTTGTCGAAATCCTTTAAGGATAGTGTTCGTAAACACGACTCAAGCTTTAATTTTCGTTTCCTCCTTCCTTGTATTGTTCAATTTCAATAATAATCTTAAGGATTATTATTGAGCATGCTGCTGCAATCAACAATTCTACTTTAGCTGCTGCCATTCAGAATTCTTCTGCTATAAATTTTTTTGGCCACTCCATTGTTGCTCCCCTTCATGGCATGACGTCGCTTTTGTTCCAATCTATTCACCATTGCATATGCCTAGCCGTTTTCTAATTTCTCTAAAATTGAGGTATTTGCAAGACAAAATTTTAAGAGGTGGCTAGAATGTATCTCTCTCTTTTGTTCTTAACATGCACCTTGTAGTTGCTACCCTTACAAACCCTAAACCAACATTGTCTGCAGATCCAAAACTGCTTAAAATCTGGGCTTATGCTAACAAGGTATGTAGGCATACAATCATTAGCACCTTATCTAATCACTTGTTTGATGTCTACTACTCCTATAAAGCCGCCTAGAAAATATGTGATATAGGGAATCTGAAGTACACTGCTAAGGATGCTGGAAAAAAAAAATTTGTTATTGGCAACTATTACAGGTGGGAGATGACAAATGACAATGATATCATGATGCAAATTAATGGATACTGCAAACTATTGGAAGAGCTTAGGGTTGAAAACATCACTTTGCAAGATGAGTTTATTGCCCATTGTTGATGGAAAAGTTACTAGAATCTTGGAAGGATTACAAGCAATATCTCAGACACAAGCATAAGAAATTATTACTTGCAGATTTGATCATCCACATCATAATTGAGGACACTGAGAAAAAAGAACTTAAAAGCTGCAAAAGCAAATGAGATGGCTTCAAAGGCACACCTAGTGCAAGATAAGTCTCACAAAGGGAGATATGAAAACAAGAAACCTGATCACATTCCTAAAGCTACTTACACCACCTTCAAAAAGAAGGGAAGTTGCTATGTTTATGGAAAGTCAAGACATCATACTCTTCAATGCAAGAAAAGGGCAAGGAATGACAATTCTCCTAAACCAAAAGTAAATTTGGTTGAAGGAGATGATATTATTGTTGTTGTCATTTCTCAAGCTTACCTTGTGGTCAATGTGAAAGAATGGGTGGTAGACTTTGGTGCTAACTAGCATATCTATACAAACAGAAATGCTTTTTCCTTCCACACTCTTTTTGGGGGTAGGAGAAGAACATGTATACCTCATTGATTCTTGAATTGCTATTGTTCTTCTTAAACCATATCTTGCAAGACCTTCGCTCTCAACCAAGTGCTTCATGCATCTAATATGAGAGCAAATTTAGGGCCTATTTGGTTTAGCTATTGGATGCAACTATTGACTGATAGCTGTTGCTGCTAGTTGATAGTTGATAACTGATTGTAGCTGTTTTGTGTTAAATGTTTGGTAAAACTATATCTAATTGTTGCTGTTAATATGTAAAATGATTAATAAAGACATGTCATATAATTTATATTACTATTGAAATAAATATATAATTATTAATTTATTATATTATATAATCTATTTTATTATTAAAATAAATATAATAATTAATTTATTATATTATCTCACAAAATAATAAAAAATGTAATTCAATAACTTAAGAAGAAATAAAAAAATATATAAAAAAGTGAAATTGGAGTTAGAATTGAAAATTAAAAAAAAAAAAATCCATTTCTAAAGAATTTTCGTGGTTGTCAAAACAAAGGCATAAATATGATTCATGAACATTGGCTTTGGTAAAAAAAGAAAAAGCTTAATTTTGAATTCAGATTCGTCAAATCATATTGTTAGATAAGCTGCGTGTCAAAGAGAATTTACCACTTACTATAAATGAGTCCCAAGGTACAATAAATTATAATCACTAAATATGTATGGGCATTTTTATCAAACAATAAAAAGATTCTACTGTAATTCATGAACAACTCTAATTATAGAGCTGATGCAAAAGGCAGCTGATAATTAAAGAGTTCACCAAACGGTGCGATACAACTTTTTGGGTGCTTATCAACAATCAGTTGCATCTTATGACTGAACCAAACACCTCCTTAATTTTTGTGGCTTTATTAGGAAAGGTTAAGGTTAAGTAGTCATTTGACAAAAAATAGTATTTTTATGGGCAAAGGCTAGTGTAACCGTGGACTCTTTGTACTCATTGTTTTTGAAATTATGAATGAAAATGTATCATCTTTTTCTCCCTTGATTGATTCTATTGATATGTGGCATGCTAGATTAGGACATATTAATATTTCTTATGCTAAAAAAAATGCAATATCTTGGTTTAATTTCTAGTATTAGTAATACATACTTTAATAAATGTGAAAAATATGTAGAATCTAAATTAACTAAGAAATCTTGCCCTTTTATACAAAGAAAAATTAATTGCTAAGTTTAATCCACATTGACCTAGGAGATTTGAAATAAACTATGACTAGATTTGGTGAAAAAAAATATTGTGTCTTTTATTGGTGCTTTTTCTAGAGTATACTAAGTTATATTTGCTTATAAATAAAGATGAGGCTTTTGACAAGTTTCTTTTGTATGAAGTTAAAGTAGAAAATCAATTAAATAGGAAGGTTAAGAGGGTTAGTTTAGATAAAGGTGATGAATATGTTTTGTTTAATGATTTTTATGAAAAGGACGGAATCATTTGTGAATCTACTCCTTATTTACTTGAATATAATGTAGTAGCAAAAAGAAAAAATAAGACTTTGAGAGAAATGATGAATGTTTTACTTATTTGTTCTTCTACAACTGATAATATTTGGGGAAAGGCTTTATCATCTGCCTATCATTTACAAAATAAAATTCCTTACAAGAGAACTGGTAAGACTCCATATGATTTATGGAAAGGCTATATATCTAACCTAAAATATTTGAAAATGTTGGGGTGTCTTGCTAAGGTAGTGAGTATTTCCAAAAGCTTTGGTCCCGAATTGCCTAGGAGTAAGGTCTTACAGTAGTATGTAAGTAAACTCGAAAAGAGGAGTTGGGCTCGCATGCACAAGATTGGGCCAAAAGTCCAAATTGAGTGTAAATTGGTGGATTCCCCCCTGAGCACGAGATATAGTCTAATACAAAATAAATTGTTATTTTTCATTATAATTAAAATTTTGCACTTAACCGAAATTGGTCTTATTTGACCTATTATTTTCTCTAGACTTTGGCCACAAGGTTTTATTGATTGTTGCAGATCTTGTTAATGTTAACAACTTGATTTTCTTGATATGCTCCTCTTTTTCCTCTGGCCTAACTTTACAATTTTTGTACAATAAATGTGTTCAAGTTTTACTCATCTAATATGTGCTTTTATGCTCTTCCGTTTCCTTTCTCTACTATTGGCTTTATTCAAAATTACTTCTTGCTGTTGTGTCATGGAATTCCATTCCAGAAGGGCCTGTTAAATTTTGGGGATTTCTGCATTGTTCAATTAACTTTTGTGGTTGAAATAATCCTTAAGGACAGTGTTTGTGAACATGTCTCAAGCTTTCATTTTCATATTGTTCAATTTTGACCACAAAATTACCATTTTACAATTTTGAAGTTGTAATTGTAAGTAGGGTAAAATACTGTTTCATATCTCAAGTATGTCAAAATTAATAACTTGGTCCTCATATTTTCAAAAATACACAATTTAGTCCCTTATATTTAATTCGGTTTTCGTCTATTTTTATCGATTTAACCATTAGTCAAGGGACTAAAAGGTGGTTAATGATGGATAGAAGTGTTAATAATGGTAAAAATTCAAGGATAGAAATGTTTATAATGTTAAAAACTCAGGGATGAAAATGTTTATCATTAATGATAAAAGTTGAGGAAAATAGATGAAGTGATGAAAGTGTATGACAGAATCAAAATTTAGATATTTTTTCTTTTATTTTATAAAATAAAGAATCTAAGTATTAATTATGGCATAACACAATGATGAAAAAGTAATTTTCCCTTGTAAGTATTTCTTCTAACTACATGATTTTTATCGTCACCCCTAGACATCAAAAAGGGACATCACTGACAGTCAAAAGGTTCAGCATCTCCAGTATTTGATAAAGTCACTGCTTCCCTTTCTTGAACAACTTTGTGAAGAACAAAATCAAGAGATACAAATTGAGGCTTGCATTCTAGGTACTTCTCATTTTCTTTTTAGCTTCAGGTATGAGTTTTTTGGTTTGAGTTTCATTTCCTGTGAATAAATTGTAAATTGTTCTTGTAACCAGGTTCCTCCCCCGAGATAGCAGAAAACTTCTGTAATAATGATGAGCGTGTCTATTGGTAAGAATCTCTTGTTGTTGCTGAAAGGTGAAAATTAGGTGATTATTGATTGAAGTTAAAGCTTATTTACTGCAATTTTATGGGTCTTGGAGCAGCAACCATTGTGCAACTTCTATTGTTGACCTGCACCGCAGCTGCCCAAAGTGTGCTTATGAACTATGTCTCAGTTGTTGTCAAGAAATTCGTGAAGGAAGTTTGTCAAGTCGTGCTGAAATAAAGTTTGAATATGTAAACAGAGGCTCTGAATATATGCATGGTGGAGATCCACTGCCTTGTGGTTTTGAAAATCCTGAGGATCAAGGGGAACCTCCATTTGTGCTGTGGAATGCCAATGATGATGGAAGTATTTCTTGTGCCCCAAAAGAAATGGGTGGTTGTGGTGATTGTGTATTGGAGCTAAAGCGTATCCTTCCAATGGGGTGGATTTCAGAGTTGAAAAAGAAGGCAAGAGATTTAGTAGGGTTTGGCATGGAAGGGACAAGTTTAATGTGCAACCATTCTGAAGCAGAAGGGAAAGAGATGTTGCGGAGAGCAGCTTCTAGAGAAGGATCAGAGGACAATTACTTGTATTGTCCTACTGTGATTGACATTCAAGAGGATGAAGAGGTCTTTTGCTTCCAAAAGCACTGGGTTAAAGGCGAACCTGTGATTGTTCGTGGTGCTCTCGAGGTAACAACTCATTTGAGCTGGGAACCAATGGTCATGTGGCGTGCATTATGCGAAAATGTGGACCCAGAGACAAGTGCTAAGATGTCTGAAGTGAAGGCCGTTGATTGCCTGGCTTTTTGTGAGGTTTAGCATCATTATCCTACCTGATATTCTTTTTTCATCCCAAAACATAGTATCGTGTGATGTAAAAGGTCTATTTTCCTTTCATGATTTATGGTAAAAGAGAGAATTTATCCTATGTTGTTGTATCTTCTATTTAGTTTTACTCATGCCTGCTGATTTTTTTCAAAGCATGCAGGTGGAAATTAATACCCGCCAATTTTTCAAGGGTTATACAGAAGGGAGAAGATATGGTAACTTTTGGCCTGAGATGCTGAAGCTGAAGGATTGGCCCCCATATGATAAGTTTGAAGACCTTTTGCCGCGCCACTTTGATGAGTTTATCAGTGCCTTGCCTTTTCAACAATATAGTGATCCCAAGGCTGGTATCCTTAACCTCGCTGTGAAATTTCCACCAGGTCTACTTAAACCAGACATGGGTCCAAAAACCTACATTGCTTATGGCACAACAGAAGAGCTTGGCAGAGGGGACTCGGTAACTAAACTTCATTGTGATATGTCGGATGCGGTATGCCTAAAGTATCTATCAAGATATTTAGTACACTCTTAAGTAAAGAGTCGCCTATTTTTTCATCTAATTTTTCCTTAAATTTTTTATGTCAAGAATGAGTTTCATTCTTTTAACAAATGCTTATACAAGTACTAAGGTTTCAAATGTTCTACAATCTCCCCATTTTTTTTAAGATGAGAAAATCATTTTCTTGCTGTCCTCTTGGCACTCTAGTTTTTCCAAACTGCTGGTTAGGGAGGTGATACTGAACTGCTTCAAGGGTTTTGTATGGGTGCTTTATTGAATTCTTTCTATTAAAATATTTATTTTTCATTTGAAGTTGTCAATAATGTAGGTGAATATTTTAACACATACTGCGGAGGTAGCTTTAAGTGAAGAACAGCGCACTGGCATACAACAGCTCAAAAGGAAACATTTGGAACAGGATGAGAAAGAACGTTTGGAGCATGACAAGGTAAACCATCATCCCATTGGGCAAATTGGTGACTGCAGTGGTAGTCGGAAAGAGATGGATGTATCAAATATTACTGAGCTAGAGATCTACCCCTCTGAAATTAGTGAAAAACGAGAGATTTCCCATGATCAGCTAAGAGGTGCTAGACTCGCTGGTTTGCCCACTGCAGATGAAACAGATGAGATGTGCGGTGCGTTGTGGGACATTTTTAGGAGGGAGGATGTCTCCAAGTTGGAAGAATATCTAAGAAAGCACTCTATGGAATTTAGGCACACTTTTTGCTCCCCAGTAAAACAAGTAATTTATGCTGACTAGTGACTACTCATTCTTCAAACTATTTTATGATTACTGATAACTTACCTTGCTGCATGTAGGTCGTCCATCCAATTCATGACCAGTGTTTTTACTTAACTTCAGAGCATAAAAAGAAGTTGAAGGAGGAATTTGGTAAGTATTCTCTTTGAAAATAGCCTGGAGAAAAATAGCTTGATTATTCCCTCAAACCTGTGGGGAATATATACAGTTTCAATAAATTTGATAAGGAAAAATATACAATTATCCTAATCTAGAAATCCCCTGATTTTAGGGATTTAATCTCAATCACAATATTTACATTCCTATCCTTAACAGCACTAACTTGAATTGTTTCACACTTCCAGGTGTTGAACCTTGGACATTTGAACAAAGAGTCGGGGAGGCCATATTTATTCCTGCTGGTTGCCCACACCAAGTTAGGAATCTCAAGGTAAATCTTGAGACAGTTGTTTTATGAAATAGGGCTTTCATGCGTAGATAGAGAATATGCTTTATGACCAATGTGAAACTTATATTTAACATCCTATTCCCCATAAACAGTCATGTACAAAAGTTGCTGTAGATTTTGTCTCCCCAGAAAATGTACAGGAGTGCCTTCGCTTAACCAAGGAATTCAGACAGCTTCCAAAGAACCACAGGGCTAGAGAAGATAAACTTGAGGTAACTCCTTTCTGCAATGATAAACTTAGTAATGTCATTTCTATGCCTCAGGGTTGTTTTCCTCCTTGTTTGTGGTGCAGATCAAGAAAATGATAATCTATGCAATTGAAGAAGCAATTAAAGATTTAAAAGTGCTAATATAATGACATCTTCAAGCTACTCCAAGTGGCAGCTATAGAACACACAGGCCAAATTGTTTTTCTTTTTTCCATTTTTATAACATACATTTCTTCAGCGAGAATGCTACCTAATTAAAGCATTTTTTTGAGGATGCATATCACCAATTCAAAGTTAAATATAGGAACGATACCTTTGCAAGTATGTGTCAATGCAAGGTGATGGTATGAATGAGCTTCATTTCGTTTTGTTTTAAAGAGAGTTTCAGGCCCACCATGAGGAAATACAAATAGAGATTATAAATTTCTTGCTCATGATTCTGAAGTTTCCACTCTATGAAATTTTAGAACTTGTGATCCTTGAACAGAATTCTCTTGCCAAAAGAGAATATCAAGTTCCTCCTACTCAAAAATCAAAAGGCAAAGCATAGTTTGAAGAATCTCTTTCAAACATTGATAGCGTGCTGATACACTTGTTTTCTAATGAAAGAAAATGTTATCAAATCAACAAAATAATTGTGGAACATCTATAATTAATAATAACATTGATATTAAAAAAATTATAATATAACTTTAGATAATTCTCTTAAAATAATACAAATGACCCATATGCATGGCTCCTACATATTCAAATTGTGTAACTCTTGGGCTCAAAAAATAATGTCCACTTAAACCTATTAACCTTTTACTCTTTCAACTTCTAAACTAATTGAGAAAAATTTATCTTCGGTATTTACACAAACAAGTATACACAATTAGAAACATACTAGAACAAGAATTTCAAAGTAGAATAAAAAATGTTTAAAATATTTCTTTTTTAGTAGGGGATTGGAGAAGTGAGAACTAAAACTTGGCTTTGCTAAGTAATATGTCTTTAACTATTATACTAAGCCAAACTAGGCAAAAATATTTCAAATATTAAGATCAAATAAAAGGAGAGTAGGATAAAGATGAAATAAGTCATTATGATATTTATCACTTTTATTATTTGAGTTGTTAGAAGGACGTTTTGGTGGAATAGTCATGTCATACATAATATCTTGGCTATCAATAGTTACATACAGGTCTATATAACATAGAAAAGTAGGATACCCATGACGTGTACGTGTGGGATGTACCAAATCCTCATTAAATTTGATTTTTCCATTAGAGGGTAATCTTTCAATATGTAGCAGCCATCAAAAATTACTCCTCTATTGGGCATCTTTTGAATAAAAAAAATAAAATGAAATCCAAGAAATTAAATTAGGAATATGTTTTATTTTCCTTATGGAAAAGTAGACTATGAATCGAAGAAGAAATAGAATGAAAGAGAGAGTAAGAAGCATTATCATTTCCCCCCTATTTAGACTATGATTTCTTTTTGAAATAAAAGAATTCAATTCTTTTTAATTTAAAAAATTATTTTAAAATAAATAGAAATCAAGCATTATTATGTAAAAATTCAATTGATTTCTTTTCTTATAAATGGTTTATTCCAAACGAACCCTTTTAGATGCACTAAAATGCAACATTAACATTTTTTTTACCTTATTAGTTGCATCATAGTAAGTACAAAGGTGCCAATTAAGTTAGAAGGGTCTTGTTGAAAATTTTTTGGGGTAAATTACACAAACCATACCTTAACATAGAAGTATATAATAATAAGTTATGTAAACTTTAATTTATAACATAAAACCCCTAATATTTAATTTAAGTAAAATAAAAGCTCTATGTGATCTTTAGTAATTGATTTCTAGGTTATTTATGTTATCGTGACATTTATTAAATTGAAAATTTTATATTTTCATAGGTTAGCCGCTTCAATTAAATAGTTGTGGCTATGGCTGTGTTGAATTGTGTACTTTGGATCATTGCAGCTGAGGCTGTGGATTTAGGGAGAGCAAGGGGAGAGTAACTAGAGAGAAATTAATTTCCTGACAAATATCAAATTAATAGAGAAAAAATATTATATGACAAGTGTCACATCAATAAAAATAATCTAGAAACAAGTTAATGAAAGTCACGAGAGATTTTATGTTACTTAAATTAAAGATTAAGAGTTTTATGTAGTTTAAATACCTTATTGTTACATACCTCTAATTTGAGATATGTTTATATAATTTAAATTTTTGTCTAGATAAATTTAATAGATTAAGTCAATAATTTGTCCCTTAATCGAATTCCACTTCTATAAGATTTCCTTAAAAGTTAAGATCTTCTAAAATCCCAACAAGATTATGTTTAATACTGATATAAAGAGCTTAAATAGTTAGGTATATCATTCTGCTTAATTAATCTCAGGCACTATTTTTTCATATCAGCTCTAACTTGAGCTGTTCATGGTACTATTCTTTCATTCCAGCTCTAAATTGAGTGATGGATTTCGACTAATTAATCTTATGTACTATTCTTTCATACCAGTTTTAACTTGAGCAGTGAGGACATCACGTGTATCCTTAACTTTTTTTTTTTTTTAGAGGTTAGTAAATCGCATCAATATATTAATTTAAAAAATAATTAATTACTCTCATTAATACTTATATATTTTGAGGGAGTCAATGTTATATATTAAGAAAATGACTTAAGCTATATTTTATTTGAATGTGTCAACAATAATAACAACTAAGCCTTAAGGGTCTGTTTGGGTGGGGGTGAGGAAAGGGTAAATAAGGGTAACGAGGGGTAAGTAATTATTATACCCCTGTTTGGAAAGGGGTGAGCTGGTGAAGGGTAAGGGTAAGTAAGGGTAAGGTTTACCCTCCCTTACCCCTCAAATCTCAATTTTTCTTACACCCCAAATTGGGGTGTAAGCAGGGGGAGGTGAGAGATGAAAATTATTTTATTTTTTATTTTCCTATTATGTCCTTAATTTTTTATTAAAAATTCAATTATACCCATTAAAAATAAACCTAGCTTACCACTATAAATAAATGTCTTCTCTCTGTGGCCGTATCTAATCTCTTCGCTCTCTCTCGTGGATTTTGAATTCTTACAGAAAAAATGTTAGTTTTATCTTTTTATTTAATTTTAATTATTAAATCATTTTTTTTCAATAATTTGCTATAATTATTATGTTCTAATTATCAATTTTTTTTTCTAAATAATTCATTCTTTATTCAATCACTGTTTAATTTATTCATTATTATTTTGATTTATTAATTTTGTGATTTATTCATAATGAATTATTACTGTTTATAAATTTAAGATTTATCATGATAAATTTACTATTTAATAAATTATCTAATCACAAACCAGGCGTGATCGTTGACACTATAACTTTTTAGTTTTTAATTTTTTGTTTAAGTTTGTTTTATAACAATAATATTTTACCTACCTTTTAAAAAAATAAAATATTTTAAAAGATGCAAAATGATATTTGTATTACTTTATATATATCTAAGTTGAATGTTGAAATAGTATATATCATGGTCTAATATAAAAAGACAATAAAAAATATAAATTATAAGCCATTAAACTAAAAATAAAAGGCCTTAATTTACATATTAAAAAAAATAGAAAATAAATTTTATCTAATAGAAAATGATATTTTTATAATTTTAACAATTATTTACCCTTCTTTCACCTCTTTCCAAACATAAAGAATAAACATTACATCTCCTTACCTTTCCATTAATTCACCTCTTTCCAAACATGAAAATTTTTTTATTGTAACCCTCTTTACCCTTCTCCCTCCTTACCCTTCCTTACCCTCCCATTAATTACACTTCCCTTACCCCATCCAAACAGAGCCTAAGTTGGATCGACTATATGAATCCTTCTTTATAAAAATTTATTGAATACATATCCATATGATGATAAAACAATATAAATTATTATGAGGAGTCAATAATTAAAATAAAATAATTCTTTTTATGAATATATATTTCTATATAAAAGAAAATTTTAGAATATTTGGTTTGGGTAGCTATAGCTCTCTCACTTGCCCTCCCTCCCTCTACCCTATTAATGTGCATCATTAACTTTTAATACTTTTTCTTAAAGTTATGTTTAGAACATGGTTTCATACTGTATAGTATGGTTAATCTATATATATATTTGATAAGATTGTTCCTAACAAACAAGGGTTTGGTGTTTTAACCATTATTTTACCATAGCTTTTCAAACCATTAAAATAGTGGTTTGATATGATTTAAAATTTTTATTTTCCCATTTTATCCCTATATAATATATAAAATTCTAATTGTATATTTTCAATATTATATGTTTATAAGGTATATTTAGTGATTAATAAAAAAAATAAAATGTCTAATTATTATTATAATAACACTATTTATAAATTAATATTTTATTTAAATAAATATTTTTAATCTTTTCAAACATGTTAATAATAAAAATTAAATAAATCATGCTTCACTTAATCTAAACAAGGGTAAAGCTCAAATTGAATTTTTTTTTTTAAACTTTTTTTTCACTTGAAATTTTAATGCTATGCCTAAGATTACCACATATATCTCTAACAAGTTGTTTTAAGCTTAAACATTGGGGAAAAAAAAAAGATTTCTCCATTTGATTATGACAAACACAGTTTCCACTTAGAAACAATGGAATTATCCATGAGGATTGAACTTACCTTGCTATTTGTAGCTCTAGCATATCTCCCTCTCACAATTATCCATAAACCAAGAGAGATTCACAAATCATGATCTTTGTTTGTGCAAGAAGAGAGATTCACAAAGCATGGAAGAAGAAGGAAGATGTAAAAGCTTTCTCAAATTTTGTTTAGGGAAGCCACACATGAATTGTGTTAAAAACCTCTCTTTTATAGGCCAAAATTCAACTAGGGTTTCATTGGCTCTCTGTAAAATGACTCAAGTACCCCTTAGGGTGTAAATTGGAAGGCAAGTCGGTGGGACCACTTTGGAAAACTTCAAATAATAAGATAACGTTCTGCCGAAGGAAACCTATTCCATAATAAACTAATATTAAATTGTCCCAGGTAGAATGAATTAGCCAATTTTTTAAAATTTTAATATATAAAATATTATAATTTGAAGCCTAGGCATTACAAAAAAAATTTCGCCAATGGTATCAAAAAATTTTTTCTTCACAAAATCTCACCTTGTTCTTTTATGAAATATTATAATGAGGTGTCTAGAATAAAATATTTAAGTTCATAAAATAAATATAAATGGAAAATATTGTGAAAATTTATAAAATATATTACTTGAGACTACCTTTTAATTAGGATTTTATTTTTTTCAAATTATTTGTCACTTTATAAGATTAAGGTGTATTAATTATTTTTTTTCTAATTTTACCCTTATTCTTTTATGTTCAATAATTATCTATACATTTTTCTATAACTATCGTATCACTTTCTCTTTCTTTTAATTAGGTGAGATAAAAGGTAATTTAATTAAATTATAAGGAATTTTATTATAATTTAGATAATTTAATTATTTTTTTAATTTTCGTATAAAAATTTTAAACGATAAATAAAAGTGAATGGAGGTAGTAGCTTATAAGCATATTTATTATTAAAATTACTAAAGATAACATTAAATAAAAAGTTTAAAGGTCCATTTTACCCACTTAACTATTGCATAATAGTCAAATTGCACCTCTTTTTTTTTAATCCAATTGACCCCCTGAAACTATTTAAAATGACGCTTATAACACCAAAGTTAACAAAAGCTGATAGTGTTAACCATTGATAATTGTTAGAGGACCCACTTATTAATTTAGGGCAACCGCAGTTATAGTTGGTGCACAACATTCTTTCGTTCCATTTGCATTGATGAAGGCTTGTGTGAACAATGAGGTCAAAATAAGTGGGCTTATTTGGATGAAATTGTGGGAAAAGCTCTTGGTTGGTATCATAGGAGAGTTGAATTTCAGGGCTTCAAACAAAATTTCTAAGCTTAGAATGTCCATGGCTTTCAGTCTCTAGAACATCTTCACCTGAGAATAAATACTGTCATTTTGAGATTATATGTTAGCCTCTACTCCATCAAGGTTTATACATGGCTTTTATTTTTTGTATTCCTTTATTAATACAACAAATGGGGAAAGTGATCAATGGAGCATGTATACAACATCCAGATATATAATACAAAGAATGGCACCTTGGCCAACTATTTTGATGCATAAAACTGTATAATCTTTGGACTTTGAAGAGATGGTAAAAATTAAAATGGTGAATTTCTTTCGTTTAACTTAAAAATGATTAAATGATGAATAAAAGCCAAGAATTTTTAACAGCTATTAGATTAGTTGCCCAAGTTGGAGCTTCAACATCAATTCATTTAAAGTACCCACATCTCTTGTACTCCACATTCTGCCTACAGAAAATGAAATATACACATTATCAATAGACCTGAAAATTATCAATCATCAATAAACCCTAGATATTACACAAAAAAAAAAACTCACTTACTAAAAAATTTACACAATTATAGAACTGTCACCTAGGATTGGTTTGCTTTCAAGTTATCCACACTTTAGCATGTGCCCGACAATAGCTTTCTCACCAATGTCTTACCATCGTCAACTATTGACGTTCTTCATGAATCCACTCTTGCCAAAACAAAAGACCTCAGAGATAATGATAAAGATTCCATTTTCTCCCTTCAATCACTCTTGTGAATTGAACTAAGAGCAAATAGTAATTGAGATCCCTAATCACTCTATCATGGAACGTTTATAAGAAAAGGAGATGACAGCAAAGCTATGGATAATCCAACGTCTATTCGTAGTTGCATGATCACGTGACTTAGGCCCGTTCTTTCTAAACTGATTTCTATCAATTTTGCTTTTAAATGTTCATTTTAAATAATTTAGGGAGTCAATTGGACCAAATAAGCTATTGGATAATAGTTTAAGAGACAAAATGAGCCTTTGACCTTAAAAAAAATCAACAATGAAATTTTAAAAATTAAATGAAGATAATATAATAAAATATTTAATCGAATTATTTTATAAATATTAAAATAAAAAATCCTTTGACTTATTCTTTTTAATTTATAAATCTAAAAAATATTATAAATAAATAAATAAATTTATTTTTAGAATTCATAAGCATGCTAAGATAAACACCATATAAGTCTTGACAATATTAGGTTGCTCCTTTGCTCCCTGGCTTGAATTGGACTCGGATCAATTATCACTCATCACCATCCTTGTTAAAGCCCAACACCAAAAATGAGCACAAGAACAAAACAGTAACCACAAAATCTAAAGCGCCAAACATTATCAACAAGAGAGAAATTTCTTCTCACAAACTCCTCACAATCCTCTTTCTATTACACTGCACGTGCATTCAAAATGAATGCACCAGCTTTCATCCTAACCCAAATGCTTCCTTCTTCTCCTTTTCATCACCACAAGTTTCACTTCTCCGCTCAAAAACCTCTGCCTTCAAAGCCCAGCAGTGCCAACCGGAAAATTTCTTCCATCCCAAGAAGAGCATGTCTATATAGTTTCAATTTTCACAGTTTTGGGTTTAAAAAGTGTAGAGTTAGGAGCTCAGAGAGTGAACAAGTGAATCAAGTTGAAGAACGAGAGCAGAAGCAGAAACAAAAGCAGCCAGTGGAGAAGAGGGCTTACCCTTTCCATGAAATAGAGCCCAAGTGGCAGCGTTATTGGGACGACAATCACACTTTTCGAACTCCTGATGAAATTGACACCTCTAAGCCTAAGTTCTATGTACTTGATATGTTCCCTTATCCCAGGTCAATTTCATTTTTCACTCTCTCATTGAATTTTCTTTCGGTGTTAGCTACTAGGAATCTATATAAGGAAGGTCCAATTTCACAATTTCTAATTCTAAAGATTTGGATGGCAATTGCTAATTCTGAAGGTTTAGCTCTGATGGGCTATTTGCATCTATACTTTCTTTTGTCATTGGTGATTCATAAAGCTTAATTTGGATTGCTATTGCTAATTCTAACAATTTAGCACTCATGAGCTCGTTCAACCTGTCAAAGCTACTAAAAGGAGTGATATAAATCAATCCAAATGGAATTAATGAATTGGGTTATGGCGAATGAGGTTTTTGGAATTATTTATTGATGAATTGTTGCAGTGGCTCTGGGTTACATGTTGGGCATCCTCTTGGATATACCGCCACAGACATTCTTGCTAGGTTCAAACGTATGCAGGGTTACAATGTTTTGCACCCAATGGGATGGGATGCGTTTGGTTTGCCTGCTGAGCAATATGCAATTGAGGTATGCTCTGCGGTATTGATGAAAATTTTGCATAATCATGGTTAAGCATTCTCGTTGATTGATGGGTTGCATCATTTGCCTAACAGACGGGAACACATCCAAAAATTACAACATTGAGGAACATCAACCGCTTCCGATTCCAGGTCATGTAATATCCTTGCTATTTCTTTTGAAGTAATTTTTTTTCAGGCATGCACAACATATATCCCAAAAGGTTTTAAATAATCTTGTAATTCAGTTTCTAGGACTTTTTTTTTTCTCACATCTATAGAGAAACTGGAGTGCCACTTGGAGAAACTCCACGACAACATATGCATATTAATGTTATGTTACATAAAATTTCTTGTTGGTGTGGTTCTTTCTAAATGTCTTGATGTCTAAATTTCTTTCAGCTTAAATCATTGGGATTCTCATATGACTGGGATCGAGAAATTTCTACTATTGAACCAGAATATTATAAATGGACCCAGTGGATCTTTCTTCAGCTATTGAAGAGAGGATTGGCATATCAGGTCCAGGATTATCTCTAGTCCACCATCATATCCTTTCGTTTTTTCCTTAAATCTGGATTTGATGGTCTACTAACTGTGCATTCAGGCTGAGGTACCAGTCAATTGGTGCCCTGCTCTTGGTACGGTTTTGGCCAATGAGGAGGTGGTAGATGGAGTGAGTGAGCGTGGTGGTCATCCAGTTATAAGAAAGGTGTGGCATTGTGATCTTTCATTTGTTAAAGTATTTGTTTTTTTTTTTCACATTACTTCTCTTATTTCTTTTTGTTGAATCGTTTTACAATTTTACAGTGTCATTGTTTATTCCCAAGCAGCCAATGAGGCAATGGATGCTCAAGATTACTGCTTATGCTGATCGCCTCCTTGAAGACTTAGATGCTCTTGACTGGCCTGAAAGCGTAAAAGAGATGCAAAGGAACTGGATAGGGAGGTCTGAAGGGGCTGAGATGGATTTTCATGTTCTTGATGAGGATGGAAAGGAAAGGGATATAAAAATTACTGTTTATACCACGAGGCCTGATACCATCTTTGGTGCAACGTATATCTCTTATCCTATGTTTCTATTGTTGTTTATTTGTCCCAGGACTGAGATTTATATTTTTTCCTTGATTAATGCAGATATTTAGTTGTGGCACCGGAACATTCTTTACTTTCATCATTAGTGTCTGATGCCCAGAGCAGAAGTGTATTGTTCATTTCTTCTTTTCTGTATTTTGTCTTGCTTGCCATGGGCAATTGGAGGGTGACAAATCTTGATTACAGGTGGAAGAATACAAGGATCTTGCCTCACGTAAGAGTGATCTTGAGAGGACTGAGCTTCAGAAGGAAAAAATTGGGGTCTTCAGCGGCTGCTATGCAAGGAATCCGGCTAACGGGGAATCAATCCCAATATGGATTGCAGATTATGTTTTGGGAAAGTGTGTTTGGTTTTACTCTCCTTTTATGGATTATCTATTGGCTGGTGCATATATGCTTTGGTTGCAACTTTCTTATATGTGTTTTGTCCAGAGTGAAATGCCTTGGCCTGTTACTTGGAATGTGGTCTAAATCATGTCATGGAACTGTTAATACAAAGCATTTGAAGAATATTTATTTCATGCAATTGAGTTATAAAATTTTTGGTTGCAGTTATGGGACTGGAGCAATTATGTCAGTACCTGCACATGACACTCGTGACTATGAATTTGCCACTAAATATGATATTCCAGTTCGTTGGGTTGTGAAACCAGATGGTGAAGATTCTTGTTATTCAGGAATGGCTTATGCAGGTGAAGGCACTATACTGAATTCCTCAAATTCAACACTGGGCCTTGACATTAATGGCTTTCCTAGCAAAGTAGCAGCTTCCAAAGTCATTGAATGGGCTGAAAAAACTGGAAATGGGAAGAAAAAGGTGCTTTTTTACTTGTAATCTAATCCTTACAGTTACAGGGTGAAGTGGGGAGGGATTTGTTCATGCTTAAACATGTTAGGACATTTTTCAGGTGAATTACAAGTTGAGGGATTGGCTTTTTGCTCGGCAGCGTTATTGGGGGGAACCTATCCCGGTTGTTTTCTTGGAGGATACTGGTGAGGGTGTTCCACTTCCTGAAGCTGATTTGCCCCTTAAATTACCCGACTTGGATGATTTCACTCCCACAGGGACGGGAGACCCGCCACTGTCAAAAGCTGTTTCTTGGGTATTTTTTTCCCTAATTATTAGTGTGTAATCTCTGACCTCTTAACATTGTTGTAATTTGTGCTATTCTGGATCTATTAGTCTTTCCTTGAACTCCTGATATTTTGATTCACAGATTCTGATTTGTTTTATGTAGAGAACTGTGTTTATTTGGTATAATCATTACTATTCTAGAGAACGCAACAATTATGATCAATATAGTAATCTTGTTAGATGGGGAAGCCAGTGAAAGCTTGGAATCCTATAGCTCATTAAGGCTGGAGTGGCTGTTTTATGAAATTTCCCATTTACTTTTGATACTTTTAAGCAATCAAGTGGGCCAAAAAGGAAGTTGTTTCTCATGAACAAGGTGCTCAAAAGTGCTTACATGATTAATTCTCTCGCTTTGTGTCTGCTTTTATATGTGGAGGTAGTCCATTAATCTTCCAACTGTGCAAACAAATCTTCATTTATGCTTCTCTAATGTCTTTTGGTTTGTTAATTGATTGCTAACTCCAGAGAGTCTCTTGGAAATTTTGATAGATTATTTATTTAGCTATGTGTTGTTTACTTTAAGAGTTGCGGAGATGAGAATGTTAAGGTGGATGAGTGGCCATACTAGACTAGATAAAGTCCGTAATGAGAGTATTAGAGAAAAGGTAGGAGTGGTACCAATTGAGGATAAGTTGAGAGAAGGGAGATTGAGGTGGTTTGGTCATGTGAAGCGTGGATATACGGAGTCTCCAGTTAGACAAGTAGAGCACATTAGATTAGATGATAGAAAGAAAAGAAGTGGTAGACTTAAACTGACCTGGAGGAGAGTAGTACAACATGACCTAGAAGCATTACACATTTTCGAGGATTTAACCCAAAATCGTTCAGAGTGGAGAAAGAGAATCCATATAGCCGACCCCAAATTTTTTGGATAAAGGCTTAGTTGAGTTGAGTTGTTGTTTACTTCCTTTCCTAGATCTAAGTAGCATACTTTTTCTGTGATTATCTTCTTTCTCCCAGCTGTATGCATTTTTTTTCTTAATTATGTTGTATATTGATGTTTTTATGGCTTATTTTCAGGTTAAAACTACAGATCCTTCATCTGGAAAACCTGCCAGAAGAGAAACAAGCACTATGCCACAATGGGCTGGTTCTTGCTGGTAGTATAATTAATTCTAACTTAAAGATGGTTCTTTCTGGGAAGATATTTATTGCTACCTTATAAAGATGAATTTTCTTACTTCATAAGGGGCAAAACTTAGGACAGATGTCACTGGCTGGACAGACCAAGTTCATATGTCACTTTTTCTTTATCCAACTATTTATGGTTCTTCTTCTCAGATGTCCATAAGCCTTGTAATGGAAATGTTGAACTCTGCCATATTTTTTTCTTTAAATTTTTAAATTTTTTTATTCAATAAACAGTCATGTATAAAATGACCATTTTCATTGAGTCCACAAAATCTACTGCTTATTTTTGATACTACAATCAAGTGGTCATTATTATATGTATGCTCCATGCTGTCCTCTCATCTCAAATCCAGTAGAAACATTCTCTTAGCCTTTTCCTCCTTCAGAGAGAAAAATAGCAAGGGTGTGGCACAGTTAGGCAGCTAATCTGCTGTTAGAAAGGGAATATAAACTGTCTTTAGTTTGGCATTTTACTCGAGCATTAACTGTTGTAATTTGAACTTACAACTGTTTATTAAATAAAATAGCCATATTTCATCCTTAATTTAGTGTTGTTGGGATGAATGTGAAGTGGGATTGCATGGATGCTTGTCCTTTTTTTGCGCATTTTCTAGTGACCCAAATGTTGCTCCAAGTGTTCTTTTAGAGTTGATGTTCTAAACATTTTTTTAATATTCAGGTACTATTTGAGATATATGGACCCAAAAAATTCCGAAGAGTTAGTTAATAAGACAAAAGAAATGTAAGTGCTGCTTTTACTTGCATAAGGAAATGTTTTCCTTCAATTTACAAAAGAAAATATATGTTCTTCGCACTTTTATTTCTTTGCTACTTTAAAGAATCTTTTCGCTTATAGGTATTGGAGTCCAGTTGATGTCTATGTTGGTGGTGCTGAACATGCTGTTCTCCACTTGCTTTATTCAAGATTCTGGCACAAGGTTTGTGATTTGAAGCTGTTGTGTTTATAATAGTTTCAGGACATAAAAGAAAATAATACCTTCAATTTACAAAAGAAAATATATGTTCTTCGCACTTTATAATAGTTTCAGGACATACATGAAGATTAGTTAGTCTTAATCTGTAGCACCAGTTTATGACTGTAATTAAAATTGACAGTGGGTTCTTACAATCAAACAATTGTTGTACAATTTTATTATTTATTGCTGCAAGAAGTGTGTATTTTTTACTGAAATCATGTATTTTAGGTGCTTTATGACATCGGTGTTGTGTCAACCAAAGAGCCCTTCAAGTGTGTCATAAACCAGGGAATCATTCTTGGGGAAGTAAGTTATAGTTGTTTATGCATAGCTAAGTAACACACCATCACATTTCTAATGGCATGAGTGGCAGGTTCAATATATGGCCTGCAAGGACCCAGATGGAAACTATGTGTCTGCAGATTCTGCTGATGCATTGGGTGAACTTCATAAAGAAATAATTCCTGAGGAGAAGGTATTTCTTACTTGAATCAATATGTTTATCTTTTCTTGTCTTCATAAAAGACTGTTGATTTGTTCCACTTATGAATCAATATGTTCATATTCTTAATTTCTAAAAAAAAATTCCATTTCTTTATACAGGTGATGAAATCTGGGGATTCCTTTGTGCTGAAAGATGATCATAATATTAGTTTGATTGCCCGTGCTCATAAAATGAGTAAAAGTAGGGGAAATGTTGTCAATCCTGATGATGTTGTTTTCGAGTATGGTGCAGACTCTCTTAGGTTATATGAAATGTTCATGGGACCATTTAGGTATGCCTTGCTTTTTTTGATTTTGAGAATGAGGAAGCAGCAAATGGTGATATTTTCTTACAAGATTTTGTTCTCCATGCATTATGCTTTTAGAGACTCAAAAACATGGAGTACTAGTGGTATTGAAGGTGTATATCGATTTTTGGGAAGAACTTGGAGGCTGATTGTTGGTCCACCTTTACCTAATGGTGCTTTTAGAGATGGAACAGTGACAATTGATGATGAACCAACTTTCAAACAACTACGTACTCTACATAAATGCATAGCAAAGGTTATATCTGTCATATTTGTTTATTTATATTTTCCTATTTGTCCTCTTTTGTCCACTTCTTGTAATTTTATCCATTAAAGGGATATTCCATCCATATAGGCAACTGGACAGTCTTAATCCCAATCAATATTCCATCCCAGCTCGACAGTCTTTTTGACATTTTCCATTCTGTTATGAACCTGGCTAATTGATTTTGCTTTGCAGGTAACAGAGGAAATTGAAGGGACACGGTTCAACACTGGAATTTCTGCAATGATGGAGTTCACTAATGCTGCGTATAAGGTTTTCCCATGATTTTTTCTGAAAATTCCAACTCCTAGGATTTCACTAAAATCTTTTGTTCCATTTTATTCTTTCCCAATTCCCACTCTTCATCCTTTCCTCCATTCATGTCTTCTGTTTTATTTCATGATTCCTGTTTTCCCATAAACTATCACCTTTTTTTTTTCCTTTATCACCAGTGGGATAAACTTCCAAGGTCAATTATGGAAGCATTTGTTTTGTTGCTCTCACCGTATGCACCTCACATAGCTGAGGAGCTTTGGTTTCGATTAGGTCACGCAAATTCATTGGTATATGAACCATTTCCTGAGGTAAATATTTCTCTCTTTAACTCAGTAGCATGTTGGATATCTTGTTTGCTATGTTATTTCTATTTTTATTTCTCAATGTTCTTTAGTGAACTATCTTGTTATGTTGTGTCCGTGTACCTTGATTTGAAATGCTGTAGTGCTTTGAATTCTATATGATAGCCCGTACGGCAATTATAATCTTGCATGGGTGTCTTACAATTTTTTTTTCCCGTATAGAAATTAAAATCTGTTGGACAACTCTACAACTTGATTTGCAATTAGGGTATTATTCTTAGTTGACTGCTTCGACACCTGGTCTGTGGAAAACATCCTAAGATTAGTGATCAAATCGTTCTTATATTAAGGTGAGAACCCCATTGTCTAGATTAACAAAAAGAAACAAGGAAAGAAAGCGGAAAAAAATTGTAGACTGGAGTTGCCACCAGAACAGTGATGACGAATAAAATTGTGTTCATTTCTACCCTCCAATCATTTCCATTCCTCATGGATATTTCTTTAGTGTTTTGAGGCCATGGCAAATAGACGAAGTTAAGTTGGAATGTTAATTAGTTATCAATAAATCTAGCTAGGTTGTCATTTCCTTTTCCCCTCTAATATAAGACTATTTATCTAGCTAAATTATTCCAATTTCAGGCTAATCCTGCTTACCTGAAGGATACTTATATAGTCCTACCAGTTCAGATAAATGGCAAGACAAGGGGTACCATACAGGTTGAAGAAGGATGTTCAGAGGAGGATGCTTTCAGATTAGCTTCACAGGATGAGAAACTCTCCAAGCATCTGGATGGAAAATCTATCAAGAAAAGAATCTTTGTTCCAGGAAAAATACTAAATGTTATTTTGGGTTCTCAAAATGTTAAGGCAGGTGTCCGATAGTCCATCTAATCACATTGGAATTAGGTTGCAAGTCATTTTAAATTGGAAGAGTCAACTATGAGTTCAATCCTACTACCAGTGATCTATGGAATCTGTGCTTCAAATTGAATATAATTCTTTAGGAGAGGCAAGTATGCAGCGTGACGTTTTTCACTGAATTGGATGGCCACAACTGCATCTAGAGGATGGTTTCATTCAAGATAGAAGAGTGGCAGCAGAAACACTTTACTAATTATATACCTCAAGGGACTTACAGTTTGATTTTTGGAGTGGATATCAGGATATGTAAAAGATTTTGTTGGATTCATTTGTTCTGGTAATGCACCTGGTTGAAACAATGAGTCTACTGGCCTACTATTATTTCTTAAATTCCATATTTGATAAAGAAATTCATGCATTTGGTTGAGAAATTTACTCCACAAAATATCTTATTTGCATAATGCATTGCTGAGGGCCATTGCAAATGGCAATAGGGACGGTAACGGGTAGGGTATCTGTGAAAATTATCATACTCGAACCCGAATTCGATTAATATTATCAAAATCCAAACTTGTCTCAAACTCGTTTAAAATTTATTCTCAACTACCTGAATTCATCTCAAATTCGATTATTATTACCCGAAATAAATTCGAACCTGTTTAATTTTATATATTTTAATTACTATTTTGTATAAAAATTTCTTTTAATTAATAATTTATATTTTAAAAATTTATTTTCATAAAATATTTAAATTCTATTTTATATAAAATAAAATATATAAAAATTTATAATTATTATAAAAATATATATTTTATATTTAATTAAGTATTTATATAAATAGAACTCTGCTCAAGTAGTTTGCGCTTAGCTGGTCCCAAGCCCGGATAAAGGAGGAGGGTTGCGGTAGATGACAACCAGCATAAAAATTTCGTCACACCTTATGATATGGATTCAAATGATATAAACGTTGGGGCGTCCTCTACTTACGACACGCTACATTGGAGCTCTGGTGTAGTGAGAAATATGTAAGTGTATAGGGCGTTCATCGAAAACAACGCGCCATGCCGGTGCTCGGGTGTGGTGTTAAGTGAGCAAGGGTTCCCACATCATGGACGGGTATGGGTAAAGAAATTAGTCCATAGGATAGATAGTAGAACAAATAGTGGAACAGAACACAAAATAGACATAGAAAACAATAGAAGATATCATAGAAGGAGACCAATTAGGAAGGAACAGGATAGAAGGAGTATCAGGGTTGGTACTTGGAATGTTGGATCACTTACAGGAAAATTAATGGAGCTTGTGGATACTTTGGAAAGGAGAATGGTGAATATTGCTTGCATCCAGAAGACTAAATGGGTAGGAGAGAAAAGCAAGGAAGTGGGTAATTCATGGTACAAACTGTGATTTACCGAAAAGGAGAGAAATAAGAATGGAATAGACATAATCATAGACAAAACATTGAAATACGCTATAATAGCCGTGAAAAGAGTAGGAGATAGAATTATACTAGTAAAACTAGTACTAGAAAGGGAAATAATAAATGTAGTTAGTGCTTATGCCCCACAAATAGGACTAAATAGTGAGAGTAAACAAAAGTTTTGGGAAGATATGGATGATTTAATGCAAAGCATACCGAATGAAGAGAATGTTTTTATTGGTGGAGATTTGAATGAACACGTAGAAAGTGATAGGCAAGGTTATGAGAATGTTCATGGAGGTTTTAGTTTTGGCAGTCGAAATAAGGAGGGAAAAAGCATCCTGGATTTTGCTATGGCATACGATCTAATACTAGCAAATACCTACTTTATAAAAAGAGAGTCACATTTAGTGACTTTCAAAAGCGGGCAACATAAAAGCCAAATTGACTTCCTCTTAACCAGGAAGACAAATAGAGCTCTATGCAAGGATTGCAAGGTCATTCCAGGAGAGGCTTTAACAAGTTAACATTGGTTAGTGGTCTTGGATGTCAAGTTTAGGAATAATTCAAGTAAGGTCAGAAGAAATAGTGTAGCTCGAACAAAGTGGTGGGAGTTCAAAAGAGTAAAGCAAGTGAAGTTCAAAAATGAGCTTCTCGAGTCCGAAACATGGAAGCTGGATATGAAGGCCAATGATATGTGGATACAGATAGCATCAAAGATTAGAGAAATAGCTAGAAAAGTACTTGGAGAGTCTAAAGGACATGGACCACCCTCAAAAGAGAGATGGTGGTGGAATGAGGAAGTACAAAAGGCAGTGAAGAAATTATTTAAATGTGATAATAATGAGGCATATGAACAGTACAAGATAGCAAAGAAAAAGGCAAAAAAGGCAGTTAGTCAAGCAAGAGCACAGGCCTTTGAAAAGTTATATGAGAAACTTAGAACTAAAGAAGGGGAGAAAGACATTTATAGATTAGCAAGGAGGAGAGAAAGGAAATGTCAAGATCTCAATCAAGTTAAGTGCGTTAAAGATAAAGAAGGAAAAATGTCGATGAAAGATGAGGACATTAAAGAAAGATAGAGAAATTATTTTAATAATCTCTTTAATAATATTCAAAATGGTAATAGCGTGAATATAGACTATAGAATAATAGAAAAGAATGTGAATTATAATAGAAGGATTAGATCTTTAGAAGTAAAAGAAGCACTTAAGAGAATGAAAATGGATAATACCTGTGGACCCGATGGAATACCAATTGAAGTGTAGAAATGTTTGGGAAATATGGGAGTGGCATGGTTAACTAAATTTTTTAATAAGATTCTAAACTCAAAGAAAATGCCTGATGAATGAAGGAAAAGTATTTTAGTACCTATTTTTAAAAATAAGGGAGACATACAGAGTTGCTCAAACTATAGGGAAATTAAACTCATGAGCCATACTATGAAGTTATAGGAGAGAGTTGTGGAGCATCGACTACGTCATGATACTTCTATCTCTCTCAATCAATTTGGCTTCATGCCCGATCGTTCAACTATGGAAGCAATCTTTCTCATTAGAAGCTTGATGGAGAAATATAGAGATGTGAAGAAAGATCTACATATGGTTTTTATTGATTTGGAGAAGGCTTGTGATAGTGTTCCAAGAGATGTCTTATGGAATGTGTTACAACAAAAGAGGGTATCTATTAGGTATATACAAGTGTTGAAAGATATGTATGAAGGAGCAACTACTATTGTGCGCACAGTGGGAGGGGACACAAGAGATTTTTCGACCTTAATTGGATTACATCAAAGATCAGCTATAAGCCCTTACCTTTTTACATTAGTTTTAGATGAATTTGCGAAACATATACAAGAGTGTATTCCTTGATACATGATATTTGTGGATGATATTGTTCTAATAGATGAGACACGAGAAGGAGTCAATAGAAAGCTGGAGCTTTGGAGAAGTACTCTAGAGTCAAAGGGCTTCAAGTTAAGTAGAACGAAGACAGAATACATGCATTGCAAGTTCAGTGAAGGCCAAACTAGTGATAGGGAAGGAGTTAGTTTGGATGGAGTGGTACTGTCTCAAAGTAATCACTTTAAATATCTCGGCTTAGTCCTTCAAGTAGATGGGGGATGTGAGGAGGATGTTAGTCATAGGATTAAAGCCGGATGGTTGAAGTGGAGATGTGCCATGGGAGTTTTATGTGATCACAAGATTCCCATTAAGTTGAAAGGAAAATTTTATCATACAACCATACGACCGGTTATGTTATATGGTAGTGAGTGTTGGGCACTGAAGGAGTCGTATGCGTCTGAGATAATAGTTACAGAGATGAGAATGTTAAGGTGGATGAGTGGCCATACTAGGTTAGATAAAATCCGTAACGAGAGTATTAAAGAAAAGATATGAGTGGTGCCAATTGAGGATAAGTTGAGAGAAGAGAGATTGAGGTAGTTTAGTCATGTGAAGCGTAGACATATGGAGGCTCCAGTTAGATAAGTTGAGCACATTATGTTAGAGGATAGAAAGAAAAAAAGAGATAGACCTAAATTGACTTGGAGGAGAGTATTACAACATAACCTAGAAGCATTACATATTTCTGAGGCTTTAACCCAAAATTGTTTAGAGTGGAGAAACCGAATTCATATAGCCGACCCCAAATTTTTTGGATAAAGTTTTAGTTGAGTTGAGTTTAGATTTATGTAAACAGGTTCGGTAACGGATATCCAATATATAAAATCTGAACCCGACTCGAACCTGCCACGGATATTATTTTTCAAAGCCGAATCCGTCTTAAATTCGATTATATAATATCCAAACTCGTTCTATTAGTGTTCGGTCGAATCGGATACCTGCAAAAACTCGATCCGTTGCCATCCCTAAATGGCAATGTGCGGGTAAAAGGAGCAGTCAGACCAACAAACTCCTGAGGTACGACTGTGTGAATTAGGCATAGCTAGGGTTGTTCCGGATAGGAGTTAGCAGTTCTGATTCAGCAGTATAAGGGAACTGGGACAGAAAGCAGACTGCTAGCTTGTCTCGATTTCAATTTCGGTTAGAATTTTAGTCTTATTAATTCAGTTTTGATCAAATACAATAATTAAAAAAAAAGATTATTTTTAATCTTTATAAAAATAAGGTATATTTTTAGTATATCATAAATATTCTATAATTTGTCATTATTTTTATATAAAATCTCTGTTTTAATCCTTAGGACTTTGAAACTAGTTTTGTAAATTCTGCGGTGGCATTGTTTTGTTGTTGACCGCGTAAATGCGTGGAGCATTTGCCACTTCCTAACCTAACGCAAGCGCATTAGAAAGGGAACCTTTTCTCATTCTTTAGTTTCACGGCCTTCGTGATTTTGGCGTGCTAAATTGTTTAACAAAGAACTAGTGAGTAACTTAAAATATATGCACAAAAATCCATTCTATTGCCATGTCGTTGTAATTGGATGTGAGCTGACAAAATTGAGTATAACGAAAAATATTATTTTTTATTTTATAAATAGAAATTACAATAATAATTAAGGTTTAAATTTATTTCTTTCATATCTTCAGTGATTAGTGTTTATTGACTTAAAGGTTAGAGTGATTTGACTTAGGTCACTGTCACATTAGTGGTCAAACTATCGGTAGTCAAACCCATTTCCATTCTAGAAAGCAAATATAATTAAATTAGGTTGACTGCACACCAAACCCTTTCCTTGTTTCCGTAATCGTTCACCCACCTATGAACATTTCATATCCCTTATGCCGCGATGTCGTTCGATTTCTATTGATATCCACGTGGGACCCACCTTCTACCTTCCCCATTCCAACATTGTTAAGTTTGAACGCAGGTTGAGGCTACGCTTGCGGTTGTGGCCTCATAACGGTTTCCCCTTAAACGGCTACGTTTTATGTTCTCAATTTTCTTTCTTGCTTCGCTGAGCTTCACAGAAAAAGACTGGAAAGGCCAACACCCGTTGGCAAGTGAACAGCTCTCTCTTTCCTTGTTAGGCTTCAATCATCAATCTCACCTCCTTCAATGTATTTTCCCTCTCCCCCCCTCTCTCTCTCTCTCTCTCTCTCTTTCGTTTCCGACTTGTATCGTTCCTTTTTGTTTGTTTGATGCGGTAACCCAATGTCAATTGCACGAAGAACGATGACGAAGAAGGCAGCTCTGGTACCGGCGCGCCACGTCATCTGGTTTGGTTGGAAGCTTGTCATCATCCTCTCTGTCTCCCTCTGCGTCTTTGCACTCTGCAGACTCCACTTCAAATCCGATGTCTCGTCCTCTGCTTCTTCTTTTTATCGCCCAAGATCTCGAATTTCTCGCCGTAGCTTCCAATTTGCTGGCCCTCCCAAGATAGCCTTCCTTTTCCTTGTTCGCAAAGACCTTCCTCTCGATTTCCTCTGGGGAAGCTTCTTCGAGGTAATTCTATCTTCTCTTGTATTATTCTTTTCCTTTTTCTGGAATTTGTTTCCTTGAAAACTTTCTTCGGAAAATGATCGGAATATTAGAATGGGGTTGCAGAATGCTGACGTGGAAAATTTCTTGATTTTTATACACTCGGCCCCTGGTTTTGAGTTCGACAAGACAACAACTCGGTCACATTTCTTCTACGGTCGGCAATTGAAGAATAGCATCCAGGTATTTGTCGATGATGATGACTAACAGCGTCAGCATGCAAACACTGGTTTTATCTATTTATTTCTTAAAGCTTCTTCATTTATTTATACATGTTAGGTAGCTAAATAAATGTTAAATACTGGCTTTTGATGTTTCTCTTAATTGCCAAAGCAATAGCCAACCCAAAGTTTGAAAATCAGAACTTAATAAGTTATATAATACCGCAGTTATAATTTCAATTTGGTTAAAGCTCTTTGAATACTATTTGTTATACAAAGAATTGAATTGATTCTCGGAAATTTGTGTAATCATGTTTTGCAGGTGGTATGGGGAGAGTCGAGTATGATCGAAGCAGAGAGGTTGTTACTTTCAGCAGCCTTAGAGGATCCGGCAAATCAAAGATTTGTTCTCCTCTCTGACAGGTTGGGTGGATGTGTCTTTAGCAATTTAACTAATAAAGTTATGACATTTTTATGGTATTGGCCTTTAAGAGAAGTCGCTATATTGGTTTTGGTGTTAATTTATTTGATATTCTTACTCTGGGGGGTGTATTGGCAGATTTAGCATGGCAATGGTTAGATATAATTTTTTTTCCCCTTTTCTTCCTCTATGTTGCAGCTGTGTTCCCCTGTACAACTTTAGCTACATATACAGCTACTTGATGGCTTCTCCTAGGAGTTTTGTAGACAGGTAGATGGAGGCTCTGATTCTTGATGTGCCGAGTTCAATTTTATTGAACTTTCAGCATTTTCGACCCTTTTGTTGGAATATTTGAAGAAGCTATAAAGCTAAGATTTTTAAGCCGTTGTTTTGTGTTGTAGCTTTGTTGATACAAAAGAAGAGCGTTACAACCAGAAGATGTCGCCCATCATAAGAAAACAGAAATGGCGAAAAGGATCCCAGGTTAACTCTACTGTATTTTCTCTTAATATCAAATTATTTGACAGTCCATTACTTGAATTCTAACTTGATTAGTTGGGGAATTTTTCTGTGAATTGATGTTTTAGAGAATTGGTAGTTTTCGAATGTTTCATGGAAATTAAATTATCCCATTTGTTTGGCATGAAATTAGGTGATACAAAGGCTACCTTCCTAGAATTGCGATACCATAACTGCAATGATATCATTTGACAATATTCTGGTTCAGTGATGCTTCAGTGTCACCTGTGGTGGATGATGAAACACAACCTCAGTGTCCTGTACCAATTCATCTTCATAGAATTATAAACCAATAAAAACCATGAAGAGTGAAGATTGCTGCTTGTTGGAACTCAAACTCATCCCTGGCATCTTGCATCATATCTATTTTAATCTGATTTAGACTTGAAGTCATAAATGTGATTAGACCAGGAACACTCATCCCATTTGCGAATGTCGTTTGAAATTTTTCTAAGATTTAGGCCTAGTTGTTGATGCTGCATGTGATTGAAAGCTTGACTACCTAATTTAGAGCATCATTGAATAATTTGTATGAGATGTTGAAGCAGATGAGCTATCTTTATTTCATTACTGAGTTAATTTAATTGGTTATCTCTTGCTACGATACCCTGGGGAGATTGTTTCATGAAAATGGCCTTATCATTTGAGAAGTATCTTTTCATGAAGTGCCCATTTGAATTTCAACGGCAAGTTCTTGTTTGGGAGCTTATGCCTTGGCATTTAAAGAATTGCACATATTGCTCTTGTATTGACATTTTAGCCATTATTCCATTAAGGATAGGGCTATTTTCCCTTGTCACTTGCATACCTAATGTATCCTGTAACTTGAAATTTGATTTTGTTATTTCAGTGGATCACCTTAGTCAGAAGCCATGCAAAAGTCATTGTAGATGATGAGGTTATATTTCCAGTCTTTCAGAAGCATTGCAAGGTACTGAGTTGAGGTATCACATATAAAATTATAACCCTTAGAATTTGATGACTAATACCTTTTCTTCTTAGTGTAAATAGTTTGCCTAATGGTAAGTATTAAACTTCCTGATATAATATGCTTTTCCTTGTTAAAAAAAAAAGTCAATTCTTAATGCATGATTTTAATTGGCTAGAACCAGTGTCCAAAAATGATGTGAAATTTGTTTTGGTCATATAATAGCTCAACATTGCATTTTTACTTTGCAGCGGGCAATACCTCCAGATGCCAGCAAGGGAAAGCTGAATGCAGTAAGTTATATTTGAAAACTGATTTATATCTGAAGGAAGAAATGCTTTTATGAACCTCAAATAATTAAATGATCTTGTACCGAGTTTCGTTTATAGGCTTGCCTGCTTATCATTTTGCAGCTATTGAGATTGTTTGTACTGTGATGAACTCTCTCATTGCCAGGGTTCACTTATACATCTCATACGTTCTGATAATCAATGCACTTGTGCCATCCAGATGTTACTTCTGACTTGAGCTTGATTACCAAATGCAGAAACAGAAAGAGCAGAATAATTGTATTCCTGATGAACACTACGTGCAGACATTGCTTTCGGTAAGGAATATTGTGAGTTTTCTCAGGAGTGGCCGTCTACTGACCTTACTTTCTGTTGGTGATTAATTTTGACACTTAATTGAGTCAAAGGATTTGTTTGTCTATGATATAATTACTCCAAACTTATACAAATTTCAATTTCTTACTTGTTAGATGGCTGAGCTGGAAGGTGAACTTGAAAGAAGAACCTTGACCTATACTGTTTGGAATCAGTCCGCAACAAAAATGGAGAGTAAAGGTTGGCATCCTATCACATTTGCCTATGCAAATGCAGGCCGTCAAAATATCAGGGAAATAAAGGTATTATTTTGCTGCATTTGTACTGTTAGTTTATTGGCATTGCATGTGGACTTTCATGTTCATAGCTGTAATTGGTCTACTTTTATTCCCTTGAGGCATGTTCTCGTGAGTGCTGCATTTGTTTACTTGGGAGAGGTGGTGCTATCACCATTGTTGTCCAAGTATTGGGAGTTCTGCTGGAAATACCTAATTGTTGTGTTCTTTTTTTTGCTCAACAGGATATCAACCACGTATACTATGAGAGCGAGTACCGAACAGAGTGGTGCCGTACCAACTCAACATCTGTTTCCTGTTTTCTATTTGCTAGGAAGTTCTCTAGGGGAGCTGCCGTGCGTCTTTTGAGTGAGGGGGTAGTTGGTCCCTTTGATGCCTCAGCATTATTAGCCACCTCCAACTGATTTGCAATAGCCACACGTTTTCTGATGGCAATCTTAACTCTTAACTGACCCACTTCAAAATATAGTAGGAGCAGCAATGGATCGCCCAAACCCATTACACAGTCGTAGATACATAACTAATATGAGAGGGTGTTGCAACAACAGCGGCTTTTGGATTAATTCCGAAGAAAAATGAGTTGGAACATGCACGAATTATAACGCTTTGATACCATCATTTCATCCACCTAGAGTTGTACTGATTCCTGAAGCAGACGACTGTATAGTCAAATCAATAATTCTGATCATTTATGTGGAACTAGTTTCTCTTTAAAACCAGATAATTCAAATTTTAACTAATATTTGGTTTCGCTGATAGGAATTAACCACTTAACTTCCAACGCCAACAAAGGTAAGGGTGTATGATAAACAAAACTATTGCGACATTCAAGAAGCCAATCCGTTTTCCCCACCATGCAAAACACCATTCTTGAATATTGACTTTTAACCTCTTAGGAAAATAGTTTATTACCTCTTCTTCTTATTCAGCAGCCCTGAAGGCATTTGTGTCCATAAAATGGCAAAATCGTATTTTGATGTCCTTGGAAAAATCCACAAATCCTCTTTATCAGTAGAACCGGCATTTTAAGTGTGTAACCAAAGATAACATTTTCGTATGTGCCTTGATTTAAGCTATATTAGACAATATTAATTATTTTAATAGTTGTCTAATGGCTGGTAACCGTCAGATTAAAGTCAAACTAACACTCCTAAATCAAGATTACTTCCATGTATAATATAGTGAACATTTCAAGTACAGAGTGTTATTATTTTGCCGTTCAATCTACATATGAAACAGTTTGTTAGACATTTCTGGCCATTAAATATCAATAAAGCAGGGTAGGCTTCTTCCAGAACGACAGATGAAACATGCCCAGAACCTTCCCAGTGAGGACAGAAGAAAGAAGCAAGCAAAGGGCAGCCTTGTTTTATTGCTTCTTCGGGTATTCTCTAGGCCCAAATATAGTAGATCCAATTCTCACATTGGTACTTCCCATTTCGATCTGCCAAAAAAGCTCACTTGTTAGTTGCGTTATCTCCTAACGAACTGTGTACCACTATATACCATGGCGCCACAATTTTCATAGCCTTGATTAGAAATGCATAGACAGTTCAAAGTCATTAGACATGCCCATTGAGAGTTCAGCTTAATATTGGATAAGGCAGAATTGCTTACAGCTTGCTCAAAGTCATTAGACATGCCCATTGAGAGTTCACATTGTTCTTCTGGCATACCAAGTGCCTTGCAAACCTCACTTCTGCAGTTCGCTAATGTCTGGCAACATCATATAGTCTATAATTATAAAGCTTATGCACAAAGAATGCCAGGGGAATGAAGATGAAATAAAAGGATGTAAAGATAAAATTGAAAGAAAAACGCCAAGCTATCACCTTGAAGTTTTCTGGGGTTGATGAATAGTCAAGCATTCCAATTGTCATTAGGCCACAAAACTCAAGGTTTTGGCAATTCTGATTCACATGTTTTGCTAGTTCCACACATGCTGAGGGCTCAACCCCAGATTTTGCTGCAACAATATGACAGAGATCAAACAATAGCAGAAGCCACCAAATCAATGACCACCTGAGCAGGATTGTCTATTAAATAGTAGTTCAAAAGAAATCTCCACAGAAAGAACTCAAATTTTGGTAATTAGGGTGACACTCTACTCCAAAAGTAGAATGGTGCCCACCCTGATTAGTACAAATACAATTATTAGATTGTTTGGTCGGTATGGGTTTGATTCCAAGCAATATATCGGCAGTGCCGAATTATTAAAGGGTAATAAAGTGATCGACAATATGCATTGTGAGCAAATGCTAGAATGCACAGTGTTATGGAAAAAGAAAACTCCCAAATAGTAAATTTATGATATTAAAAGCAACATCAAAATAGAATTTGAGATATCGAAATCTTTCATCAAGTGCATAACCTAAGGAAATGTCCTGTGTCAACAAGCTGTGTAAACCGACCAGATGAAACACATCCTGTGAGACTCTTCTGTTACAAAATCAACAATAACCTTTTTGCATGATTGATAGCAGGCATTTAGTAAAGTTAGGCTCTCATAGGTAAAATCAACTACAAAAATATAACAACTAATCACTAAACACAAATTCAGACCATTTATATGTTGGTTGATGTTATCATTCCAAAAATCAACATGATGGAAAAACATAGCTAAATTATAACTGTTACTATAATCCCAAAATTCAGCCAAATTCATTTGGGCACGTTCCACATTCCTTCACTACATAAGCTTCCACAAAGGCAATGATACTTTAAAACTAAAGTTCATTACGTTAAGCAATAACAAGGTACCATAATTGATTAAGGCAAAAGTTCAAAAATTGAAGATGCAACAGTTAAAGAAGTTCACTGCGAACATGACTTGAATTACTCACATTCTTCTCCACTGGTATTTACTTGGATTAAGACCTTCAAACGTTTCCGGCCCAAATTTCCAACCACACGATCAAGATGATTGGCAATCTGCAAAGAATATTAAACTTGCTAAATTCATAAAGAAAAATACCAACGAATACTCTTGCAAAGATGCTCAATATGTATTTTTAATACAAGAGAGAAGCATTTCTGATTGACATAGCAATCCCAAAAATGTAAATAAAGGAAAATTTTTATGCATTATAAAAGACAATTCTTTCAGAAAGTAAGCAACTAAAAACAACTCATCTTGAATTTTTATCAAAATAATGCCTTTATGACAAAAAAATTTACCTTCTCATCATCTACACTTTCTACCATCGCAAGGTTTGGTACACCCGCTGCATAATAACAAATCATAATCATACACTATATTTTCCCCATTATTAGACTCGTTGAAACTGTAACAATCAGAAGTCAACTGAGAGAATGAAACATACCAAGTAGAGGTTTCGCTTTATTGCTCTGTAAATTCCCAATGAAATGCCACTCTATGTCCCCCGGAAGCTGCAAATGGAATCCGATATTGTTGCAACGGTTTGGCTTAATCGATAAATTCCAGCATGATGAGGGGGCCGAATTAAAAAAAAAAAAAGATAATAAGAAACCTGAGGAGCTTTTTCGACGATTTCTTGAACGTAGTTTTCGCCGAAAAACCGATGACCGGCGTCGTAGACTTGGCGGATAACAGACACCGGTTTGGTCTTACTGACGGCCACTACTCGGATCTGCTGGGAGTCGCGCCCAGCCCGCTCCACTGCTTGCTGGACCCGCTGGAGCACGGAGCGAAGAGCCGCCGCTGCCACTCCGTCCATTGCGGCGGATGCTGCTGCCATGTCAGATTGTGGCGCCCGTTGTTCTGTTGCGTTAACTATCTTGGCTTGTTCTTCCAGATTGTTCATTCTCCTAGCTTCTCAAAATCTTGGTCAACACTTGATTGGTCTGGCTGTGAATGAGATCGTATGAAACGTTGCGTTTTGAAAGTCGTTAAAAGAACCTAAGTCCAAACTCCAAAGCATTACAAGCAAAAGGTTAGTTCATAGGGCGGCCCAATAGGGAATATAACAAATTAAGGCTCAAAATCGGCTCAAGAAAACAGCAGCCTACTCTATCCATCCCAAATACAAAGCCCAAGTCCATAGAAAACTCTAGATAGCAGAGGCAGATGGTGCATAGCTCTCCGGTATTCCACCGTCATCGCAACGTCCACCTCTCTTCATGGAAGATAAGCACCGAGAATAAAAGTCAGAATTTTCTTAGGAGAGAACATAGCAAACACAAGCCTGATATAGGTAAAAGAAGAAAGACCTCAACTTTGGTACATGAAACTCACAAGGGTAAGCTGCTGGAACACTCTAGAAAAAATCATTGAGGTATTGAGACAGCACTGAAATATTAGAGGATGGCAATGCTGGGACTATTAGGCTGTTGGAGAATGATTCAAAGTCAGTTACCGAAATATTAATTTTTTTATTGAGTTGGATGTTGTTAATTTTGTTCCTTTATTTTTTACTTTATGCTATTATTTTGCTGCTCTTCTTTCGCTAATTTTTTATTGTATAAATCCTATAAATTGTTTACTTTATTTTAGCAAGTGAATAAAATAACAACTTTAGTTAATTATATCTCGTATTTCTACTATAATTGCTCTATTTTTTTGTTGCTTTTTTTAATTCCTAAATTAGCTTAAGCCTACTGTATATTTTTTTTTTTGTCACCATCTATTTGATAAAAGTCCTGTGTGGCAGCTTCTTGTGTTTACTGTAGATTTCCAACATTTGTGGTATCAGAGCTTGGTTCGTTTGTAATTGGGCGAAAAGATTCATGGCAACTAACGGCAATGTTGTGAGCATTTCTCAGCCAGCAATTCCAGTTTTCAAAGGTGAAAGCTATGAGTTTTGGAGTATGAAGATGAAGACATTATTCAAGTCTCAAGATATGTGGGACTTGGTTGAGAATGGATTTGCTGATTCAGATGAAGAGGCTAGGCTAAGAGAGAACAAGAAGAAAGACTCGAAAGCATTATTCTTCATTCAGCAAGCAGTACATGAGTCAATTTTCTCAAAAATTGCAGCACAACTACAGCCAAAGAGGCTTGGACTACTTTGCAGACAGTGTTCCAAGGCTCCTCGAAGGTAATCACGGTGAAACTTCAAACTCTTTGCTGAGATTTTGAAAACTTGCATATGAAAAGTGGAGAATCAGTGCAAGAGTTTTTGTCTAAAGTAGCTACAATTGTTAATCAAATGAGGTCTTATGCAGAAAAGATTTCTGATCAAACCATAGTTGCAAAAGTGTTGCAAAGTTTGACTCCAAAGTTTGATCATGTAGTAGCAGCTATAGAAGAATCCAAAGACTTGGCTACCTACTCATTTGATGAATTGATGGGCTAACTGCAATCCCATGAGGCAAGACTGAACAAGTTAGATGAGAAAAATGAAGAAAAGGCTTTTCATGTGAAGGGGGAGGCATCACACCAGAAAAATGAGCAAAGAGAAGCAAGCAGTAGAGGACGTGGCAGATGGATTTCGTGGAAGAGGTAGTCACGGCGGAGGATGATGACGAGGTGATGAGCACCAAAATCAAAACCAGCAGTAGGGAGGCAACAAAAGTGGTGTTCAATGCTACTATTGTAAGCAGTTTGGGCATATAAAAGCTGACTACTGGAAAAGAAAAAAACAAGAACAAGCAAGTTATGCAGAACAAGAAGAGGAGGAGCTCAAGCTTTTCATGGCTCATCAAGAAGAAATTATTGACAGCAGCATTTGGTTCCTGGATAGCGAATGCTCTAATCACATGACTAGTGTACGATCACTATTCAAGGAGCTTGATGACACTTTCAAACAAAAAGTAACACTTGGAGACAACAAGAAGATTCAAGTGGAAGGCAAAGGTATTGTGGCAATAAAAAACAGTTATGGTAATGTAAAGCTTCTCTATGATGTTTATTACATTCCTAGTTTGTCACAGAATTTATTGAGTGTTGGCTGGATATTCTATTGTGTTTGATGATGTGTCTTGTGTGATTAGAGATAAAAAAAATCAGATCAAATTATAGTTGATGTTCGCATGACACCAAACAAATTATTCCCACTTGAAATTTTTAGTGGTGAAAACCATGCATTTGTTATCAAAGAAACTAGTGAGTCAAGATTATGGCATTTACGGTATGGGCATTTGAATGTTCACATGACACCAAACAAATTATTCCCACTTGAAATTTTTAGTGTTGAAAACCATGCACTTGTTGTGAAAGAAGCTAGTGAGTCAAGATTATGGCATTTACGGTATGGGCATTTGAATGTGAAAGGTCTAAAATTGTTGAGTCAAAAGGAAATGGTTTTTGGGTTGCCTAAAATTGAGTCTTTGGATGTATGTGAAGGGTGTGTATAAGGAAAACAATGTAAGAAACCATTTCCTGTAAGGAAGTCTAGAAGGGCATCTAGTTGTCTTGAGCTTGGGCATGCTGACTTGGTTGGTCCCATGAAAACACAATCGTTTAGTGGGAGTAGATATTTTTTGTTATTTACAGATGACTATAGCCGGATGAGCTGGGTGTATTTTTTGCAATCCAAGTCAGAAACATTTGAGAACTTTAAAAAGTTCAAGACACTTGTGGAAAAGCAAACTGGAAGTTGCATCAAGGCACTGCGCACAGATAGAGGTGGTGAGTTTGTATCACAAGAATTTAATCAATTTGCGAAGAACAAGGCTTGCAAAGAGAGCTGACTGCTCCATACACTCTAGAGCAGAACGGTGTCGCTGAACGTAAGAATCGAACAGTTGTTGAGATGGCGAGAAGTTTGTTGAAAGCTAAAGGACTTCCAAATCAGTTTTGGGCAGAAGCAGTAGCAATGGCAGTACACTTGCTCAATTTATCACCAATAAAGCCTGTTTTGAATCAAACACCATACGAGGCTTGGTGTAGGAGGAAACCGTGGGTAAGCCATTTAAAGGTTTTTGGCTACATTGCCTATGCTTTAATTGATTCACATAATCGCAGTAAACTTGATGATAAATCAACAAAATGCATTTTTATTAGTTGTTGTTCTCAATCTAAAGCATATAGGTTGTATAATCCCATTAGTGGCAAAGTTATTATCAGCAGGAATGTTATTTTTAATGAGGAAGCAAGCTGGATTTGGGAAGAAAATTCAAATGGTGTTCAGTTTGAAGTCTCAAATGAAGCTCCACAGACTGAAGTCCAACAGCCTCCTTCCCCAAATTCGTCAAGTTCATCTCCTCCAACTTCACCAAACTTGTCATCTTCAAACAGCAGAAGTTCATCTGAAGATGACACTTCGCCAAGGAAATTTAGATCATTGGCTGAAATTTATGAGTCTACATAGGCCTTGTTTGTTGCTGATCCAACAACTTATGAAGAAGCAGTAGAAAAAGAAGAGTGGCGCAATGCAATGAAGAAGGAACTTGTAGCAATTCAACGAAATGAGATGTGGGTGCTTGTAGATCTTCCCAAAGACAGGAAAGTAATTGGAGTCAAATGGGTCTTTCGAACAAAGTTTCAAGCAGATTGCAGTATTCAAAAGCACAAAGCGCGATTGGCAGTGAAAGGCTATTCACAACAACTAGGAGTGGATTATGATGATATTTTCTCTCTAGTTGCATGGTTTGAGATAGTCAGAATCATCTTGGCATTGGCTGCATATTTGAAAAGGACCGTGTATCAGTTTGATATTAAATCAACATTTCTAAATGGCGAATTGCAAGAAGAGGTTTACATTGCTCAGCCTAAAGTATTCATAGTTAAAGGCAAAGAGGAGAAAGTGTATAAGCTGCGAAAAGCTCTCTATGGACTGAAGCAGGCACCCTGTGCATGGTACAACAAAATTGATACTTACTTTCTCTAGAATGGCTTTGAAAGAAGTTGTTAAGAAGCAAGGTACAAATGATTTTCTCATTGTTGGCCTCTGTGGATGATATGATTTATATGGAATCTTCTTCTCCTCTTATTAATGAATTCAAAGCTTCCATGGAAAAGAAATTCAAAATGATAGATTTTGGAGAGTTGCAGTACTTTCTTGGGCTTGAGGTGAAGCAACTTAAAGATGGCATCTTTGTGTCACAAAAGAAATATGCTGCTGATTTGCTTAAAAGGTTTAACATGTTGGGTTGTAAAATTGCAATCACACCAATGAATTTAAATGAAAAATTGCAAGTTGATGATGGTACTGAACCAGCGGATGCAAGGAGTTTTAGAAGTCTGGTTGGAGGCTTAATCTACTTGACTAATACGCGGCCTGATATTTCTTTTACTATTGGAGTTATTTCCAGGTTCATGCATTGTCCATCAAAGCATCATTTTGGAGCTGCAAAAAGGGTTCTACGTTATATTGTTGGAACAGTTGATTTTGGGATATGGTATGGTCATGTTTCAGAGTTCAAATTATTTGGCTATACTAATAGTGATTGGGCTAGGTGTTTGGAGGATAGAAAAAGCACATATGGTTATGTTTTTAGTCTTGGATCAGCTGCTGTATGCTGGAGTTCAAAGAAGCAAACAACAACAACCTTGTCTTCATCTGAAGCAGAATATATAGCTGCAAGTTCATCAGCATGTCAAGCCTTATGGTTAAGAAGAATTCTAGCTGATGTCAATCAAGAACAGCAGGAAGCAACTGAAATTTACTGTGATAATCAAGCCGTAATTTGTATGTCTAAAAATCTAGCTTTTCATGGAAGAACTAAGCATATAGATATTCGAGTTCATTTCATTTGAGATCTTGTGTCAGATGAATCAATCATTTTGAAGTACTGCAACATAAATGAGTAAGTAGTAGATATTTTGACAAAGTCCCTTCCTCAAGATAAACATGTTTATTTTAGGCTCCAACTTGGTGTTTGTAACTTTGAATAAAGGGTGAGTGTTGGAGAATGATTCAAAGTCAATTATCGAAATATTAGTTTTTTTATTGAGTTAGATGTAGTTATTTGTAACACCCCTAATTTTTAAATTTATTATTTTTGAGTAAATATTGATATTTTATTTTATTTGAATTTTAGAAAATTATTTGAAATTTTTCAGATTTTAGAAATCGGGTTCGATTTTTCCGAAAACAAAAACTTTGATGATTTTTAAAAATTAATTTAAAGACCACGTGGCAAAACTAAAAATATATTTGGAGTCTACGAATTTTTCTGAGTTTTCTAGAATTTTTTTCGAAATTTTTGGGTCTCGTTTTCGGTCCCAAGGCAGAGTAAAAAATTTAAAATTTTGTATCCTGAATCGAACCGATCGAATTGAACCGGACCGAATTGGTCCATTCGAATCGGACCGGCTTCTTCTTTCTTTTTCTTTCTCCGCGCGCAAGTCCCGACCTCCCCTCCTTCCTTTTGTAACACGCCTGATTTTTTATATATTATTATTGGGCTTCGTGTAGGTATCCTCAATTCGCGGAAATTCGACAGTTGTCGGATCGTGAATTTACGCCGAACATGCACCCACTCTGGAAAAGTCTCCGAATTGGATCGAGGTTTTGGCTACCCCACCATTGTCAGGCATCCCGAGCGCGTTCCCGAAGTCGGAATCGGCAAAGGTAAACCCGAACCTTTCTTTTTCGTAATTTTCTAGTGCTTAAATAGGATTGAAAATCCATAAAATATTCGTGGTATCTTAGAAAATTATGATTCTTTTTGCAATGGCTTAGTAATATTGCTAAGGACCGCGGGGCAAAGTTTTAGAATTTTTAGAGCTGATTTGAGTAGTTTTTGCAAATATGGTCAATTATAAGGACTAAATTGAAATTTTACATATTGTGATGGATGATTGATTTGATGGGCCCAGGAGGGGCTGTGTGATGGGATTGAGTTGTGGACATATGGATTGTGAATATAGAAGTGTGTTTTGAGCCCTTTTGCAGGTTGGGTAGGTCCTAGGTATAGGGGAGACTTTGCCGGATTTTCGGCACGACTTAGGACGTATTTGGTCTTTTCTTTGTTTGTATTGAGTCAAATTTATTAAATGATTGTAATAAAAATTTTCAGGTGAGCATGACCTTCTTCCTACGCCCGCCACAGTGATTGTCGTCAAGTCTGTGAGTAAAATATTAATTTTAATTGTAATTTCGATATTATTATATGTTCAGCATGCCCATGCATCACTTATATGCATATATATTTATGTAGTTAAACTCTAGGCACGATTTATGTTGCATTCATAACTGTTAACGTGCCATGAGTGTTGTTGTGGTAATTTGGAGCAGTGTGCGTGCGTTGGCGTGCGTGTGATGTGGTGTGGACTATGGATAGGACGGGTAGTCACGGCTTGAGTTCTTCGCTGGGACCCGATCCTTCGGGGGGTAGTCACGGCTTGAGTTCTTCGCTGGGACCCCCGATTTGGTTATTAAGTGGAAGTCCGAGCTGAGTTCTTCGCTGGCACCAGGTTGGATTTAAGAGAGCTGTATAGGGGATCAGCTCCCATATATTATGATTGATGCTACAGGGTGCGTGAGTGCTCCAAATTACCTTTTTGATGCTATGATGTGAATTTATTGCTGATGTTGCATTTCATTCCACAGGTTACATTAGTTTTAGATAGTTATAGAGATTATGGTTAAAATTGACATTTTACTCTCTGAGTCGAACGCTCACTCCTGTTCAATATTTTTTTCAGGCTACAGGAGGATTTTATTTTGGTTAACCTGCTTTTCTCCTTCGCAGGTTGTTTATCGATAATTGTGTAATTTTATTTACTCCTAGAATTTCCGCATGTGTTAGAAGTATTTAAATGATTCGGGTCTGTAATATAAATTGTCATGTGGACCTGTAAAATTATATGCATGTTTGATGGATTGGATGAGGGAGCTGAGCTCCCATTTATTTTTATGCCGATATGAGTATGTGGAGGGTGAGCTGAGCTCCCCAATTGATGATATATTTTGTTTACAGGTGGGGTGAGTCAAAAACTCCCCGTTGAAAGGTCCACTTTATGGCCGGACTCTGTCCGGTTGGTTTCTTGAAATTGGGCCCAAATGGGCCTTAGAGTTGGGTTAATGAACAGTTAGGCTTACTACGGGCCTCAGGGGCTTTAGGCTGGCCCAGGTCCTAGTGCCGGTCCGGCCCATAGGTTGGGTCGTGACAAATGTGGTATCAGAGCTTAGGCTCCAGATTCATAGGGAAAAATTATCTAAGTGTTGGGAAGAGTCTACTAGGAGTCACATGCGGAGTATAGGATTCTGTTTCGTCTTTTCCTGTAATTCTTTGTTTCTAGATTCTACGTTATACCTCGTGAAATATAAGATTACCTCAGTTAGTGTCTTGATTTTCGTGGAGTACACAGAAATGTGAAATAGAGTTAGTAGACATGTGAGGTCTATCATGAGGATACGTACTCCAAGAAATGTTATATTTTTGTCAGTATGGGTTTAAATGGTGTGCCCATTTCGTGCAAGGCACGAGTACATAAAAGTGAGTCTTGAAAGTACAGTTGCCCTAGATAAGGATGAGGATACCAGTGCTGGCAGTTATCAGTGGATGACCCAGACAGAATAAGTTTATGATAATAGAAGATTCAAGAGAGATAAGAGATTAAGAGACCTAGTCTGCCAGGACGTATCGTAGTAACTATACAATATTCTCGATGTCTGTTCTGTAAGCTGCAGATTACAGTACCGATATGAGATTATTGTGTAGAACTGCGTACTTCCCTGTAGTGCTTATGATGAGGATGTTGCAGCGGTCTGCTTTGGTACAAGAATGCCGCAAGCAGTTCTATATCTGCAAAGGAGTTGGGAACTCCTAGTTAGGGTCTAGAGTTAGAATATTGAGAGGTCACGGTGGGGTGATAACTAGAGTCGTTGACTTCGATTACCTTAGCATGAGCTAGAGTTACAATAAGAATTGCCATCAGACCAGAGGTTTCGGATTAGTTGCAAAGTAAAGGTGACACCTATAGAGTGAGATTATCTAGTATTCAGTGTGGAATTTTGGATGGTTTTTGCAGTATGACAAACATTTGGTTAGAACTTAGTGAGAATAGTATACCTTGTGTGTATCAGTATGAAATAAAGTACAACCCTACTACCTAGGGAAAGTCGGAACTATGAATTGATGATTCACAGAGCTATAATATGATAGGAGAGTCATTAATTTGACATGGTTTTGGGCAAGGTGGTAAATGTAGTATCTTTGTTGCAGCAAGTTAGGGTATAGTCCTATCTTTTCACAAGGGATCGAAAGTTATTACTAATAATGGTGACCCACAAAATAGTACACAGATGGGACTGTAGAGTGTGGTAGAGAGTAGTTGGCTCGGGTATCCTGGAGAGGATACAAGTTCCATTATAGGAATCATATATAATCAGATCACGATGGATGTAAATCCTTTGAATTGGATGACGGGTTTGGGTGCCCGGAACCTTAAGTTTTGGCTAATTGAGTAAACATGGATAATAATAATAATAACAAATAAATAAAATTACTGCAGAATCAGTTCTCGAGGTAGTAAGGGTATTATGTAAGCTAAAGGATAAGAATAGAAATCATACGATAAAGGTATGACTGCAATTTCCTGAGTTCCTTTCTGACTTCATATTGTTCAAACAGTAGTATAATCTAATTATAATAGTGTTAAGAGTAATAAATTAGCGAAGATAAATCACAGAAGGCCAGTAGATAGAGAAAGTATAGAATGAAAATTGGGATAATTGATTACAGATGCAATATAATCTAAGTGCCAGTGGGAGTACTAGCTAGAGTGGTCAAAGGACCAAATCTGAGTAGCACAGACATATGATAACGCGATAGAGACTCTGAAAGATATAGTTAGCAAGTACAGCTATTATGTTAGGAAGAAGAATGGAACCAGGGATAGAATAGTCAAGTTCTATTTTGGGTAAGACAAAGGAAATAAATGAAAGGACAACCTAAAGAGCGCATAATAAAAGGAACAAAGTTAAGATATAGGATAGGCTAAGTGTTATTCTTAGCAAGGAGAATGACAAGGATGGAAAACCCAAAATGGGACCACATTAGTGAGAAAAGTGATGGAGGTATGGAATACAATAATAATGAGTAAATGTTAGAAGGTGTGCGATGGTATTGTGGACTACCTAAACAGGTAGAGAAAGAGAAGTTAGTAAGCAGTAAGTTGAATAAAAGTCAGTCTAAGGGATCAAATAGGTATGATGAGAGAAAAAGAATGATAGATAATGACACATAGGTTTTAGGTTAGACTTTTGAGATAGTGAGAAGGTAGTTAGAGATTCGTTATGAATGTTAGGCAAACATTTTTAGTGTGATCAACAGAATCACTTTGCAATGGACTTAATAACGACAGAGCAACAAATGAGGGGTAGAATAAAAAGTGACAAGTATGGATGGTAATAAATCACTAGAAAGTTTAAGGATCAAATTAATGACCATAGATAAGGGTGGAATTAGTGTTTGAAGAATCTATTAGCGAGAGAAATCTTTCAGGATTCAACAAGGGTTAAGGGCACAATATAAACGATGATAGATATGAATCATAGGTCGAGTATAAGTAAAGTTAATAAATTATAAAATATTATGTCGAAGGACGATGGTACAAAGAAAGGGGTCATGCAGATGATACCTTATAGGTAGAGCACAATTGTTCTAGGAGATGATGAAATTTGAAGAGAAAGACTAAGAAACATAGGTTAAACGTTATTATATGGACAATCGGGCGTAGTTGAATATAAAGTATATTTTTCTTTCTTTTCAAGTTTAGCTCGTGTTTTTGATTCCAGAGCGTTATATAAGGAAGAGGCGAGGCAAGGAGACCTAGTTATTTGAGATTTTGATAGGCACCAATTCATATACAATTTCTGATATGAGAATGACAGTAAGTGCATACCTAGTGTTAAGTATGAAAGGACGATCAGTAATGACAGAGTTAAATTGAGTTAGCTACTAAGGCTTGCATCGTTTTAAACTATGAGCTAGATGAAGTACTATTTATGGATGAGTTTCAATAGATGAAATTGTTCTGATGGGTAATTTGAGGTTGAAGTTTAGAAAGCTATGGGCGATATATGATTATATTAAGGAGAATGAACACGTGAAGTATCTTGTTTGGAATTAAGGCATGACACATATTTCCTACAGTAGTGTTAGTTCGGATGGAACTTATAGTTTATGGGGCTCATATTCATCCAGATAAGCAATTTCCTACTAAAATGGTAGGGAATGATAATGTTCGATAGTTAAGTTGGAAAAAGGGAATACAAGAAAAATTTATATGGGTAATTATAAGTGTTACATAAGGTGAAGAATGTGCTGGTAGGAGTAAATCATAGGGTTAGAATTCTTGAAGTAATGAAACTAGTATTCAAGATAAGACTAAGAAATAAAAAGAAAGTTAAAGTTGATGATGGGATAGACATCTTTGAAGGACAAGGTGTAAGGATGAGATAGGACTAAAATTCAGGAATAAGTACGAGTTGAAATGATACCAACAATACCAAAAATAGGAAAAGGGAAGTGGATAAGATGCAAAGGACAAGAAGAGAGCTCAATAGAGTCAGTTATAATGATGAGGATAAGGAGTGTCTAACCACTGCCCCTGTGTTAACACTACCTATGAGCGGCGAAGGATACACTGCGGTGTCGTGACGCCTCGAGTTGGCCTAGGGTGTGTTTTGATGCGGAATGGAAAAGTAGTGGCTTATGCTTCAAGGCAGCTGAAGAGGCATGAGCAGAACTATCCCACCCATGATTTGGAAATGGCGGCTGTAGTCTTTGCACTAAAAATCTGGAGACACTACCTGTATGGTGAAGTGTGCGAGATATACACCGACCATAAGAGTTTGAAGTACATCTTCCAACAGAGGGATTTAAACTTGAGACAGAGGAGATGGATGGAGCTTCTGGAAGACTATGATTGCACCATCCAGTACCACCCTGGGAAGGCCAATGTAGTAGCAGATGCTTTAAGTAGAAAATCTTCTGGCAGTTTGGCGCACATTTCAGCAGAGAAGAGACTGTTGATTTAGGAAGTACATGAGTTGATGGATCAAGGTTTAATCCTAAATCTTTCAGATGAGGGGGTCTTGTTGGCTCATTTTTCAGTGAGGCCAGACTTGCGAGATAGAGTTAAGAGTTTCCCAACACAGAGACAAACAATTAATGAAGATCATAGAAAGAGTACAGCAAGATGAAGGTGGTGAGTTTGGATTTGCCAATGATGGTGCCCTAGTGCAAGGTTCTAGGATATGTGTGCCCGAAGTGGACAACCTCAGGAATGAAATCATGCGAGAGGCACACTACACAGCATGCATGTCCACCTGAGTTCCACCAAGATGTACCATGATGTGAAAGATAGCTATTGGTGGAATGGCATGAAGAGAGACATAGCAGACTTTGTGTCCAAGTGCTTGACTTGTCAGAAGGTGAAGTTTGAACACTAGAGACCGTCAGGGAAGTTGCAAGAGCTCCCTATCCCAGAATGGAAGTGGAAAATGATCACTATGGATTTTGTGGATCAAGGTTGCCTCGTACCACGCGAGGATATGATTCGATATGGGTAATTGTAGACCGCTTGACCAAATCAGCTCACTTCTTACTCAGAAGACTACATACTCTGTGGCACAGGTATGTCCGCTCTACATTCGAGAAATAGTCGATTGCATGGAGTTCCGCTTCTATAATATCCGATGAGGGCCCGATTCACTTCTCGGTTTTGGAGAAAGTTGCAGGAGGCACTTGGCACACAGATTGAACTTTAGTACGGCTTTCCACCCTCGACAGACGGGACAACCGAAGGACAATATAAACATCGGAAGACATGCTTCGCATGAGTGTTTTGGATTTTGTAGGTCAATGGGATGATCATCTAGCTTTGGTGGAGTTTGCCTACAACAACAGTTATCACTCCATCATAGGAATAGCGCCCTATGAGTAACTATAAGGAATAAAGTGTAGGTATCCTCGTGTTGGGCAGAAATGGGAAGCGAAGGTGCATGATGTAAACCTAGTGCAAGACACTTGAGAGATAGTTCCTTTAATCGAACAGTCAAACGACTTTCAAAGAGGTAGAAGAGTTATGCACGGACCCAGACGGAGGGATGTGGAGTTTGCAGTGGGCGACTATGTATTCCTGAAGGTTTCTCCAATGAAGGGAGTCATGAGATTTGGAAAGAAGGGCAAGTTGGCACCTCGGTATATTGGACCTTTTGAGGTTACTGATAGAGTTGGAGCAGTTGCCTACCGGTTGGAGCTACCACCCAATCTTTCTCACGTTCATCCCGTATTTCACATCTCGCTGCTCAGGAAGTACATCCTAGATCCTCCCCATGTACTACGGCAGGATGTAATAGAGCTAAAAGAGAACTTGACCTTTGAGGAGCAACTCAGAGCCATAGTGTACTACCAAGTGAGACAGCTAAGATCAAAACAGATCCCTATAGTTAAGGTTTTGTGGAGGAGTCAGTCAGTGGAAGAGTGCACCTGGGAGTCAGAACGGGACATGCGTAGCAAGTACCCTTATCTGTTCAATGTGTGATCATGTACTTTATTCTGCCTTGTGTAAAATTCGAGGACGAATTTTTTGTAAGGGGGGAAGAATGTAACACGCCTGATTTTTTATATATTATTATTGGGCTTCGTGTAGGTATCCTCAATTCGCGGAAATTCGACAGTTGTCCGGATCTGTGAATTTCTCGCCGAACATGCACTACCACCGGAAAAGTCTCCGAATTGGATCGAGGTTTTGGCTACCCCACCATTGTCAGGCATCCCGAGCGCGTTCCCGAAGTCGGAATCGGCAAAGGTAAACCCGAACCTTTCTTTTTCGTAATTTTCTAGTGCTTAAATAGGATTGAAAATCCATAAAATATTCGTGGTATCTTAGAAAATTATGATTCTTTTTGCAATGGCTTAGTAATATTGCTAAGGACCGCGGGGCAAAGTTTTAGAATTTTTAGAGCTGATTTGAGTAGTTTTTGCAAATATGGTCAATTATAAGGACTAAATTGAAATTTTACATATTGTGATGGATGATTGATTTGATGGGCCCAGGAGGGGCTGTGTGATGGGATTGAGTTGTGGACATATGGATTGTGAATATAGAAGTGTGTTTTGAGCCCTTTTGCAGGTTGGGTAGGTCCTAGGTATAGGGGAGACTTTGCCGGATTTTTGACACGACTTAGGACGTATTTGGTCTTTTCTTTGTTTGTATTGAGTCAAATTTATTAAATGATTGTAATAAAAATTGTCAGGTGAGCCGGGACAGCCTTCTTCCTCTGCCCAGCCGCCACAGTGATTGCCGTCAAGTCTGTGAGTAAAATATTAATTTTAATTGTAATTTCGATATTATTATATGTTCAGCATGCCCATACATCACTTATATGCATATATATTTATGTAGTTAAACTCTAGGCACGATTTATGTTGCATTCATAACTGTTAACGTGCCATGAGTGTTGTTGTGGTAATTTGGAGCAGTGTGCGTGCGTTGGCGTGCGTGTGATGTGGTGTGGACTATGGATAGGACGGTAGTCACGGCTGAGTTCTTCATTGGGACCCGATCCTTCGGGGTAGTCACGGCTTGAGTTCTTCGGGACCCCGATTTGGTTATTAAGTGGAAGTCCGAGTGAGTTCTTCACGGCACCAGTTGGATTTAAGAGAGTCAGATAGGATCGGCTCCCATATATTATGATTGATGCTACGAGTGCGTGAGTGCTCCAAATTACCTTTTGATGCTATGATGTGAATTTATTGCGATGTTGCATTTCATTCCACAGTTACATTAGTTTTAGATAGTTATAGAGATTATGGTTAAAATTGACATTTTACTCTCGAGTGAACGCTCACTCTGCTCAATATTTTTTTCAGGCTACAGGAGGATTTTATTTTGGTTAACCTGCTTTTCTCCTTCGCAGGTTGTTTATCGATAATTGTGTAATTTTATTTACTCCTAGAATTTCCGCATATGTTAGAAGTATTTAAATGATTCGGGTCTGTAATATAAATTGTCATGTGGACCTGTAAAATTATATGCATGTTTGATGGATTGGATGAGGGAGCTGAGCTCCCATTTATTTTTATGCTGATATGAGTATGTGGAGGGTGAGCTGAGCTCCCCAATTGATGATATATTTTGTTTACAGGTCGGGTGAGTCAAAAACTCCCCGTTGAAAGGTCCACTTTATGGCCGGACTCTGTCCGGTTGGTTTCTTGAAATTGGGCCCAAATGGGCCTTAGAGTTGGGTTAATGAACAGTTAGGCTTACTACGGGCCTCAGGGGCTTTAGGCTGGCCCAGGTCCTAGTGCCGGTCCGGCCCATAGGTTGGGTCGTGACACCTTTCCCGTTTTCTCTCTCCTCCCTCACCCCCAGGCCGCGCCGCGTCCTCCCCAGCCACCCCACTTCTCCGGCGCGCCACCCCACCACCTCCCCATGGCCGGCCGACGCTCCAAGCTGCTGAAAACGCACGCGAACGCCACTCTTGCGCGCGCGCGACTCTTCGTCTTCCCGGTCGAAATCCAGCCAATCCGACCATTGATTGGGCCGGGCCTTGTGTCAAACACCATCTACACCTCGAGAGCTTTCCATAGACACCAAGAACACCAAAATCCATCAAGCGGTTTGTTCAATTTTTGTCCGAGAAGTTTTAGCCCATTTTGACTTTTGGGCTAGATTTCTCACAAACCGCGAACCCCACGAGAAAACCAAGAGTACCAGAGCACTTCACTCATTGAGAGTTTCGCGGCAATATAAATTTCGAAATTTTTCGACATCGTTTTTCGATGGGTCCCATGAAATTTCATAGTATTTTTCCGAGCATTAAATGAGCTTAGAAAATTTCGTAAAATTTATGTACTAACCCCCGTGTTGTGGGCTTCGTGTAGGTATCTTCAATTCACGGAAATTCGACAGTTGTCCGGGTCTGTGAATTTCCGGCCAGACAGACCGGCTACCGAAAAAGTCTTGGAATCAGATCGAGATTTTGGCTACCCCACCGTTGTTAGACGTCCCAAGCGCGTCCCCGGATTTGGAATCGGCATAGGTAAACCCGAACCTTGCTTTTTCGTAATTTTATAGTGCTTAAATGGGATTAAAAATCCATAAAGTATTTGTGGTAGCTCAGAAAATTATGATTCTTTTTGCATTAGCCTAGTAATATTGCTAAGGCCCATGAGACAAAGTTTTAGAATTTTTAGAGTTTATTTGGGTGGTTTTTGCAAAAAGAGACAATTACAAGGACTAAACTGTAATTTTACATATTGTGATTGATGACTATTTGGATGGGCCTAGGAGGGGCTGTGTGATATGATTGAGTTATAGGTGTTTGGTTGGTGGATATAGAAGTGTGTTTTAAACCCATTTGTAAGTTTGGTAGGTCCTAGGTATAGGGGAGACTCTGCCGGATTTTCGGCACGACTTAGGACGTATTTGGTCTTTTCTTAATTTGTATTGAGTCAATTGTATTAAACAATAGTAATAAAATTGTCAGGTGAGCCGGGACAGCCTTCTTCTTTCACCCAGCCGCCACAGTGACTGTTGTCAAGTCTGTGACTAAAATATTAATTTTAATTGTAATTTCGATATTATTATATGTTCAAGCATGCCCATGCATCACTTATATGTATATGTCTATGTAGTTAAACTCTAGGCACGATTTATGTTGCATTCACAATTGTTAAAGTGCCATGGATGTGTTTGTGGTAATTTGGAGCAGTGTGCATGCGTTGGCATGCGTGTGGTATAGTGTTGGACATGGACAGGACGTGTAAACATGGCTTGAGATCTTCGCTGGGACCCGGTCCTTGGGGTAGACACGGCTTAAGTTCTTCGCTGGGACCCCGATTTGGTTTATTAACCGAAAGTCCGGCTTGAGTTTTTCGCTGGCACAGATTGGATTAAAGAGAGCTGTATAGGGATTAACTCTCATATATTTATGATTTGACATTACTGGGTGTGTGAGTGCTCCAAATTACCTTTTTGCTATTATGATGTGAAAATATTGTCGATGTTGCATTTCACTCTACAGGGTGCATTAGCTTTAGATAGTTATAGAGATTATGATTAAAATTGATATTTTACTCTCTGAGTCGAATGCTCACTCTTGTTCATTATTTTTCAGGCTACAGGAGGATTTTGTTGTGGTTAACCTGCTTGTCTCCTTCGCAGGTTGTTTATTAATGTTTATGTAATTTTATTAACTCCTAGAATTTTCGCATGTGTTAAAAGGATTTATTTGAATTGGGTCTGTAATATAAATTGTCATTTTGGACCTGTAAACTTATTATTTTATGCATGTGTGTTGGGCTGGATGAGGGAGCTGAGCTCCCATTTATTTTTATGTTGTTATGAGTATGTAGAGGGTGAGCTGAGCTCCCCAATTGATTATATATTGTGTTTATAGGTCGGGTGAGTCAAAAACTCTCCGTTGAAAGTTCCACTTTATAGCCAAATTCTGTCCGGTTGAATTCTTAAAATTGGGCCCAAATGGGCCTTAGAGCTGGGTTAAGGAATAGTTAGGCTTACTACGGGCCTCGGGGGCTTTAGGCTGGCCTAGGTCCTAGTGCCAATCCGGCCCATAGGTTGGGTCGTGACATTAATTCTGTTCCTTTATTTTCTACTTTATGCTAGTATTTTGCTGCTCTTCTTTCACTAATTTGTTATTGTGTAAAGCCTATTTATAGGCCTGTTGTTTACTTCATTTTAGCAAGTGAATAAAATAGCAACTTCAGTCAATTATATCTCGTCTTTCTACTATAATTTCTCTGTTTTTTTGTTGCTTTGTTTAATTCCTAAATTAGCTCAAGCCTACTGCATATTTTTTTTTTTGTCACCATCTATCTGATAAAAGTCCTATGTGGCAGCCTCTTGTGTTTACTACAGATTTCCAGCATAGGCGTCCCACTTGCACCTTCTGACTTGACCATTAGTCATGACTCCATGAGCTACCATTACCAGAAAGATTCATGCTCACTCCATGCAAAATAGAAGCTCACGCTGACTACCAATTACTCCCCATAATCACATGTAAGATATGCAAACCTAAGAAAAGACAAAGAAATCAAGTAGCTCAGAAAGATCCCTCAAAATATGCAAACCCAACAGCAAATCAAACTCAGAAGTTATCTACATCCTGACTGGCTGAGGGGAGGGAACCCACGACCGAGTCAGGAGAGGAGGGCCATCCCTTGCCTAGAGCGGCAATGAAAGGGCTTGAACCCTAGGCAAAAAACGAAAGAAATAAGTGAATATGGGTGGTTTACAAGACAAGAAAGAGTGAAAGAGTCAAGTAGGACTTCCTTACTTGGTACTCAAATATCTAAATTAATATTAGTGTTTAAAAGTGAATAAATTAAATAAGACAGAGAGGGGAGTAAATACAAGAAAGTAAAAGGATGAAACAAATGAATATTAGAATATTCTATACTTAGTACCTGCAAAGACTTATATAGTGTTATAGGAACATCGCAAGGGATTTGTTAGAGTAAGCAGACAAGTTGCAAATATTATTGGATTGGTGCATGCTGAGCAGAGTTTTGTTCGTCACACCTATAAATTGTTCCTATCACTGCTCTTACACTAGGGGTCAATGACAATTATATTGGGATCTAGATATTGCTTAAATAGTTATGTCAGTCCCTTGTCTAAGTATGAGTTTCTGAAGCTCCTGGTTATTTAATACGTTCAGTCAACTATTTAATGTTCATAGTAAACTTAAGGTGACTTAGAATGCACTATACTTACTGTTAGAGCTTAAGGGTAATCATTGAAATTGTCTAGAGTATTTAGAGGAACTTGCAAGCTTTTACAAGCAGTTTATAGGGCAATTGACAAAAAAATAATTTTATTTTATATTTTAAATAAAATATAAATATTATTTTAATAAATAAAATTATAATATTATATATTATAATATTTTTATTATGAATATTATTTTTTAATTTAAAATAAAATTAAAATTTAAATTAATAAAAAATTAAAATTAAAAAATTATTTTATTTTATATTTTAAATAAATTAAAAATATTCTTTTAATAAATAAAATTATAATAATTAATATTATCTATTCTATAATATTTTTAATTATTTTATTTTATATTTTAAATAAATTAAAAAAAATAAAAAATTATAATAAAAATATAAAATAAAATAATTAAAAAAAATTAAACTATAAATTGTATCTAATTTTGTTTAAGCCTTTTTAATTATTTATTTTTTTAATTTTAATTTTATATTTTATTAAATTTTAATTTAAATTTAAATTAAAAAAATAATATTGATAATAAAAATATTATAATATATAATTTTATAATTTTATTTATTAAAATAATATTTATATTTTATTTAAAATATAAAAATTATTTATTTTTAATTTTAATTTTTATTTAATTAAATTTTAATATAATTTTAAAATAAAAAAATAATATTGATAATAAAAATATTATAATATATAATATTATAATTTTATTTATTAAAATAATATTTATATTTTATTTAAAATATAAAATAAAATTTTTTAATTATTTATTTTTTAATTTTAATTTTTTACTTATTTAAATTTTAATTTAATTTTAAATTAAAAAATAATATTCATAATAAAAATATTATAATATATAATATTACATATTATAATTTTATTTATTAAAATAATATTTATATTTTATTTAAAATATAAAATAAAATTAAAAAGATTACCATTTTTTTGTCAATTGCCCCAGTTTATAGTTATAATATGCAAGCCGTTGGTTCATTAAGCCTGAATTTACCTCTTTGGGACCCAAACAAATCTTTGTGATGGTAAATGATCTCTCTCCATTCAGGCAATGAGATAATTGTTATTATTTTAAATATAATGTATTTTCTCTTTATATTAAAAATAATTGAAATTTTTTATGTGCAAATAATTTCAATAAATTGAGATATATATGAGTTCTATACTGAAAATTATTTTGCCCCTTAAGCCAAAATTCCAAAGCTCGAAAAGAGAAAGAAAGAAAAAGCTAAGAGCAAACCATTTTAAGATAAGAAATACCTACAATGAATTAAGTCTGGGAATGAAGAGATTGGTGATTTTGCATTATTATTATTATTATTATTATTATTATTATTATTATTATTATTATTATTATATATAAAGGGTCAATATAAGAATATCAATTAATGGAAGTCAAATGAGAAAGTGCTTCTATAACGGTTTTTAAACTAACGTTTACACTTGTTTTTCGTTTTCCTTATAATATATGAATCTGTACAATGTTGAAAATACCAGTTGCTAGATGATGATGACCATCGAAAGATCGTTAATTAAGGTGATCACTCACCTACCTACCCATTACATTTACATGCAAGCTTAATTATCTCTAATTTCTATCAAACTTTGCCTAATTTTCAATTTTATACATTTCTCTGAGAGCCTAACTTTGGTTTACTTGAATTTCCTTAGGCCGTTGAATTAGACCACTCCACTCAACTAAGATATTTTCTTCATATGCCATGCAATTGCCTGCCTGCCTTCCACATCCAACTTGTTTACCAAGCTATATCATCTTCTTCATTTCTGCTCTATAAATAATCTCCATTGCTCTCCCTTCTTCTCCATTCCCAACCCTTCTTCTTTCCTTCAATTCTCACACTCACAAAATGAGGTCTCTCAAGTTATTCTTTTTGCTGGTCCTGCTCGCAGCGTTTGCTGCCATTGCTCTGTCCACCACACCATCTGAAGAAGAATCATTCGTGGACGATAACGATGATGCCACGGAGGAAACTTCTGATATTCCTTGGCAGGAAAGCAAAGAAACAAAGTCTTCTTTGCGGGGAACAATGCGCTTTCTTGCCCACAAAACCAGAGCTTCAGTGATGACATGTGACAAGTACCCTAGGGTTTGCCGAGCCAAGGGCAGCCCAGGGCCAGACTGCTGCAAGAAGAAATGTGTGAATGTGAGGACAGATAAGCTTAATTGCGGCAAATGTGGGAAGAAATGCAAGTATCCAGAGATTTGCTGCAAAGGGGTGTGTGTGAACCCAATGTCCAACAAGAAGCACTGTGGAGGTTGCAACAACAAGTGCAAGAAAGGGAGTGCATGTGTGTATGGGATGTGCAGTTATGCGTAGAGAAATCAACCCATTTGTTCCTTGGATCAGACAAGCATTGGGGTAAATTAAATTTGTGATTATAATTAATTAATTAATTGAACTAGCCATGTGATGAATAAGAGCGAGCCATCACCATATGATAGGCTTCGCTAGTGTTTATTTATTCTTTATGCAGTTTATTCATGTAATAAGTGGGATCTATGTACTCATATTCGTTAGTCGTAATTAAAAGTTGTATCATTCAATTTATGTATGTTTGAAATTGATTTCAATAATATTAAACAAAAGATTTAGGTGTTTATCTCTATTTCTAAGTCAATATTTATTCACATACATCCAGATAATCCTTATCAATTATATCTACTTTTTAAAGTTTCAAATCATAAAATATTTTCAAGACTCCCAAGTATTTTATGATATCCCTTGATCATCGAGGCAGAAGGCTTAGAGTTAGTGGCAAGTCAACAAGCAAGATCAAGCTCGTGCAACCACGTCTGTGTAGGTCTAGCATCGATCAAATCCTACTAAACTTAAACCAAAAACCGACTAGTCTTATACATGGTATCGTGTGGACCACCTTCTTATCTTGTATATAACTTCCCCCTTTTGTCCATTTGTATCAACGCACAAATCCATGGCCTCACTACGATATTCTCTTTCTCTGATTGCAATCTTTGCTTTTACCTTGCAAGCGAATGCGCAGGATTACAACTCCCAACCTTTATCAAGCTATCTTCCTAGCAATACTCAAAGTGTTTTGAACACCGTAGACTCATGCTGGCGTACCGAGTCCAATTGGGCAAGCAATCGCCAAGCCTTGGCTGACTGCGCAGTGGGTTTTGGCCAAGCAGCATTGGGTGGGAAATATGGGGATATCTACTTAGTTACCACCCCGGAGGATGATCCCATAAATCCTGAACCAGGCACACTCCGATATGGAGTAATACAAACCGAACCTCTTTGGATAATCTTTGACAAGGATATGGTTATTACACTAAAAAACGAGCTTATAATGAATAATTTCAAGACAATAGACGGGAGAGGGGCTAAAGTGGAGATTGCCAATGGACCATGCTTAACCATTGAAGGTGTTAGCCATGTTATTGTCCATGGGATTAGCATCCATGACTGTAAGCCAGGAAAGCCAGGCCTTGTTAGGAGTACTCCAACGCATGTTGGTAAACGTCAAGGCTCTGATGGAGATGCCATAGCTGTTTTTGCATCTTCTAATATATGGATAGATCACTGCTATCTTGCTAGCTGCACCGATGGTCTAATTGATGTCATTCATGCTTCAACTGCCGTCACCATCTCTAACAACTATTTCTCTCAGCATGATAAGGTAGGGGCCGGGGAAGAAGTTTCCTTATTTATGGTTTCTGAAGGCTTTGGCCTCTGATCAATTTGGCTACTAACAGGTGATGCTGCTGGGACACAATGATGAATATACAGCCGACAAAGTTATGAAAGTCACGGTTGTCTTCAACCATTTTGGCACTGGACTCGTCCAAAGATTGCCAAGGTACGTAAGGTTTGGCTATATTTCCAATAAATTAAATTTAATACCAAAAATTTGGTGCTTATATATAATATATATATGCAGAGTAAGGTTTGGCTATGCACATGTTGCCAACAATAGGTATGACCAATGGGAAATGTATGCAATCGGAGGCAGTGTTGATCCTACCATTTTCAGCGAAGGCAATTACTTCATAGCTCCTGATGATGCCTATGCCAAAGAGGTGTGCCAAGAAAAAATTCCCTTTTTTCTTTTCACCCATCCTACATAAACATAGACTCTAAACCCAATCTACTATAGACCTAAGACATAAAATCGGTGTTTGGTGAGACTTAGTCTATCTAGGCAAGAAACAAAAAACTATTGTGCTCTATATATATATTTTATGATGTGGTGAGTTTCTTGACGAGTGAACAGGTTACCAAGAGAGAGGCAAACGGAGGTTGGAAGAATTGGAAATGGAGGTCTTCCAGGGATGTATTTATGAATGGTGCCTATTTTGTTCAATCTGGATATGGAAGTTGTTTACCACCTTATTCTGGAGATCAATCATTTACGGCTTCCCCAGGATCTTTGGTTCCTGCCTTAACATCTGATGCAGGTCCTCTAAGCTGCATTACTGGAAAAGTCTGCTGATAAGATCAAACCCGTGATGACGACGAAGTGGCGAGTACTATTAAGATTACAGCATTAAGAAGCCCCCAACTATGGTCTTGTCTTGATGGATTCAGAGAATATAAATCGAAGGCTTTCCAATCTGCTTGAAAAACCAAATTAATGCAGGCTATTTTTTCCTTCCTGGTAAGAGATGTCCAATTAAATTCTTGTAATCGGAACCTTGTAAGTTGTTTTTTTCATTAATCTTCTTGTGTCTTTTGGAATGAGTAATGTGAGCGCTACTGCCATACAACAGCCTGTGATGCATTTTGGTATCACATATATCCATTAGTTGGATTGGTGTTGAAGTCATATTCAGAAATGAATTCTCAATTTCGAATTTCATGAATCAAAGCCAATTGAATAAAAAACATATATTATACGCTCATTTCTCCATTTTTCGTAATATAAAATTATACTCAACTCAACTCAAATAAGCCTTTATCCTAAAAATTGGGAGTCGGCCATATGGATTTTCTTTCTCCACTTTAAACGATTTTGGGTTAAATTCTTGAAAATGTGTAATGCTTCTAGGTCATGTTATATTACTCTTCTCCAAGTCAGTTTAGGTCTACCCCTTCTTTTCTTTCTATCTTCTACCCTATTGTGCTCTACTTGTTTAACTGGAGCCTCAGTATGTCTATGCTTCACATGACCAAACCACCTCAATCTCCTTTCTCTCAACTTATCCTCAATTTGTACAACTCCTACCTTTTCTCTAATACTATCATTACGTATAATATAAAATTATAATGACAATAAATTTGATTTAATTTAGTGGAGTGAATATTTATAAGATAATTGTTTTTTTATCTTATATATAATATACAACAATTAATTAAACCTCACTTTTTTTTTTCTCTTATCTCATTGTCAGTTGCTTATCATGCTAAACAAGTAACACATTAATTCGTTTACTACGTAATTTTTAACAAATATAATACAAATTTGTCAACAATTATAAGGACATTCTTCCCTCCATATATATAATTTACTTCCAAAGTATTTTATCATTTCAGAGAAGGCTTATATATATATATATATATATGTATAAAAGCTTGTGCAACCATGTTGCTTTTAGCATCAAAATCCTACCAATTAACAACTCTTAACAAATAGAATTCACTTGTTAAACATATAAATTTCATATATTTATATTTTAAATTTATTATGGATTGAGTAAAAATTTATCCAATTCAACCATAACGTAAGTTTATCTATAAATGCGTGCCACCTATGTTGTATATGTTAAAAGACATAAACCTAACAATTTTTAAAGTTGAACATAGTGACTACTCCATTTATTAATTAAGCATTACAACATAAAGACAAGCTTGAGATTTTAAGCTTCTTTTGTAGATTTTTTTTTATCATCAAGAAATTAACCATGGCATAACTAGACTCTCTACAAGAGATTATATAATAAAACAATTATTTTATATAGGACTATTATATGAAATGGTAAGATAATTAAAGAGTGACATATAAATTAATATAGTAATTATAATTTTAAAAAAATAAAGATTATTTTCAAAATATGAACATAAACAAATTTTATAAAATTCAATATTGCTTATTTATTATTTTATTATTAATTTATCATTCTATATTAATAAATCTATATAAAATCACCGTTTCATTATAAAATCTCTTACTCTCTACACTTGCTTTCATGTCTTGTACTATAGTCGCTTTATTGACAATGTGCACTAGACTACAAGCCCTTGTCCAGTTATCTTCCTAGCAATTCTAAGGTTTTGAATATCTTAGACTCCTGCTACTGGAGCACGAAGCCAAATTGGGCCACCAATATCCGTGGCTGATTGCGAGGTGGGTTTTGTGAAAGGCAAGATGAAAGGGAAAATGGGGCTATATGTGCAATTACAACTCCATGCGATGATCCGGTAAAGCGTGGGCCAGGAACGGTGTTAGCCAAACAAAGCCTCTATATATGGATCATTTTTGCCAAAGACATGGTTATAATTACTTTTAAGATGATCTTATATTATACTAAAGGTTTTACCTTGAGATATACTCTAATGATTATTGTCAACTTTTTCTTTTACTTTGAATTATTTTTTTTTCTCTTGGATTCATATAGATTCTACAAATAAATTAGACCGTCGCACATATTTATTGAAGAATTTTCTTGCGCGGCAGGTTACTAATTAATTAAGAGAGATGTCAAAGGTGGTTGGAAGAACTGGAAATAGATCGGAGGTCCTCAAGGATGCATTCATGAATGCTCCTTAATTATTTCGTGCAATCTGGATATGGAAGTACTGCTCCACCTTATTTTCGTACCAGTCATTTCTGGTTGTATGCTCCAGGATCAATGGCTCCTGCTTTAACAACTGATGCAGGTCCTTTACGCTGTTTGGTTGGTAAAGCATGCGGGTATAATTATTAAACATTGATCATTTGATCTTTCTTTCTCCTTTTCTTCCATTTTCCTGTGAGGTGAGGTGAGGTGCCAGACCTATAGGAAGCGCATATCACAAAGTGGCAATTGAGAGTTAATTATACTATCATACTGTTTTGTAATAATACATTATAGATTATGCGAAAGGGTGGAAACCATCAAAACTCAAAAGCTGCTATATATTATTCCAATCAATAAAAAATGTCTTGGGCTTTCTAATCAAGCATTGTATGGAGTTTTGTTAAATGTAACAAAGAAACATAGTTAACTAATAAAAGAGGCTTGTTAAACAGAAATCAAAGGGTGGGTAAAGAAAAGTATAGTATTTGCTGCTTTGCTTTAGTTGATGGGTTTCATCAGAAGAGCCTGTTCTCAGTGCTCTGAACCCCACATGTTACTGGTGCTTTAGCTCTCACTTTTTTCCAATACCATATGCCAGCACCAACTCCCAAGGCACCAGCAGCTGAAACTCCAGTAACAGTCCCTGACTCAATAACAACACATCAAAATTAACCTTAAGCTTCCAGTAAAATAATTATTATTCAAATTATGCAAGCAGAATTCAAATGTCAGTATATATTTGACCTGCAATGACCCCTGCCCTGCTATGCTGCCTAGAAGTGCCATGATCTGCTAGAAAGTGAAAGAAGTATTGTTAAAGACTATATTGGCTTTAGCAAATACATTTCCAAAAGCCTTATAATTATTAACGTACCTTTGCAATAACTGGTGACATTTCTGTCGTTACATAGACACATGAAATTCTGTGACTGTATGTCAAATCCACAAGTTCCGCCTCCTTTCATCATGTCTTGACACTCAAGGCAATGGGTAGTCACTGGAATGTCAAAATCGATCCTAATCCCATACTCAGCGACTTGATCATAAGGAGAATTTGCACCATTTCTCCAATAAATGCTTGTGTAACTAGCACAATACTCGAGCATAAGCCTCAGAGATTCGGTTGCTTTCGGGTAGTAAGAGCAGCAAGAACTGCCGCCCAATGCAGTAGCACATCCTGGCAGGTGCCTGCAAAGATAACTTGCACTATCACATGTGGAATCACACTGATCAGGAAACCGCTCGCAGAACATAGGCTTGGGCCGAACGATCACGTTCTTCTCACTACAGTTAAAGAAGAGATAGTCGTTTTGAGAGGAGAGTGTGAAATGTGTGCTTGTATCAAGGCTAAAAGGCCTAGTTGCCCTGAAGTGATTGCCATCTTGACAATTCCACATGAATGGATCAGCAACTATGATATGGGGATCAGAGTAGCTGATGCTGTGTACTTGGTATCTCCCAGAAGGAGTTCGAAGCTCGAGATTACCTGAATCAGAGCAAACAAGTATGTGCCTGTAATAAGGACTGCCACAGCCATCATCAATACCAAAAGGGTAGTTTATTGGAATGGTGCCACAATAGGTTCTGCAACGGCTGGCTTGAGCTGGTGTAATGCTAAAAAATGGAAGAGTAAGCATAAAATATAGGAAACATATAAAGTGATAAAAACAAGAACGTGGGAAAGGCTTATTTTCTGATAAGGATTTGAAGAAGATGAAGAGGAAACCCATTAGATTTTTGACGGCAATTTTTCGTTGGACAATCCCTCTTTATTGTGTCATGGAGGATGGTTTAAGGATAGCAGTTAGATGGAATGAAGAAAGTGGAGGGTTGATGAGTAAGGCAGAGAGAATCTCTGTGTTCTTTGTGATCTCGCTTTCTTTTAACTTTGTCGTCTTTTGTATGTACACTTTGATTTCATTTTGCTTTTGCTTTATTTCTTTAGGAAGTTACAGACGAGAATGTATTGAGCAAGGTAATGAATACAATGATTAACGTCCATGTGAGTACAGAGTTCTATTAAAGCAAAACTGTTACCACGTCAAAGCCCAATGTTAAGGAAGCCAATGGAATTGGATGACGGACAACGGTGGGCTGCTGATTGTTGCAAATTGTTAAGCCTAAGGTTGATCTCAACTATGGCCCTAATTAATGGTTCTTTTCTGTTCTGGGTTCATATGGGCCTTTTGAAGGAATGAGCTCCAAGAGACTTCAAGATAGAGAAATCTCGTAGAAGCCAGAAGGGTCAAAGATACCGGCATTGCTTGTCCTATAGTGATTCACACCTAGGGCTGCTGGTGATTCACACCCAGGGCTGCTGCAAGGAAAATTGGAGGCAAGTTGATAGGCTAGCCGCTGTTGTGTCGTCTAAGTCTCAAGTTTTGAGCTCTCAAGTCTAATCCACTAATGCAACTTTGAAAAAGCATCTCATATGGTGGTCACACCAATCCATGCCCATAACAAATTCAGTCAATCAAAGTTCATTAAATATCCACTCCCTCGATGCAGGAAAGGGGGTTACTCTTCTTTTTTAAAGGAATTTTAATGCTTTATTTTATACAAGATAATATTAGTAGGTCTCCACTGAGTCTGCTTGTGCCTGTGATTGCTTACTTGAAGGTGATTCTCTATTGGTTTAATTGAAGATGAAGGTGAAGCATTTCAGACCAAAATTTGTATAGGATGAAAGGTTCTTTATACCCACAACCTTACGAGTTTAGTTTGTTATTAAAGTCTGTGATTAATCTCAAGACCCATCATCCAACTTTCAGCAACATGGCCGACTCTAGAGGCGTGCGTGCACTCGCTGTTGATTGAGATTTTCTAAGGTGGACAATTATCACATCACTTAATTTACAAATATTTTTATAAAAATCCTTAAATTTTTATTTTTTTATAAAATTTATTAAATTTTAATTTAATTTCTTAATAATTACAATGACATGAGATTAAAAATTTTTAAGTTAATTTATTGATTTATCAACTATTCTCTCTGTTCACAAATAAGTGTTTTAAAATTTTAACATTAGAATTAAAGAAAGTATTTAATAATTTAAATTTATAAAAATATTTAACTAAAATACCCTTTTAAAAAAACATAATACCATTTATTAATCTATTATTTTTTTGTCACACAACATTAATCTTCATTTTTTAAGAGATCACATTTTTTGTTTAAATCAAAGTTTATAATGAAATATGAAATATTGCTTTGACGATATGGCTGGGAAAGTTACAAGAGTAATTAGCTGATTATTTTAACAACTCTGACAACTAAAAAGAAAGTTGAAAAGATAAAATTGGAACATGTAGTGTTTGATAATTGTAAAAGTCATTTATTGAAGTAAGGGTGGAGTTTAATCAAAAGTTAAATTGTTATTTTATTTTTTTTAAATGTCACTTATTTGTAAACAAAATTTTTTACCTTAAAGTGACATTTATTTGTGAACAGATGAAGTATTTTATAAATAAGATTATTTAATTAATAATTATTAATAGAGAAAAAAAAAAAGGAAAGAATTTAATGGTGAAGGAGTAACCGTATACGTTTCATGTAAATTTTTTTTTAAAAAAAATTAATAAAATAAAATAATTTTAATTATAAAATAATTAATAGGTCAACAGGTTAATCTAAAATTTTTTAATTTCAATTTATAATGACTTTTATGAAATTAAATTGAAATTTTATGAGTTTTATGAAAAAAATTAAAATTTAATAATTTTTATAAAATTACTCATAAAATTAAGTGAGCACGTGTTATATTTACTGTTGATATTAATTTTATTAAGCTATATTTGAATAAATTATATTAATTTTGGTTTTTTTTTAATTAATTCCTTTTTAAATTTAAAAAAATTAAAATATCTTACCTATTATGTTTTCAAATATAAAAATTGACAAAAAAAAAATTGAATTGAGATCTTGCAAATTTATAATTTCTCTATCAATTAATATCCATTCTTAATCTATCCATTACAGTAATAAAATTTTTATAATTAAATAATTTGGCCTTGTAGTTTCAATATATATATATATATATATATATATATATATATATATATATAATCTCTCAAAGAAAGTGTGGGCAATTTTTTGTTTAAATAAAATGAGTGTACAGATCAATTGACCATACACCATTCCTATCGTATCTATATTAAAGATAGCATCGACTTAAATACGCTACTACACAGAGAGATCAGTGACAGAGTTGAAACCTTCCTATTTTTTAAGCTATTTTATTATTATTATTATTATTATTATTATTATTATTATTATTATTATTATTATTATTATTATTGTAGGGGGGGATTGAGAAGCAATACCTAACCAGAGGACTAATATTTGCCGACTTGATTAATGCCAACTACTGAAAATAAAGAAACCCATACCAGTTTGCCTCCTTTAGAATTCAACTTTACAAAACGTCAGCAGATCGCATGGATTGATGGAGCATTTAAAAGAGGGGGTAGGCATCAAATCGTTGGGACCAGTTTATATATGTTGTATACATAATGCTATTTATTGGAAAACAAAGACTTAAAACCAGGAACAATTTTCCTGTTTACATGACAATGAGTGATGGCCTCCTTTCTCATTTTAATTTTATTTACCAAGTTTTGCAAGTATTTGTTAATATATATATGGCTGCTATCATCATCTTCCATTTCGTTGGTCATGAAAGGGTTTGAATTTAAGAGAATTCTCTTTGAACTGTGTAAACAATCCAGGGAAACTTAATACAACGACAATATTATAAAATTTAAAAAGGGATATAGATGACATGTTCTATGAGGAAAGTTATAAGTGTAAATTTCAATAATTGTACTTAAACTTTAGAGGTTATAATAAAGTTGTGGCTAAACTTAAAATTATAATATAAAATTATTTAAAATTGTCAAATTTTATAAAGTATAATTTTTTTTTTATTCTCAATAATCAATTTATAAGTAATATATTAATGTAAATAATCTAAAATGGTGATAACATGGATGATTGCTGTTGTTTTTTAAAGATAAAGTCTTTATAATGAGCTGTTATATATCTAGTGCTTTATTATCTCATACAACTGATATTTCTTTTATGATTAATCTGTAAAAAAAATTATAATTAATTTTATCACTATACTATTGAAAATTAAAAAAATTTTATTGTATAAAATTTCAAAATTCAGAAAATTTTATATTCTATTTTTAAGTTCATAAATAATTTTATTACAATTTGAGAGATTCAAGGGCAACCCTTGAAATTTATCTAGAAAGTTTTAAATTTAATTGAAATTCACTACATTTATATTATAAAATAAGAATATAACTAGGAATGGCAATAATAAGATATATTTATTGTCACGACCCAACCTATGGGCCGGACCGGCACTAGGACCTGGGCCAGCTTAAAGCCCCCGAGGCCCATAGTAAGCCTAACTGTTCATTAACCCAACTCTAAGGCCCATTTGGGCCCAATATCAAGAAAACAAACGGACAGAGTCCGGCCATAAAATGGACTTTCCAACGGGGAGTTTTTGACTCACCCGACCTGTAAACACAATATATAGTCATTTGGGGAGCTCAGCTCACCCTCCACATACTTATTAACATAAAATAAATGGGAGCTCAGCTCCCTCATCCAATCCATCAAACATGCATAGCATATTTAGTTTACAGGTCCAACATGATAACAATATTACAGACCATAATCAAATAATTTCTGCTAACACATGCGGAAATTCTAGGAGTAATTAAAATTACACAAATATTGATAAACAACCTGCGAGGTAGAAAAGCAGGTTAACCCAGAACAAAATATCCTCCTGTGGCCTGTAAAAATTTTTGAACAGGAGTGAGCGTTCGACTCAGAGAGTAAAATATCAATCTTAACTATAATCTCTATAACTATCTGAAACTAATGCAATCCTGTAGAGTGAAATGCAACATTTACATCATATTCACATCATAGCATCAAAAAGGTAATTTGGAGCACTCACACACCTGTAACATCATTCATAGTATATGGAGTGATCCCTATCTGACTCTCTTAAATCCAACGGTGCCGTGAAGAACTCATTTCGGACTTCCACTTAAATACCAAATCGGGGTCCCTGAAGAACTCAAGCCGTGTCTACCCGAAGGACCGGGTCCCAGCGAAGAACTCAAGCCGTGTCTACCCGTCCTATCCATAGTCCACACCACATCACACGCACGCCAACGCACGCACACTGCTCCAAATTACCACAACAACACTCATGGCACATTAACAGTTATCAATGCAACATAATTCGTGCCTAGAGTTTAACTACATAAATATATGCATATAAGTGATGCATGGGCATCTGAACATATAATAATATCGAAATTACGCTTAAAATTAATATTTTACTCACAAACTTGACGACAAATTATCGTGGCGGGCCGGGCGGAGGAAGAAGGTCATCGGCTCACGACAAATACATTACATATATTTAATAAATTTGACTCAATACAACAAAGAAAAAGATCAAGTACGTCCTAAGTCGTGCCGAAAATCCGGCAGAGTCTCCCCTATACCTAGGACCTACCCAACCTGCAAAAGGGCTAAAAACGCACTTCTATATTCACAATCCATATATCAACGTTCAATCATATCACTCAGCCCCTCCCGCCCATCAAATCAATCATCCATCACAACACGCAAAATTTCAATTTAGTCCTTATTATTGATCATTTTTGCAAAAGCGCCCAAACAAGCTCTAAAATTATAAAACTTTGCCCCTCGGTCCTTATCAATTTTACTAATCTATTGCAAAATGTATATTAATTTTGTATTCTACCAATAATATTTTTTGGATTTTTAATCCTATTTAAGCTCTAGAATATTTCGAATAAACAAGCTTCGGGTTTACCTTTGCCGATTCCGACTTGAGAACGCTCGGGATGCCCGACAATCGTGGGGTAGCCAAAACCTCGATCCAATTCGAGACTTTTCCGTAGCTAGTGCGTCGCCGGAATTCACAGATCCGGACAATCATCAAATTTTCGCGAATTGAGGATACCTACACGAGCCCCATAATAATATATAAAAATCGTGGGTGTTACATTCTTCCCCTTACGTAAAATTCGTCCTCGAATTTTACACAAGGCGTAATAAAGTACATGATTACACATTGAGCAGATAAGGGTACTTGCTACGCATATCCCGCTCGACTCCAGTGCACTCTTTCACCGATGGCTCCTCCACAAAACCTTAACCATAGGGATCTGTTTTGATTTTAGTGTCTCACTTGGTAGTCCACTATGGCTCTGAGTTGCTCCTCAAATGTCAAGTTCTCCTTTAGTTCTATTACATCCGATTGTAGTACATGAGAAGGATCGGAATGTATTTCTGAGCATGGAGATGTGAAACATGGGATGAACGTGAGAAAGGTTGGGTGGTAGCTCCAACCGGTAGGCAATCGCTCCAACTCTATCAAGAACCTCAAAGGTCCAATATACCGAGCCGCCAACTTGCCCTTCTTTCCAAATCTCACGACTCCTTCATTGGAGAAACCTTCAGAATACATAGTCGCCCACGCAAACTCCACATCCCTCCGTCTGGGTCCGCATAACTCTTACGCCTCTTGAAAATTTGATCGTTCTCGATTAAAGGAACTATCTCGAAGTGTTCGCACTAGATCTACATCATGCACCTTCGCTTCCCCATTTCCGTCCAACACAGAGGAGACCTACACTTTCTTCCATATAGTGCCTCATAGGGTGGCATCCCTATCTTTGGAGTGATAATCGTTGTTGTAAGCAAACTCCACCAAAGCTAGCTGCTCATCCCATTGACCTCCAAAATCCAAAACACTCATGCGAAGCATGTCTTCGATGTTTGGATTGTCCTTTCAATTTGTCCGTCTGCATGCGAGGGTGGAAAGCCATATTGAAGTTCAATCAGTGTGCCAAGTGCCTCCTGCAACTTTCTCCAAAACCGAAGTGAATCGGAGCCCTCTGTGGATATTATGGAAGCCGAAACTCCATGCAATCGACTATTTCTCGAATGTAGAGCCGCATCTTGTGCCACGAGTAGGTAGTCTTCTGAGCAAAAAGTGAGCTGATTTGGTCAGACGGTCTACAATTACCCATATAGAGTCATATCCTCGCGTGGTACGAGGCAACCCAGTCACAAAATCCATAGTGATCATTTCACACTTCCATTCTGGGATAGGGAGCTCTTGCAGCTTCCCTGACGGTCTCTGGTGTTCAAACTTCACCTTCTGACAAGTCAAGCACTTGGACACAAAGTCTGCTATGTCTCTCTTCATGCCATTCCACCATTAGCTATCTTTCACATCATGATACATTTTGGTGGAACACAGGTGGACAACGTAAAGTGTGTAGTGTGCCTCTCGCATGATTTTATTCCCGAGGTTGTCCACATCGGGCACACATATCCTAGAACCATGCACTAGGGCGCCATCATTGGCAAATCCAAACTCACCACCTTCACCTTCTTGTACTCTTTCTATGATCTTCATCAATTGTTGGTCTCGTGTGGAAACTCTAACTCTGTCCCTCAAGTCTGGCCTAACTTATAAGTGATCCAACATTACCCCATCATCTGAAAGATCTAGTATTAAACCTTGATCCATATACTCATGTACTTCCTGAATAAACGGTCTCTTCTCTCACTGAAATGTGCACCAAAGCGCGGAAGATTTCTGCTCAAAGCATCTGCTACAACATTGGCCTTCCCAGGTGGTCTTGGATGGTGCAATCATAGTCTTTGAGCTCCATCCATCTCCTCTGTCTCAAGTTTAAATTCCTCTGTTGGAAGATGTACTTTAAACTCTTATGATCGGTGTATATCTCGCACACTTCACCATACAGATAGTGTCTCCAGATTTTCAGTGCAAAGACTACAGCCGCCATTTCCAAATCATGGGTGGGGTAGTTCTGCTCATGCCTCTTCAGCTGCCTTAAAGCATAAGCCACTACCTTTCTATTCTGCATAAAAACACACCCAAGGCCAACTCGAGGCGTCACAATACAGTGTATCCTTCACCACTCACAGGTAGTGCCAACACAGGGGCAGTGGTTAGACACTCCTTATCCTCATCATTATAACTGACTCTATCGAGCTCTCTTCCTGTCCTTTGCATCTTATCCACTTCCCTTTTCCTATTTTTGGTATTGTTGGTATCTTTTCAACCTGCTGTACTTATTCCTTAATTTTAGTCATATCTCATCCTTACACCTTTTCCTTCAAAGATGTCTATCCCATCATCAACTTTAACTTTCTTTTTATTTCTTAGTCTTATCTTGATTACTAGTTTCATTACTTCAAGAATTCTAACCCTATGATTTACTCCTACCAGCACATTCTTCACCTTATGTAACACTTATAATTACCCATAGAAAATTTTTCTTGTATCACATTTTTTTTCCAACTTAACTATCAGAACATTATCATTCCCTACCAGCCTTAGTAGGAAATTGCTTATCCTGGATGAATATGAGCCCCATAAACTATAAGTTCCATCTGAACTAACACTTTGTAGGAAATATGTGTCATGCCTTAATTCCAAACAAGATACTTCACGTGTTCATTCTCCTTAATATAATCATATATACGCCCATAGCTTTCTAAACTTCAACCTCAAATTACCCATCAAAGAACAATTTCATCTATTGAAACTCATCCATAAATAGTACTTCATCTAGCTCATAGTTTAAAGCGATGCAAGCCTTAGTAGCTAACTCAATTTAACTCCTGTCATTACTCGATCGTCCTTTCATACTTAACACTAGGTATGCACTTCATCATTCTCATATCAGAAATTGTATATGAATTGGTGCCTATCAAAATCTCAAATAACTAGGTCTCCTTGCCTCGATCTCGCTCCTTATATAACGCCTGAATCAAAAACACGAGCTAAACTTGAAAAGAAAGGAAAATATCCTCTATATTCAACTACGCCCGATTGTCCATATAATAACGTTTAACCTATGTTTCTTAGTCTTTCTCTTCAAATTTCATCATCTCCTAGCACAATTGTGCTCTACCTATAAGGTATCATCTGCATGAACCCTTTACTGTACCATCGTCCTTCCTGACATAATATTTTATAATTTATTAACTTTACTTATACTCGACCTATGATTCATATCCATCATCGTTTATATTGTGCCCTTAACCCTTGTTGAATCCTGAAAGATTTCTCTCACTAATAGATTCTTTCAACACTAATTCCACCCTTATCTATGGTCATTAATTTGATCCTTAAACTTTCTAGTGATTTATAACCACCCAGACTTGTCACTTTTCGTTCTACCCCTACTATTATCCTGTCGTTATTGCTTCACTACAAAGTGATTCTGTTGATCACACTAACAATGTTTGCCTGAGATTCATAACGAACCTCTAACTACCTTATCACTATCTCAAAAGTCTAAACTAAGCATATGTATCATTATCTATCATTCTTTTCCTATCATCATACCTATTTGATCCCTTAGATTGACCTTTAATCAACTTACTACTTACTAACTTCGTTTTCTCTACCTAATTAGGTAGTCCACAATACCATCGCATACCTTCTAGCATTTACTCATTATTATTGTATTCCATACCTCCATCACTATTCTTGCTAATATGGTCCCATTTTGGGTTCTCCATCCTTGTCATTCACCTTGTCAAGAATAACACTTAGCCTACCCTATATCTTAACTTTGTTCCTTCTATTATGCGCCATTCAGATTGTCCTTTCATTTATTTCTTTTGTCTTACCCAAAATAGAACTTAACTATTCTATTCCTGGTTCCATTCTTCTTCCTAACATGACAGCTGTACCTGCTAACTATATCTTTCAGAGTCTCTACCGCGTTATCACATATCCTGCTACTCGATTTGGTCCTTTGACCACTCTAGCTAGTACTTCCACTAGCATTTAGATTATATTGTATCTGCAATCACTTGTCCAAACTTTCATTATGTACTTTCTCTATCCATTGGCCTTCTATAATTTATCTTTGCTAATTTATTACTCTTAACACTATTATAATTAGATTATACTATTGTTTTGAATAATATGAATTCAAAAAGGAACTCAGGAAGTTACAGTCATACTTTTATCGTATGATTTCTATTCTTATCCTTTAGCTTACATAATACCTTTACTACCTCGAGAACTGATTCTGCAGTAATTTTATTTATTTGTTATTATTATTATTTTCCATGTTTACTCAATTACCCAAAACTTAAGATTCCGGGCACCCAAACCCGTCATCCAATTTAAAGGATTTACATCCATCGTGATCTGATTATATATGATTCCTATAATGAAACTTGTATCCTTTGCAAGATACCCGAGCCAACTACTCTCTACCACACTCTACAGTCCTATTTGGGGCACTATTTTATTGGTCACCATTATTAGTAATAACTTTCGATCCCTTCTGAAAAGATAGGACTATACCATAACTTGCTGCAACAAAGGTACTACATTTACCACCTTGCCCAAAACCATGTCAAATTAATGTCTCATTTATTATATCATAGCTCCGTAAATCATCAATTCATAGTTTCGACCTTCCCTAGGTAGTAGGGTTGTACTTTATTCCATACTAATACACACAAGATATACTATTCTCACTAAGCTCTAAGCAAAATGTTTGTCATACTACAAAAATCATCCAAAATTCCATACCAAAGACTAGATGGTCTCACTCTATAGGTGTCACCTTTACTTTGCAACTAGTCCGAAACCTCTGGTCTGATGGCAACTCTTACTGTAACTCTAGCTCATGCTAGGGTAACTGAGTCACTGACTCTAGTTACCACCCAACTGTGACCTTCGATATTCTAGCTCTAGGCTCTTAACCAGGAGTTCACAACTCCTCTGCAGATATAAAACTCTGTTCTGGTATTACTGTACCAAAACAGAGACTGCCTGCAAAATCCTCATCATAAGCACTACAGGGAAGTACGCAGCTCTACACAATAATCTCATGTCGGTACTGTAATCTGCAGCTTACAGAGCAGACATCGAGAACATTGTATAGTTACTACGATACGTCCTGGAAGACTAGGTCTCTTAATCTCTTATCTCTCTTGAATCTTCTATTATCATAAACTTATTCTGACGGGGTCATCCACTGATGACTGCCTGCAGTGGTATCCTCATCCTTATCTAGGGCAACTGTACTTTCAAGACTCACGTTTATGTACTCGTGCCTTGCACGAAATGGGCACACCATTTAAACCCATACAGACGAAACATAGCATTTCTTGGAGTACTTTTCATCATGATGGACATCACATGTCTACTAACTCTATTTCACATTTACGTACTCCACGAAAATCAAGACACTAAGAGGTAATCTTATATTTCCGAGGTATAACGTAGAATCTAGAAACAAAGAATTACAGAAAAGACGAAATGTAATCCTATACTCCGCATGTGACTCCTAGTAGACTCTTCCCAACACTTAGATAATTTTTCCCTATGAATCTGGAGCCTAAGCTCTGATACCACATTTGTCACGACCCAACCTATGGGCCGGACCGGCACTAGGACCTGGGCCAGCTTAAAGCCCCCGAGGCCCGTAGTAAGCCTAACTGTTCATTAACCCAACTCTAAGGCCCATTTGGGCCCAATATCAAGAAAACAAACGGACAGAGTCCGCCATAAATGAACTTTCCAACGGGGAGTTTTTGACTCACCCGACCTGTAAACACAATATATAGTCATTTGGGGAGCTCAGCTCACCCTCCACATACTTATTAACATAAAATAAATGGGAGCTCAGCTCCCTCATCCAATCCATCAAACATGCATAGCATATTTAGTTTACAGGTCCAACATGATAACAATATTACAGATCATAATCAAATAATTTCTGCTAACACATGCGGAAATTCTAGGAGTAATTAAAATTACACAAATATTGATAAACAACCTGCGAGGTAGAAAAGCTGGTTAACCCGCAACAAAATATCCTCCTGTGGCCTGTAAAAATTTTTGAACAGGAGTGAGCGTTCGACTCAGAGAGTAAAATATCAATCTTAACTATAATCTCTATAACTATCTGAAACTAATGCAATCCTGTAGAGTGAAATGCAACATTTACATCATATTCACATCATAGCATCAAAAAGGTAATTTGGAGCACTCACACACCCTGTAACATCATTCATAGTATATGGGAGCTGATCCTATCTGACTCTCTTAAATCCAACTGTGCCGTGAAGAACTCAGCTCGGACTTCCACTTAAATACCAAATCGGGGTCCCAGCGAAGAACTCAAGCCGTGTCTACCCCGAAGGACCGGGTCCCAGCGAAGAACTCAAGCCGTGTCTACCCGTCCTATCCATAGTCCACACCACATCACACGCACGCCAACGCACGCACACTGCTCCAAATTACCACAACAACACTCATGGCACATTAACAGTTATCAATGCAACATAATTCGTGCCTAGAGTTTAACTACATAAATATATGCATATAAGTGATGCATGGGCATGCTGAACATATAATAATATCGAAATTACAGTTAAAATTAATATTTTACTCACAAACTTGACGACAAATTACTGTGGCGGCTGGGCGGAGGAAGAAGGCTGTCCCGGCTCACCTGACAATTACATTACATATATTTAATAAATTTGACTCAATACAACAAAGAAAAAGATCAAGTACGTCCTAAGTCGTGCCGAAAATCCGGCAGAGTCTCCCCTATACCTAGGACCTACCCAACCTGCAAAAGGGCTAAAAACGCACTTCTATATTCACAATCCATATATCAACAGTTCAATCATATCACTCAGCCCCTCCTGGGCCCATCAAATCAATCATCCATCACAACACGCAAAATTTCAATTTAGTCCTTATTATTGATCATTTTTGCAAAAACTGCCCAAACAAGCTCTAAAAATTATAAAACTTTGCCCCACGGTCCTTAGCAATATTACTAAGCTATTGCAAAAAGAATCGTAATTTTCTAAGCTACCACGAATATTTTATGGATTTTTAATCCTATTTAAGCACTAGAAAATTACGAAAAAACAAGGTTCGGGTTTACCTTTGCCGATTCCGACTTCGGGAACGCGCTCGGGATGCCTGACAATCGTGGGGTAGCCAAAACCTCGATCCAATTCTGAGACTTTTCCGGTAGCTAGTCTGTCTGGCCGGAAATTCACAGATCCGGACAACTGTCAAATTTTCGCGAATTGAGGATACCTACACGAAGCCCCATAATAATATATAAAAAATCAGGGGTGTTACATTTATAAATTATTTTATGAATTTAATTAATATTTTAATGTTCGAATTTATTTGAAATTTGATTAAAATCTATTTTAAGTTCTTCACATTGATATCAAATTATTATTATTATTATTATTATTGTTGTATATTCGAATTCAATTTACCTTTTATATATTTTATTTAAGTAGATTACATATTTTTAGTAATAATCTACACAAAATGTATTTTTTATTAATAAATTATATTTTAAAAACTTAATAATTCTATAAAATATTTAATAAATTCTACTTACTCAAAATATAATATATAAAAAATTTTAAAATATTATTATAAAATATATTTTACATTTAATTAATTATTTATCTAAATGAATTTTATAATAAGTATCTAATACATAAAATCTAAATAAATTAAAATTTAATATAAATATTATTTTTTAAATTTAAATTTTTCTTCAATTTAATTATATATTATATAAATTTATTTTATTAAAATAGAAAAAAAAGAAGAGAAAACGTATGCAAAGTAACAAAAGGCGTTTAGGGGATGGCGGGTTGGGTATTCAAATTCCATGATTCGGAGCTGTCAAAACCTACCCTCACACCAAAATTTCTACGTCATGCAAGTAAGCCACGTGGGGTGGGTATCTCTACGGTCAACTAAAATCTTAGTCAACTCTGTCTCTTTTCTTCCATGTTTATCTTCTTGTTTTCTCCCCTCCTTGAAAATCTCCATTGTTTTAATGAAATCGGGTATTGACATTTTATGTTTTTATATGGCTGCCTGCTGCTTCCTTCTCAGTAATTCAATTAATTATTAATATTCTTACAAAAAAATCACAATTATATTTTAATAATTCATCTGATTTTTTTTTATAATATATTTTTGTTAAATAGTAATTTTCTTCCTTCTCTCCTCTAAGTTAACTTTTGAGATAAAATTAAATTAAATTTATTTTATTATATAATATTAAAATTTATTTTACTTTAATTTTGAGGTATTTATAAATTTTTATTTAGTATAATTATTATATATAATTATTTAATTATAATCATTAATTATTATAAGATCCATCATAATTAATGATTATAATAAAATTATTATATATATATATATATTAATTTTATTATTTATAAATTTTATATTTTAAATATTTATGTCTGTATACTCATATAAATCTATTATGTTTGAGTTAATTTTTGAGATAGAGTAAATCTGAATTATTTTTCTCACATAATTTAGAGGACACCCAGATGATTTTTCTTCTTATATAATTAATTGATTTATTAATCATAGCTGTAATTGAAGACCAAAAGAGTCCTTTCGATTTGGATAGTTGAAGAACACATGCAGTGTCGTTGATATTTGAAATTAAAGAGAAGAAACCTACACATTAATTACATTATTACCAGCTGCATCAGTTGACTGCCTGCTTCATAATTAATGACGTTATACTAAATAATTGTATTTGTTCACATTTGTAATTAATAATTTCATTTCTTGGATTCTTGATACCTCCACAATATATTCAATTATATATAAGCTCTTAATTATGACCATAACATTTTATAAACTAAAAGAAAAGATCAATTCAGTTGAAATTTCATAGAAAATTAAAATGGAACAATATAATTTATGTTCGTACTAGATAGAATGAAGTAATTCAATATCCATGAATAGAGATTTGAATCTTTGGGCGCCGAATGTTAATTTGAACAGAAACCACATCCAAAATTTTCTAAATAAGACAATTCAATGCAAAGAGAAAATTTTCTATCGCTTGATGCTTTCTTATTCTAATCCATACGTGTTTGATTTATCAAGAAAATTAAACAACAATTACGTACGTAAAAACTATTAAACTCGTGGGAAATTAAAACCCAAGAATAATTGGGGTGGGTTAAATTGATAGGCATTGCCAATAATTGAATGGATTCATTGTTTTAATGATAAAGTGAACTGAAAATGAATTACTGCTTTGTAAAGAAGAAAAGGATGGGAATGCAATGGTCAAAAAACAGGCCGACATTTCTCCCAATCTAAGCGATATGTTTTTCCAAGTTTCTGATAGATAATATGTTGTAGTTTCTTGAAAACTAAACCCACCCGTGCCTACGCTAGTCATGGTAAACAAAGGAAGCTAACCCATTGTTTTCTTTCTTTCTTCTAATTTTAATGTACAAATGCAAGCCAGCCCTCCCCTTTTTGTCTCCAACCTTATCAAAATTTTCAAAAGTTGACATTTAATGGAATGTCGGGCGAAGGATGTAAAAATCAATTGCTATTAATAATTGATTAAAAAGTTATTTATTTTATTTCATTAGATAAAAAAATCTGATATAAATTATAGATGTATTGTAATATATATAAAATAATAATTTTATTTTTATAAATATTATTTTATTAAATAAAAAATTTAATTTAATTTAATTATCGATGGAATTCAATTTCTGATAGTTTTCCTGTTATAATTACACATACAACTACTTTTTTGTTTCCTGCCTCACGGGTTAGTTTACGTATTATAAATATGGTGGCTTTCAAAGTTGGAATTTGAATGCACTACACAATCATAAACTTACTCTTCCATCTCTCTCTCTCTCTCTCTATATATGTAAATAATATAGTATGAAGAGTGGTAAGATGCCATGCATAATTTTCTATGTTCAACGGTTGAAAGCCAAAGGAGATCAAACTGAATTGAAAGAAAGTTATTTTGTCATTTAAAAAAGAGAGTTACAAAGATAAGTCTCAACCTTTAATTACATTTTCTTCATATTCATATCATCTTTCTTGAAATATACATTAAATAAAATTTAAAAAAAAATTAAATATTCATTTAAATATGTGAGTTTTAATTCATATTCATATAATTTTAAAATTTTCACCATATTTATTTCACTAATTAATTATATAATTACATGAATAATATAAATTTAATAGATTTATCAATAATATATATTGTATCTTATTTGTAGAAACAGATTGCTCTATAAATAAATTGAAATAGTCTGTTAAGAATATTAAGATCAAAAATCTAATTCATCACCACTTATTGCACGCACTTTATACCTTCGTTTATATTTTTTTTCTCGTTTATTACATTTTTTTCACACTTGACTATTTATAATTCATGATATATTTTGGCTTAATAGTTGCATTATGCATATAATTATTAAGAAGAATTGCATTTAATGTATATAATTTTTGAACTTTAACATCTTTTAGTAATGTATATGACTTTTTATATAATTGTTCTCAATTTTAATTTTACGTTTAATAGATTCAAATCGACCCATATGAATGAACTGAACAAATCTCTAACATATTTATATAAAAGTTGATTAAAATTGAAATCAAATGATTTGATTAGATCTAAAATTATTTTCTGCAACTTAAAAATTAAAAATAAAAAGGGTTATACAATTCTTATTCTAATATTTTTAAATTTTAAATTAGAATTGTCGATTTTCAATTACAATCAAGACGTTGGCCATCGCTGGCTGCGGGTAGCAATTGCACCAGCAAGAACAAAAACCAGGAAGGAAGAGAGAAAGAGAGAAAATGCGAGAAATGGAGAGAGAGATAGAGATGTTAAAAAGTCAAAGCAAACGACTCGGTCCCACGGGTAAGCAGTCAACATGGTTACCGGAGAGAGCAGATCTGAAACGTGATGTCTCGTGTCATATATATAATACGTGGGGCCACCCATAGACTAGGCCACTGCCCCACCCGGTCTCCGGTCGCAAACGCCTCCCCCGGGCCGTCAAATTCGTTGACTTGGCCTGCCCCTTTCTTCTTCTCCTTTAATAAATTAAAATTATTTATTTTTCCTTTTTTTCTATTTCCTCACGTGGAACGCGGCGCTTCCTTCGGGACGGTGGATTCATTTCTTTCTCTTTTCTTTTTCTTTAGGCATTTGATTAATGAACGAGTCAAAACTCTTTCTTAAAGAAAAATGTAGACCAAACCCACCCCCTTCTTTCACTCCTTTGTCGCAACAATTCAAGTTCGGGTCTCACTTCAAATATCCACCCAAACCCGGATCCATATTTTTCTTTAAATTTATAAAAGAAGTGGTGAAGTGGTAAACGGGTGATCCGTTTGAGAACCCGTTAATTCATGTGGAGAGTAAAGACCCAGTGCCAGCTGGAGAGGTCTCGTGACGCACCGTCTGACGCAACACATGAAAATCCCATCAATTTCTCAAAAATCCAAATCTAATTCTGGTCTACGTCCAACCCTTTTTATAGCCGACCCAGTTGCAGCGGTTAAAGACTTCACAGACTTCTCACGCATAACACGTCTCTTTTCTCTTTCTTCCGCGTTGCGATTCTGGTCTCTGTTTTTCCTTCTCTCCTCTATTTTCTCTTTGTATAGATCTCTTTCCTTCTTGATTTATGGACAAAGGATGGGGTCTAGCCCTTGATTGTGATCCTCATATCTCCTTCAACAAGCCTTCTTCTGCGCCTGTACTCGATTCTTTCTTCAAGATTAAAAAAAATCTTGACGTGCCTGACTCCGTTAAGATGTTTCCCTTTCCTGTTACTGTTTCCCGCCGGGATGACCATGCTTCTCCGTCTGCCGCCGATGACAACCGTGTTGTTGTTGGTGAAGTCGACTTCTTTTCTGATAGCAAGAATATAGCTGTTAGCGATAACAGAAATGACGATGATGAGTCTAAAGCCACATGTGTCACTGTCAAGAAGGAGAATTCTTACGGTGAAGCCGCTCCAAGGTCAAGCCTCCATGTAAATGTAAGAACGGTAATTTATCGATTATGATTTTGATTTACATATCTTCAAGAAATTCGAGTATTCATTGTTTTTCTTTGAATTCTAAATATAGACTGGATTGCACCTTCTCACTGCTAACACTGGAAGTGATCAGTCGACGGTGGATGATGGGGTATCATCGGACGTTGATGATAAACGATCAAAAAGTGAGGTAAGAAACTATATATAAATAAAGAAACAACCCAGAAAAGATTATCAATATTTTTCCTTGAAAATTTTATTATTATTATTATTATTATTTTTTAAGACTACCCACTTAACGATTGATTTGCCTTGTTGCAGCTGGCACAATTGCAAGTAGAGCTCCAAAGGATGAATGTAGAAAATCAAAGGTTGAGAGACATGCTTAGTCAAGTAACCAACAATTACAATGCTTTACAGATGCATCTTGTAGCTTTGATGCAGCAGCAGCAGCAGCAACAGCAACAGCAACAAAACCATGGAACTGAAGCCAACCAAGAGCATGAGGTTTGTAATTAATTAAGCATCTTTGGTTGCTCGTTATTTGTTTTGTTACAAAGCTAATTTAGTTGCCTTATCATGTTCAGGTTGTTCAAGTAAAGCCTGAGGAAAAGAAGCACGAGGTGGTGCCAAGACAATTTTTAGATCTTGGCCCTTCAGCTGAGACCGATGAAATGTCTCATTCATCGTCTGATGAGAGGACCCGTTCAGCCACACCTCTAGCCAATATGGAAACAGCATCCGTGAAAAATAGTGCGAACCAGGAGAATTCTAGTTTCAGGGATGGCAAAAGAATTGGCAGAGAAGAAAGCCCTGATTCTGGATCACAAGGTTGGAATCATAGCAAGGTTCAAAAATTGAATTCCCCCCCTAGTAAGGGTATTGATCAATCCACTGAGGCCACCATGAGAAAAGCTCGTGTCTCAGTTCGAGCCCGATCAGAAGCTCCCATGGTGTGTAATTAATTAGCCTACCCTTGTTTACTATTTTATCAAATTTTGTTATATTACTGCGGATGGCTAATTTATTATTTGGTTTTTAATTGATTAATCAGATCACTGATGGATGCCAATGGAGAAAATATGGACAGAAGATGGCCAAAGGAAACCCATGTCCTAGAGCCTACTATAGGTGCACCATGGCAGTCGGTTGTCCAGTTCGCAAACAGGTATTTAACAGTTTCATATTTCAATTCTTTTTTTCAAATTTTCATTACAAATCATAATCAAAGTGATACCTTAAACTAATATGTGAATTGTTTGGTAAATTACAGGTTCAACGTTGTGCTGACGATAGAACGATCTTGATAACAACTTATGAAGGCAGTCATAATCACCCTTTGCCTCCAGCTGCCGTGGCAATGGCATCCACAACAACAGCAGCTGCAAGCATGCTACTTTCTGGGTCAATGTCAAGTGCAGATGGGTTAATGAACCCAAATTTGCTAGCGAGAGCAATCCTTCCATGCTCATCCAGTATGGCAACAATTTCAGCTTCAGCTCCATTCCCAACTGTAACATTAGACCTTACCCACAACCCAAATTCACAACAAGTCCTAAGGCCTCCCACCCATTTACAGGTCCCTTTTGCAGGCCAACCCCAGAATTTTGCCTCTGTCACAGCCCCACAATTGCCCCAGGTTTTTGGTCAAGCCCTTTATAACCAATCAAAATTCTCTGGCCTCCAGTTGTCTCAGGAAATGGGGTCCTCGCAATTACACCACCAATCTCAACCCCAACAATTGCAACCAGCACAGCAGCCCTCATTAGTTGACACAGTCAATGCTGCGACGGCTGCCATCACTGCGGATCCCAACTTCACTGCAGCACTGGCTGCTGCCATCTCTTCCATTATTAGTGGTGCTAACGGCAACGCCACCACCAGCAACAATAACGGCAATATTACCAACAACACAAGCAACAGAAACTAGAGGGGGTTCTTATATTGTTTTTATCCTTTATTGTTAGAGTTTCTCGGTGTCCTTTCTTTTAGTTCTTCGTTTTTTGGTGTCCATATTTTTTTTTTTCTTCTTGGGGGAAAGAGGGATTAATTAGAACACAAAATTACATTTCTTTGTTATTATTTCATTATGAATAACTTTGTTTCTTATTGTCTAGGAATTAATACAGGAAAAGAAAGGAATATTTCAATTATGACTACTGCCATTATCTTGAGCTTTTCTTCCTTCCAATTTGTCTGAATATGAATCGGAAACTACGAAGAAAGCAGAAAATAATAAAAAAAAATGAAAGTTCTCAATAAAAGACGAGGAATATGATGATCACAAACAGTCAAGAAAATACGGCGATCATCGTTTGACACGTAAAATGGTAACAGTGTCACCAAGACAACCACAATCACTCTGAAAATACTTTCTTTCTTTTCAGAAAAAAAAAAAAAGAGGTGCACTGCATCATAGCTACAAAACAGAAACAGCAGTATTATTCCCCATTGTTTCATCTGAAGAACGACAAAAACAACTTCAATGTCATTAGCTCATCTTTCTCTCTAAAATAAAGGTGATGGAATTTGATCCATGACATATTTCTTTTGAATATTTAGGGTATCTAAATTTTAAAAGAATAAATATGCAGAAGGTGAGAGAGAGTTGCAGGCAAGCGTACATCATGGGTGTGAAAATTGGTTTGTAGTTTCGTGGAGAAAAGTGATGTTGAATTAAAGAAATGGAAAGGTGGGGGAAGTGAGATTATTGGACAGGGTGGGATATATTGTTGACTTGGGGTGCCAATTTATGGATAGAAAAGAAAAGATAATAAGGTCATGCATTGCTGATATAATAATACGACGTGGAACTTTGTGGGTCTCACCGTACGTTACTCACCGTACAATTTTCTTTGAATGCTGTCATTTATTTATTGTATGTTTGATTTTATATGAATATTTATATATTATTTAAAATTCATTTAGAAATATTATTTTATTAAAAAAAAAAAATCTTAATAAGCTCAGGCGGCTTGTATTTCAACTTTGGTATCGGAGATTCCGTTTTCAGCATATGCTTTCATGTGATTGGGATTTGCGAGACTTCTCCAATTGCCACCCTCTTCCAGATTTCTTCTATACATTTTCTTTTTGGATTGACATTTATATTTAAATTAAATTAAATTAAATTTATACATAAAATTAAATCTAATTACATTGATTTTTTTTTTTAATTTTAACCATGCGATTTTCAAACTTAGACTCAGAGTAGTATTTAGATAAAATTATTTCAATAATAATAATTTACAGATAAACATTTGGCAATTATATACAACTGATTTAACCATTTATTGATAAATTAAAATTTTTTAGTTTGTTCCAATTTATTATTTTGAGTTTTTTGTTTTTCAAAATATATAAGATACAGACAATATATTAACCAAAATTTTGCAAAAATATCTCAATATTGTCCTCCAAACAAGAATAAAAAAGTAACAAATATATAAAATAATCAAACTTCAAACAAACTCAAATTTTGCAACAATTAAATAAACATAATTTTTCTCTAACAATATCAAAAATCTCAACAATCAAACAATCACATTCACAAAAAAAAAAAAAAAAAAAAAAAAAATCTCCTATGTTTTATCAAGAGTCCCATTTAAAAACTACAGCAAGTTTAAAAGTTTTATATAAGAGTGGAAGACCAGTTAACTAATTAATCAATTTTAACTGATCGATTCAAATTCAAGTAAGCCCATCTTACTCTTGATGAACTCTTTCCTCGGTTCATTCATGCAACTCTAACCGTTTAATTCAATTCAATGAAATGTTATAGTGGAGGTTTTACTTAGTTTAATTAAAGTGTCAAGTTCAAAAAAGTTCAAGGTTTCAGAGTGAAGATTTCAAGGTTCATTTTAAGAGTCGCACATTTAAAAAATACAACAAGTTCAAAGGGCTTATAAGAAGATTAACTAATTAATTAGTTTGTTCTAACATTTTTAACAATAGGTGGTCCAAATCTAAGTAAGTTCAACTCGCTTTTCATCAACTATTTGGCTCGGTCCATTCATCCACCTCTGCCTGTTTAATTAATAACAAGTACATCTAACTACAAATTAAACTCAAGCTTGACGAAAGAGGGGTGGTTGGAGCAAGGGAAGCTTGGGAGAGCTTGGCCTGAGGGATGGTGGGGCACAGGAAAAGGAGGAGAATGGCCAACATAATCGCATGGTCTAGAGCCTAAAAAAGGTGGAGGTGACAAGACTAAAGGGAGAAAGGAAGGGAAAGGAAAGGAAAGGAGTAAAGAAAATTAGGCATTAGGTTTAGGTGTTACAAACATGAGCTGGAAAATTATAAAGTTGGGTCTCATTTTTTCTAAACAGGATAGAAGGACAATAAAATAGCTCATTAAATCTCTAATGTAAATCTTATTGTCTGTTTGGAAACAATAAATTTTGTAAGTGCCTAATTCAATTAATTTTTTTTTGTAATTTTTATATTTAAAAATATAATAACTTTGTTTTAAAAAAATCATTTATAAGAAAATAAATTAATTCAATTCTCATATAATTATATCTTATATCTCCTTATTTAGAAACTAAAATTTTATAATAATTTAATTCAATTTTTTTTTTCAATTCTCTTATTTAAAATTAAAGAATTTAATTTTTTTTAACTTAAAAAAACAATTTTAAAAAAATAAAAATCAAGTATAATTATCTGAAAATTTAATTAATTTTTTTTATAAATGATTTATTTTAGAAGAAATCTTATTTTTTTTCAATAATTGAATTTTTTTATTTATTAAGTTTTTAAATATGAGAAGTGATAAAAAAAAAATTAATTAAATTAAAAATTATTATTTCAAACAGGGGAATGGGTAAACCCTTTCAAAGGCCATGAAAATAAATGAATTGATTACTTCACTGCCACACTTAGTTTTCTATTTTTAATTCACAATTTCATGTCTTTATTATTATTGAAAAAGTGAAAAGAACTCAAGAACCTGTCCTTTTTACAGGACAGTTGGCGTTGAATGTTATGGATAGAAGTCCGCCCACTGAAATAATCACAAACAAATCTAATCCTCTCCTCTGCATTTATGCAAACAATTGACGTCTTCTTTAACATGGGCTTGCAAATGCAAGAAACCATAAATCAGAGAGAGACATTTTGAGCCAGCCCAATATGAATACACAATGTGAAGAACAAGTTGAAGTGTGGCAAGCACAAGCCCTTCAATTTCATCGTGTTTGGGCCTGCTTCGCTGTGGACACCCTGAATATGTTCATTTTTTTGGCAGATCAATAATTCAAGAACAAGATTACAACCAACACTAGCGGACATAAGCCACCTCTCCAAGATCATGTTAACTTTATATATATATATATATATAAAGGGTCATACAATTCAGTACCTTATATTTCATGCTTTTTCAATTTGAGAAACAAAGAAAATTTAGATAGTGTTGATGTGTCATGTTAACATCAGTGCCACGTCTGACATGGCACACTGATATTAGCACCATATCATTAGGGCATACTGACGTTTAAATGTCACATTAGCACAATTAATAACATTAATTACTAAATTCTTAGGATATTAACAGTGCAGTAATTAAATTATCGATTTGTCACAAAAATTAGCATGAAAATATATGATATTAAATTGTATTTTTTTTCTACAATTATTTCCTTGAGCAGTTATGTCGTTTTGATGGGCCAAGCCCTATATCAGCATTTCGTCGTTTGGTAGCCAAGAAGTAACTATAATTCTGCCTTGTACTCAACAATTATATATCTATATAATTATGAAAGAAATTGCTTGTAGGCAACAAGCTTCCTTTCTATTATTCAATTTATGGGATCACACCGACTTCTTTCTTATATCATTATGGGCACCTTTTTTTTTTTTTTTTTTTTTTCTCTGTAACCAATTGAATCATTTCATTAATTTTTTTCTTCTCTTTTTTGTAATATTAATTGTTGCAGAGTACAAAAGTATCTCAATTGTTGATTGCTTAATTCTGATATTGGTCCCTAATCCAACGGCTAAAACAGCGAAACACGCAATGGTAAAGGAAATAAACAAGAACATCTGGGTTACCTAGATCAACGGTTGAAATCAAACGGTTTAGAGGATTAAACGGTGTATGTAAAAAGTTTAAAATAAGATAATACAAAATTGAGAACGGCATCCAAGCCTGAGCTGGGCCCCGTGGGTCTAACAAGGTGACAGGTTGCTCTCAAGTCTGTTCTCTCCCTCCTCTGCTCTTCATATATTCTCTCCTACGTTTGCTGCCTTCTTCGTGATTCCTCTCTCGTCTTCGACAATCGGTGCGTAATGTCTGATTCTATATCATTGAATGTTTCGCTTGAATTTTTATTATTACTTTTTGTTTCAGATGTTTGCTTCTTTGATGAAATGAGTGTTTGCTTTGAGGTGATAATTGACGGCTGATTGTTAGTCTATAGCTTATTATGGTTGTTTTTGTTATTAGTATTATTGTTATTATAATGTACAGCAGAACTTATGTTAATTGAGGTGAGTTAATGAAGATGTCGTTTACACTATTTTTCTTTAATGTGTCTTCTTCACTTAATTAAAAAAAAAAAAAAAAAGGAAAAAGGGAAAAGGTGAACTTAGTTATCTGAAACATTCTATGATGCTTTGGTAAAGTTCTGATTTTATATTCCTGCTTGTTTAGATGATATCTTTGAATGCTTTAGAAAATGATTCTTCCAACTCTGTTATTGCATTTGCTGAAGTAAAATTATATAACTTTTTAGGTGAACATGGGAACCAACTTCAAACCAGTGATATTGTCACTGTTTACTGCCTCGTTGCTGTTTACCTTTGCATACTCTGCGTCCAATGATGGGTTGGTTAGAATTGGACTGAAAAAGATGAAATTGGATCAAAACAGTCAAATTGCTGCCCGGCTCGAGTTAAAGAATGCAGAGGCTTTCAGAGCTTCTGTGAGGAAGTATGGTCTCCGTGGTAATCTGGCAGACTCTGGGGGTCCTGATATTGTGGCACTGAAGAATTACTTGGATGCTCAGTACTACGGCGAAATTAGCGTTGGCACTCCTCCTCAGAAATTCACTGTAATCTTTGACACTGGTAGCTCCAATTTGTGGGTGCCGTCATCCAAGTGCTTTCTCTCTGTGAGTTTTATTTCTTTGTGATTATTATGAGTGCTTATCAAATGGAATTTATCAGTTGTGGGAAAGCAATTTATGGTTTGTATTTCTGTGTAGGTTGCTTGTTACTTCCATTCTAAGTACAAGTCAAGCCAATCAAGTACCTACAAGAAGAATGGTCCGTTTCCTCTTGTGACCGCTAACAATGTCTAAAATGCATTTTCTGTCATTTATATTACCTAAAGAAATTTCAGCTTGCTGATTTAAATCTATTTTGTAAGCTCACCTTTGTTATTTTTTCATGCTTATATGAGAGTAGTTTTATTTATTCATGCTTATATAATAATAAGTAGTTGAAATTCACCATAAAATTCATGGTTCATCTGTGACAACCATACTCTCAAGTTTTCTCTAGATTGATTATCCTGTCAAATATAGGAAGGTTGCATAGTGATCCATCATATAATCCTAAGCTAATTATTTAAACCCATTACACATTGTGGATGCTAGGCTGATGGATGTGGCAGGACAACGGTCATATTAATGTTTTAATCATTTTAAAACTGAAAATGGTCTGTTATGATTCATTGTGTAGGGAAATCTGCTGAAATTCACTATGGTAGCGGAGCTGTTTCTGGTTTCTTTAGTTATGATAATGTCAATGTTGGTGACCTGGTTGTAAAAGATCAGGTAATCTTATTCTCCAACTTCTTACTTGCTTATTTCTTTAAGTTATTGTGTTTTTTAGATTGTAGTGTACTCGGCTATTTACTTTCCCCCTCAAAGAAGGGTTACCCAGTGCACAAATCATTTTACAGTTGTGGGCTTTGGGAGGGTTTGATGTACACAGCCTTACCCCTGTTAGGAATTCCCCTCAATTTTCATTTATTTTTTCTTTGGTGAAATCTATTAGGAATTTATTGAGGCAACTTCAGAGCCTAGTGTCACATTTTTGGTGGCCAAGTTTGATGGCATACTAGGGCTTGGGTTTCAAGAAATTTCAGTTGGAAATGCTGTGCCCGTCTGGTATGTGTGTTATGTTTTTATTTTAATTAATCATTTAAAATTTTCTTTGTTTTGGGCTCAAGTTGAGGCACTTGCATGTCTTACAGGTACAACATGGTTAAACAATGCCTTGTCAAGGAATCAGTATTTTCTTTTTGGCTTAACCGCAATACAGAGGAAGAGGAAGGAGGTGAAATTGTATTTGGTGGTGTTGATCCAAATCATTACAAGGGCAAGCACACATATGTTCCTGTGACACAGAAAGGCTATTGGCAGGTTTCATTTCTCCTTTAATTGGAGTGCTTAATTAATGTTCCTTATGCCTTTTTCAATTGGCTCCTCATTTTGTTTATTATTATTATTTTTTAAAATTTTTGGTAGTTTGACATGGGTGATATTCTCATCGGTGATAAACCGACTGGTATGCTCTCTTTATACCTACAGCTTTTAAGAAGAATCTAAGACTATTGAAGTTGGACAAAGCTCTGTGATTTGATATAATATATTCTCTCTTGTTCTTGCACATGGTTCTAACAACTTAAGCTTACTGTTACACAGGGTATTGTACTGGCAGTTGCTCAGCAATTGCAGACTCTGGAACTTCCTTGTTGGCGGGCCCAATGGTATGAATAAATGCCTTAAAAGTCTTAAACCTTTATGCAGCCTGTTGGACAATCTGCCATTGATTTCTCATATAACATGATTTGCTGACTTATTATCTAGGACCCTGCTCTTTCTCTGCCTAATTTTGCTTGTTATCTAAATCAGAACATCGACTAAGTTAAAGTATTTATGCGTGTGTGCGTGTGTGTGTAGTTTTATGCATGGTCCAAGAACAGAATGAATAAGTATTGAGAAACTAGTTTTTTTAACGAAAATTTCTTTTGGTATAAGGATTTAGTCTGTTTGTTCCCCTTTGTTTTTGGCCCTTCTCCTATTCAGCCATCTAACATGGATGGTGATTTTGAATATGGAGTTGTGCATATTTTAATGGGTTCCCGGTCATGTTATAACTTTTCTTACTTCTTTGTGATATCTATTCCATGTTCATTTGTGTCATTCAACTTGGAGTCTTAAAAGTTAAAACACCTTAGCACATACACTTTGAGATTTAAATTTTGACACTTGTCACCATTTAGACCTTAGCACTGGTGTAGGTTCATTGTTATCAAATTTCCTGTCCTTAAATTATATGGGTTGATTGACTTTCTTTTCAGACAGTGGTTACCATGATAAATCAAGCGATTGGAGCCACTGGAGTAGTTAGCCAGGAATGTAAGGCTGTTGTTGCTCGGTATGGACAAACCATAATGGATTTGCTTCTAGCTGAGGTGAAAACCATAATTTTATTATCTTCCGAGACTTTTAATGCATTTACCAACCCCTGCTTCTACCTTGAAAGAAAAGAAAGGACAAGAATAAGGGAAAGGAAAAAATTGAAATCAGCTTCTGCTATAGGTTGACTTATTGGTTCTGCTTTTATTGACAGGCTCAACCAAAGAAAATCTGCTCACAAATTGGATTGTGCACATTCGATGGGACCCATGGTGTTAGGTTAGTCTTTAAGGATGATGTGTTATTTATTAGCTATTTCATAATTCTCCTAGGATGCCTTAATTTAATTTTATTCCTCTTATTATCATACCTTACTTTGACAGCAAACCGTTAACCTTTTAATATAGAAATGGCTTATTTATTGATTAATTTGTTTGTCTATTCTTTTTTTTAAATAGCATTGGCATCCAGAGTGTAGTGGATGAGAACAATGATAAATCATATGGTATTGCTGGTAATGCTATGTGCTCTGCCTGTGAGATGACAGTTGTTTGGATGCAGAACCAGCTGAGACAGAATCAGACACAAGATCGTATACTGAACTATATCAATGAGGTGAAATAAACACATGATACATCAATGAATAACTAACCATGTCAATGACAAGAAAAACACTGAAACACTTCATTTACTAATTGCTTGTGATATGCTTCTCTCACCGACTGGTGTGCTATAATACTTTTTACAGCTCTGTGATCGAATTCCAAACCCAATGGGACAATCAGCAGTCGACTGTGGAAGTCTCTCTTCAATGCCTACTGTTTCCTTCACTATAGGAGGAAAAATTTTTAATCTTACCCCAGAGGAGGTTTTTCATTAAAACTTCTTTGTTATTGTTGAATATATTTTGGATTTGAAGAAATTCTATGATAAGTGGAAGTGCTAGTATCTGAAAAAGTAACCAATAAGGAAAATTAAAGAAATAAGAAAATGACTTCCGTTGCTTCTTGTTTCCTTTTAGTCACATACGAGAAATTGTTGTGGGTGCACATCTTGGTGAAACCAACATCTTGTCTCTAAGATGAGGTGTTGATGATTACTTGGTCCTCGATTTTTTTTTCCTCCCTGCTGTCACTGTAAAGGATATCTTTGATTTAGAATGCTAGTCTGTGGGGCATTTTGACAGTGTGCATGCTTGTGTTGTTGCTTTTCTTTTCGTTGGTGCCATGGTGGGTAGCAATGGCACATATTTGATATCTCATTTCATATCTAGCATGCACTTTAATTCATTGCTTTTATTGCATTCTTTTTGTGTGTTGATCAGTACATCCTCAAGGTGGGCGCGGGTTCAGCAGCTCAGTGCATCAGTGGCTTTACTGCTTTGGATGTGCCGCCTCCTCGTGGACCTCTTTGGTAATTTATTCTTTTTCATCCTGATCTTAATTGAAGTTACACCATGTCACATTTGTCATGTAGACAGGCAATTAGCTCTACTCTTGAGATGGTTGGCTCGAACTGATTGACATATTATGGATTCAGGATCTTGGGAGATATTTTCATGGGTCGATACCATACTGTTTTCGACTATGGCAATCTGCGAGTTGGATTTGCAGAAGCAGCATAAATGGATCTACTTTGGGGTATCCCTCAAATTAGATACTCCATTTCTATCTGCTACTACGTACCTTCAAAGTGGAATTACTAGTGCATTATAGAGGGTGGTAGACCCCAGCTTAAAACCAATAGTAGTTTACTTGTAAATATTTGTGCGTTGGGTTGAAAAGTGAATGTTAGTTCAAGAAATGATGAGCTTCAAACTTTATTTTAAGAGTATCTTGCACCTACAGTGTATCATTGGCTAGATAAGCTAGGGTTCGGTTTGTTCAAGGACGATCATGCATCACCATGTAATAAATTTTGAACATGTTTTATTCACTAAGCTTGAATTCTAAGCAGGTTTTTTAGTTGGTTCTATTTCTATATCAATGCACCTATTCCTAGTTAATTTGATTGTATTTTAATAAAATTTTACTAAAATAGTGTTAATAGATACAATACTAAATGTGTGAATTCATTAATAAAAATTATTTATAAATTAAATTAATTTCATATTGTCTTATTCTAAATATAATAGAAATGTTATAAGCACTCGATTTCATATCAAGCGAGTTAAATTGGCCTCAAATAGACAAAACTGAACTTTTTTTCTAGATAATCAAATCATATATAGTTGGAACAATTTAAGGCAGAATCCATTCTATGAATGTGCAACAACAATTCTTCCATACCCAGGAAGGAAACCAAGCAAAAACTAAATCCTATCTTCAATTACTTTTAGTATTAGTGTGAATGAGATTCCAACTGGTAAATCCAAAGAGCAGTCCAAACCTTTGTAGTGCTTCTCAGTCACAAGATTACAACTCCAATCTAACCTTATTACATATGACCTTTTATGTGACTTTATTATACCAATTACTAATTAAAAGATTAGAATTCCAGTCTTCTTTATAAATTCTCTCTCTCTCTAGAGAGACATTCTCTCTTTTCTCATTCTTTCATTTGCATCAATTTGTTTTCTTTGCCTAATCGAGGCCTTTCCCTACCAGAAGACGGTAGGTTCCACACCTGGAGATATCACACATTTAAGCGGACTATGTAAGATTTTTGTCACGATCCAAAATTCTGAACCGTGACCGGCACATAATTTAAGTATTCTTAAATCATGCAAGCCTTATCAGAGTATCTTGAATGAATATATTGTCAATTACTAATCCCAAAAATAGACAAAATCCAAATAAACAAAATGCTGAATAAACATCACAAATATTCCATAGGTAAACTGCGGAGTCTCTACAGATTTCAAATAAAAACTTAAACTATTCAATAAACTAAACTAATTATTAGCCCAAGAAAACATGAATTCGGGCATACCATGAGAACAAATCAAAGTTATCCCTCTCCAGAAAATGGACTGAATATTTGGATTAGCTGCAGAATTCTACTGATCTGAAACAGATAACAGACAGAGAAAACGTGGTTTGAGCTAAATACTCAGTGAATGATAATTATAGCACACAACGGAATAGGAACAGGCAAACGCTTGATTAATTTCATAATAAATTTTCTATTCAATAACATTATGCTCATGCTATCAAAATCATTAATAAAATAACTTCATAAAACATATAAATAAAAGAAATTCATTCAATAAAAATTTTATGGTACAGTGCACCAGGGTGATGATACCCCACATCACCAAAGGCCAGATGGTAAGCGCGCTACCAGGTATCAGATACCTTCTTCCTCCTTCACAGATATCAATGCATATGATACTAATGCAAACCATAAACTGCAATGATGCATGACTCGACAATGCAACCTAATACCATGATAGTCTACACGGCGGGGCCAGATAACAGAAACAAATATTGGGCACAGATACCAATTCAAAATAGAAAATCAATTTGTACAAATCAATCAAAATCAATAAAAATTTCAGATAGCAATTAATAACTGATAGTGCAATTCCAATAGTGTATTTCAATAGTTTCAGAGAGTCAATAAAATCAAATCAATCTCAAATCAATTCAGTAACACATCAGTAAATTTTATAGTCAAATATCAATCAATATAAATACATTAAAGGCCTGTTCCCGGAATCCTAATGGGTCTAATGCAAAGATAGTTGACAAAATCAATTATTTAATCAAAATCGAAATAAAATTCAATATTAAAATAAAACTCTAGAAAATTACATATAAATAATCGTTAAAATATTAATTTAAAATTTCATTTAATAACAAACTTAATGCTAAGAAATTTTATAAGGGACTAAACGGTACCATGTACTATAATTACCACTCACCTGGAACCTCCAAGACAATAGTTATTTCAATGGAAGAGAGACAATTTCAACTAACTGATTGAATATTCAAATCTTCTACACACCCAAAATATTAAAGAAAAATATCAAATAATAATAAAATATAATAACTTATATATATATATATATATATATATATATATATATATAAACGTGAACGGGACGTCGTGGGACGAGGTGGGTCGTGGGACGAGAGGCTATATATATATATATATATAATAATCTATTATTATCCAACAGCAATTATGATCAACCCAATTCAATACTAATGATCAAAGAAAAAAAATAAATAAAGTTCTAGGGTAATTGTAACAAATCAATGAAAGAATAAAATCAAATTCACCCATTATTGAATAAAGAATGAGAATTTTTACCTTGAAAACATAATCGAATGTGATGAATGGATAAGTAAAAATTTAGGGATTCTTTGTTGAGAGTATTTGATAGAAAAAGGAGGTGACAAATAGGTTTTGAGAGCAAAGTTTAGCAGAAGAGATGATTAGGGTATATATATATTTCAAGAGTTCTATTAGGTGTAGAATGGGATAAGAGTTATTATTGAACTGGGTTGTTCAGATTATAGATATATATTTAATTTTCAAAAATAATATATATATATATATATATATATATATATATATATATATATATATATATATATCTAAAAATAAATAAGCAGACCATCCAATAAAATATATATATTTTTTATAAATATATTAAATTATTATTAGCTAATTAAAATAAAATAATAATAAATAATAAATGTATATGGGTTTCCACATACTTCCCCCCTTAAAAAAAATTCGGTCCCCGAATATGAATAGACAAAATTCTAACCTGAAGAATCAAATAAGTGAGGATATTTGGCTCGCATTTCAGATTCTGCCTCCCATGTGGCCTCACTACTTGAGTGATTATGCCACAAGACTTTAATCAAAGCCACTTCCTTAGACCGGAGTTTCCTAATTTGTCGATCTAAAATCTTTACTGGTTGCCCCTCATATGACATATCATCCCTAAATTGCATGGTTTGAGGTTGTAAAACATGAGATGGATCTGGTACATACTTCATAAGCATAGAAATATAGAAAATTGGATGTACTTGTGCAAAACCAGGTGGAAGAGCTAAACGGTAAGCAACCGCTCAAATTCTCTCCAAAATTTCAAATGGACCAACAAAACGAGGGCTAAGCTTCCCTTTCTTCCCAAACCTCATGATTCCTTTCATAGGGGAAACTCTCAGAAATACATGATCACCAATAATAAATTCTACATCTTTACGCTTAGGGTCTGCATAACTTCTCTGTCGACTTTGAGCAGTCAAAAGTCGATCACGAATTAGTCGAACCTTCTCTGAAGTAAATTGTATCAACTCTGGCCTAGTAAGCCTTCTTTCTCCAACTTCATCCCAACAAACCGATGACCTACACTTTCGACCATATAATGCCTCATATGGAGCCATCTCTATACTTGCACGATAATCGTATTATAAGCAAACTCCACTAAAGGCAAATGATGATCCCAACAGCCACCAAAATCCATAACGCATGCACGAAGCATGTCCTCTAATGTCTGTATCGTCCTTTCTGACTGTCCATCCGTTTGAGGGTGAAAAGCAGTACTAAAGTCTACTCGTGTTCCTAAAGCTTCTTGGAATTCTTCCAAAATCGAGAAGTAAACTGAGTACCACGATCAGAGACAATGGAAACTGGAACTCCATGAAGACTAACAATCTTGTGTATATACAACTGTGCAAGTTTAGCAAAGTCATATGTAGTCTTCACAGGAAGAAAATGAGCAGATTTTGTCAATCTGTCCACTATCACCCAGATTGCATTGTAACCACCTCGGGTACTAGGTAGACCCACAACAAAGTCCATGGCAATATGCTCCCACTTCCACTCAGGGATAGGCAATGGCTGAAGTAACCCAGATGGTCTCTGATGTTCTGTCTTAACCTGCTGACAAGTCAAACATTTAGCAACAAAGTCTGCAATATCCATCTTCATGCCACCCCACCAATAATGCTCCCTTAAATCACGGTACATCTTAGTTGAACCTGGTTTACTGTGTAAGCAGAATGGTGTGCCTCCTCCATGATTTCTCTTCTCAACTCATCAACATTGGGGACACAAAGTCTAGTGCCATAACGAAGAACTCCATCATCATTTAACATGAACCCTTGAGCTTGGCCTTGATGAATACTATCTATAATAACACATAGCTGAGAGTCCCTCTTTTGAGCAGCCTTAATTCTATCAATCAAGATAGGCTTAACTCGAAAATGTGCTAAGAATGATCTAGCTATGATTTCAAACTCTACACCCTGATCTAGCAACCCATGTAATTCACCAATCAGAGGCCTCATCTTGGTAGATATATGGGCTAAACTACCAGAAGACTTCTTGCTTAGAGCATCAGCCACTACATTAGTTTTTCCAGGATGATACTGTATAGTGCAGTCATAATCCTTCAGCAATTCTGCCCATCTCCTTTGCCTAAGATTAAGATCACGTTGGTCAAATATGTATTTGAGACTTTTGTGGTCAGTGAAGATTTCACAAGTCTCACCATAAAAATAGTGCCTCCAGATTTTCAAAGCAAAAATTACTGCTGCCATTTCCAAATCATGAGTTGGATAATTCTGCTCGTGCCTTTTCAACTGACGAGAAGCATATGCAATAACTCGTCCATGTTGCATCAAAACACATCATAAACCAATCCTAGAAGCATCACAATATACTACATAAACCCCTGATCCGGATGGAAGGGCTAACACTGGTGCTGTAGTTAAACGAGTCTTAAGCTCCTGAAAACTTTTTTCACAAGCCTCAAACCACTGAAATTTCACATTCTTCTGTGTCAACTTAGTTAAAGGTGCTGCAATACGAGAGAAGTCTTGAACAAACCGTCTATAATACCCTGCTAAACTCAAGAAACTACGAATCTCTGACATAGTTGTGGGTCTAGGCCAATGAAGCACTGCCTCAACTTTCTTCTTATCAACGCACACCCCATCCTTAGATACTGCATGGCCTAGGAAAGCCACACTATCTAACCAAAACTCACATTTTGAGAACTTGGCATATAGCTTGTGTTCTCGTAAGGTCTAAAGGACAATTCTCAAATGCTGTTCATGCTCCTCCGTACTCTTTGAGTACACTAGAATGTCATCGATGAACACTATAACAAATTGATCTAAGAAAGGCTTGAAAACTCTGTTCATGAGATCCATAAAAGCGGCCGGAACATTGGTAAGACCAAAAGACATTACAAGAAATTCATAGTGTCCATACCTAGTCCTAAAGGCCGTCTTGAGTATGTCTTCTTTCTTGACCCTTAATTGATGATACCCAGATCGAAGATCAATCTTGGAAAAATACTTTGCACCTTGAAGTTGGTCAAACAGGTCATCTATGCTTGGAAGAGGATATTTATTACGCACAGTTACCTTATTCAATTGCCTATAATCAATGCACATTCTCAAAGACCCATCCTTCTTCTGTACAAATAACACAGGAGCACCCATGGAGAAACACTAGGGCGAATGAACCCCTTATCTAGTAGGTCCTGTAGTTGCTCCTTCAACTCCTTAAGTTCTGCGGGTGCCATACGAAAAGGTGGCATAGATATGGGCTCAGTTTCAGGAACTAAGTCTATACTAAACTCTACCTCTCGCTTTGGGGGTAAACCTGATAAATCTTCTGGAAACAAATCAGAAAACTCCTTAACCACTGCAACATTCTCCAAACCTGCACCTTCTACCTGAACATCTCTAACATAAGCTAGATACCCTTTACACCTCTTTCGCAATAATCGTCTGGCACTCACTACAGAGATAAGATTACTAGAGGCCATACTGCGATATTCCTGAAATTGAAATTCTGCCTCCCCAGGAATTTTAAAGAGTACAACTTTATTATGACAATCCAATGAAACGTGATAAGTGGCTAACCAATCCATGCCTAAAATCACATCAAACTCAAACATATCCAAGGAAACAAGATCTGCAGCTAATTCCCTATCTCCAATGTGAACTATACATCCCCTATACACCATATCAGTGTCTATTGCATCCCCCATAGGTGTTGATACAGATAAAGGATACTCTAACAAAGTAGGTGGTGTACTAAATCTCATGGAAAAGTATGGAGAAACAAAGGAATGACTGGAACCAGGATCAAACAGTATTCTAGCATCAAATGAGCAAATAAGAAGTGTACCTGTCACTACTGCATTAGATGCCTGAGCATCCTGCTGAGTCAAAGCAAAAACTCTAGCTTGACCTCTACCACCAGATGTTTGTCCCTGAGTTTGAGCAAATCCTCTCCCACCAGAACCTCTACCACCCTGTCCACGACCACCAAAACCCTGACTTCTACCACTATACTGTGAAACTAGTTGAACCTGAGAGGGAGCAGAATGTGTTGCTTGACCAAAGACTCGAGTTGTCTCACTAGTAGGAGATCCTATCTCTGATGTCCCAGCTGTCCACAACCAAAGCATGCTCCAGTGACCCAATGACAAGTGCCCTTATGTGGCTTACCACAATGCTGACAAAGAGTGGTAATAGGCTCAATGCTAATCTGGTTATACCGAGCATTCCCTGCATGTGTCCTCTGCTCACGTCCCTGACCAACTCCAGATTGATGTGCCCTATTGCCAACTGCAGACTGAGAACCCTGCTTATTATCCTGATAAGAACCTTGATGACTCTGTCCTCTGTTAAATTGATTACCTTGACTATCTTTCTTAAATCGCTTGCGCTGCTCACGAGCCCAACGTTCATCATCATACATCTCCAACTGTCTAGCCCGATCAACCACCTCCTCATATTTAGGTAGTCGTAAAGGAGCTACACAATCAATTAGCCTGTCTCGTAAGCCCCTTTCAAATCTACGAGCCTTCTTCTCCTAATTTGGAATCAAGTGTTTACCAAAACGGGATAATTTCGTAAACTTCATCTCATACTCTGTAACTGTCATTTTACCTTACTTCAAGGTTTCAAACTCCAAAGCCTTAGCCTCTTGAACACTAGGAGGGAGAAATCGCTCCAAGAAGAGAGAGTGAAACTCAGGCCAAAGGATAGAACCTTCAGGTCGCCCATTCTTCTTAGAGATATACCACTCACGAGCAACTCCCTTGAGCTGATTTCCCGCCAACATCACCATTCTAGCACTACTGCAACCCATAATGTCATAACACCTCTCCATGTCATCTAGAAAATCTAAGGGATCAGCTAATGCATCCTCTCCAATGAACTCCTTTGGTTTTAGCTTGAGAAAGTCTGTAGAGTCAAGGAATCGAGCCCTATCCTAAGATGGTGTTGAAATAGAGCCAACCACTGGTTGCTGTGGTTGAGTTGTAAGGTACTCAGCTATAGTATTAACAGCACGATTCAATGCATGCAATCCCGCTGCCAGATCTGCCACAGTAACTTGACCAGCCCTAGGTGCTTGAGCGGCAGTAGCTAATTGGAATGGTTGTACCCCAGTCTTAGCTATAGGCGTCTGTTCAGATGTCTGATTAATAGTTTGAGGTGGTACCTCCCCTGTTGGATCAAGGTTTGCACCATTAAGACCCTTGGCCCTAGTTCTCCTCTTACGTCTAACAGACCCAGGCACCTATTCATTTTAATAAACAAGCATTAAATTTGAAAATGTGAGCCAAATTAAGATAGGTGAGAAGGTACGAAGGACGCAGACATCTAAAGCAATGATAAACTGAAAAGACATTAAGGATCCTATGCTCTGCAAGTTTACTAGACCTCAACTGAGCTCTGATACCAACTTTGTCACGACCCAAAATTCTGAATCTTGACCGGCGCATAATTTAAGTATTCTTAAATCATGCAAGCCTTATCAGAGTATCTTGAATGAATATATTGTCACTTACTAATCCCAAAAATAGACAAAATCCAAATAAACAAAATGCTGAATAAACATCATAAATATTCCATAGGTAAACTGCGGAGTCTCTACAGATTTCAAATAAAAACTTAAACTATTCAAGAAACTAAACTAATTATTAGCCCGAGAAAACATGAATTCGGGCATACCATGAGAACAAATCAAAGTTATCTCTCTCCAGAAAATGGATTGAATATTTAGATCAGCTGCAGAATTCTACTGATCTGAAACAGATAACAGACAGAGAAAATGTGGTTTGAGCTAAATGCTCAGTGAATGATAATTATAGCACACAACGGAATAGGAACAGGCAGACGCTTGATTAATTTCATAATAAATTTTCTATTCAATAAAATAATGCTCATGCTGTCAAAATCATTAATAAAATAACTTCATAAAACATATAAATAAAAGAAATTCATTCAATAAAAATTTTATGGTACAGTGCACCAGGGTGATGATACCCCACATCACCAAAGGCCAGATGTTAAGCGCGCTACCAGGTATCAGATACCTTCTTCCTCCTTCACAGATATCAATGCATATGATGCTAATGCAAACCATAAACTGTAATGATGCATGACTCGACAATGCAACCTAATACCATGATAGTCCATACGGCGGGGCCAGATAACAGAAACAGATATTGGGCACAGATACCAATTCAAAATAGAAAATCAATTTGTACAAATAAATCAAAATCAATAAAAATTTCAAATAGCAATTAATAACTGATAGTGCAATTCCAATAGTGTATTTCAATAGTTTCAGAGAGTCAATAAAATCAAATCAATCTCAAATCAATTCAGTAACACATCAGTAAATTTTATAGTCAAATATCAATCAATATAAATACATTAAAGGCCTGTTCCTGGAATCCTAATGGGTCTAATGCAAAGATAGTTGACAAAATCAATTATTTAATCAAAATCGAAATAAAATTCAATATTAAAATAAAACTCTAGAAAATTACATATAAAATAATTATTAAAATATTAATTTAAAATTTCATTTAATAACAAACTTAATGCTAAGAAATTTTATAAGGGACTAAACGGTGCCATGTACTATAATTACCACTCACCTGGAACCTTCAAGACAATAGTTATTTCAATGGAAGAGAGACAATTTCAACTAACTGATTGAATATTCAAATCTCCTACACACCCAAAATATTAAAGAAAAATATCAAATAATAATAAAATATAATAACTTATATATATATATATATATATATATATATATATATATATATATATATATATATATATATATATATAATAATCAATTATTATCCAACAACAATTATGATCAACCCAATTCAATACTAATGATCAAAGCAAAAAAAAAAAAATTCTAGAGTAGTTGTAACAAATCAATGAAAGAAAATAAAATCAAATTCACCCATTATTGAATAAAGAATGAGAATTTTTACCTTGAAAACAGAATCGAATGTGATGAATAGAGAAGTAAAAATTTAGGGATTCTTTGTTTAGAGTATTTGATAGAAAAAGGAGGTGACAAACAGGTTTTGAGAGCAAAGTTTAGCAAAAGAGATGATTAGGGTATATATATATTTCAAGAGTTTTATTAGGTGTAGAATGGGATAAGAGTTATTATTGAACTGGGTTGTTCAGATTATAGATATATATTTAATTTTCAAAAATAATATATATATATCTAAAAATAAATAAGCAGACCATCCAATAAAATATATATATTTTTTATAAATATATTAAATTATTGTTAGCTAATTAAAATAAAATAATAATAAATAATAAATGTATATGGGTTTCCACAATTTTGTCCAGTAATTAATATTACATATGGACCAAAATCAATTCCTTTAATGTGGCCCAATATTAATTGATATTTATTTTAATTAATACAAATCCTAATTGTGTAAGGATTACTCTAATTAAAGTAAATCATAATTCTAATTGTATAAAGATACTTGATGGACGTATCAGATTAAGTATTTGATATATATATATATACACACACACACACACACACACACACACACACACACACACACACACACACATAAGCTGATCCTCTCTCTACCCATATAGTCACACACATTCTTTTTGATAAAATCAGAGATAATAGGGTCATTTCAAGAAAGTCTTCCATCGCTATTGTGTGTGAATCAAGAAGGGTCAAGAGAGAGAAATCAGTTTATTGAATCAAAGAGCCCCTCTCAATTATTACCGTGGCTCAATTAAACTCCACATTAGGTACGCTTTCTAGATCTGTGAGAATTTATTTGTTCAAAATCTATTATTAGGGTGATGGTTGAATCTTACGTTTATGATTCACATTATGTTTATGATTGTTATGATCTATTAAGATTTATTTTACATGTGGTATCAGAGCCCTAAGTTTTGAATAATTAAATTTCTCTATTAAATTTATGATGATGAACATAATATTAAAGATCTTACTTGTTATTAGATATGGGTAGTATTAAAGTGTAGATCGCGAAAGTTTTATGATTAATGTTAATAATTAAAATAATATTATTAAAATTTGATCCAATTAAGTTTTGGGCATGAGTATTATTAACACGATAAAAAAAATCGTATTATGAAGAGATTTAAGTTTGAGATCATGTTTTCTCAAAAGAAAGAAATTCAAAAAAAAAAAATTATGTTTTCTACCTAATCTAATTAAGATTTATAATTAAACCTAATGAATGAATAAATATTATGTTCATTAAGATACATAATTTATATGCATGCCTTATGATATTTGTTTTAATTTGTTAGTCACTAAATTGGCCAAATTAAAATAAAATAAAATTAATAGTTTGTTAGTCACCAAAGTGGTCGAACTATGAATGATGTTTACATGCATATAAAACTTGTCAATTATCCATACCAATAGATGCCTATGATGAAAAATAGATTAATTGATACCCATTAGTCATCAGAACTTAAGGATTTTACCCAAAGGTAAATCAATTATTCTATGATAGTGAGAATTATGAGGACAATACTATTTATCAAATATATATTGGATGTCTAAAGACAACATGTATATTTGATGTAAGTTAATTATTGTCCAATCAAGTTTAAAGACATTTAATTTAGGAAAGTATATTATAGTATCTATCCAAAGGAGAACTGTAGTATACTCTAATTATTTGAATTGTCTAAATCTATTTTAATTTGAGTATGTATAAAATATTTTGCAGCTATTACTCTTCATTCGTAAGCTTCATCTGTTATTGTATTCAATGGGCTAAACTTCTCTGAATGGTGTGAGCAAGTCAAGTTCCATTTAGGTGTCTTGGAACTTGACTTAGCATTATTGGAAGACAAACCAACTTCTATTACAGATACAAGCAGTGAAGAAGAGAAGTTGTACCATGAGCAATGGGAACAGTCAAACAGATTGAGCTTTATATTTCTGCAAATGACTATTGCCAACAATATCAAGACAATAATTTCACAAACTGAAAATGCAAAAGAATACCTTAATTTTGTGGAAGAACGATTTCGTTCTGCAGACAAGTCACTTGCTGGTACTCTAATGGCACAACTCACGACCATGAAGTACAATGGGTCGAAGAGTATGTATGAGCACATTATAGAGATGAGTGATATTGCAGCAAGACTAAAGACCTTAGGGATGGCGGTGGATGATTCCTTTTTGGTGCAGTTCATTATGAACTCACTACCTCCTGAATATGGGCCATTTCAAATCAATTATAACACTATTAAGGATAAGTGGAATGTTAATAAATTGGCCAGTAAGCTAGTTCAGGAGGAAACGAGACTAAAGAATCAAGGGACTCATTCTATCAACATTATGGGTCAAGGAGCTGGTAAAGGATTTAAACCAAAGGTCAACAAGTTTAAGAAGAAAAAGAAAGAATATTCAAATGCTTCTCAAACTGAAAAAGGGGAACAAATGGTAGATAAATGTCACTTCTGTTATAAGTAGGACACTATCAGAAAGATTGCCTAAAGCGTAAAGCTTGGTTCGAAAAGAAAGGTAATTCTTATGCTTATGTATGTTTTGAATTAAACTTAATTGAAGTTCCTAATAATACTTGGTGGCTTGATTCTGGTGCTACTACTCATGTATCCAACTTGATACAGGGATTTCTTACGATCCAAACCACAAACCCAACTAAAGACTTCCTATTTATGGGGAACCGAATGAAGGCCCTAATTGAAGGCATAGGAACTTACCGTTTGATCTTGGACAATGGTTATCACTTAGATCTTTTACAAACTCTCTATGTACCTTCAGTTTCTAGGAATATTATTTCTATTTCAAAACTTGATGAATCTGGGTTTAATGTTAAGTTTGGACATGAATGTTTCAGTTTATTTAATAATAATTCCATTATTGATTTTGGAATTCTTATTGATGGTTTATATAGGCTGAAACTTGATGATAATTTTGCTGAATCCTTACTTGTCACTTTTAACAATATTAAAATTAAGCATAGTAGACTGTATGAAGATTCTATTTTTTTGTGGCATAAGCGTTTGGGTCACATATCCAAAGAAAAATTAGAGAGATTGGTAAAGAATGAGATTTTACTGAATCTAGATTTTACTAATCTTGATGTGTGTGTGGATTGCATTAAGGGAAAGCAAACCAAACACAATAAGAAAAGAGCCACAAGAAGCAGTCAGCTTCTTGAAATTATACACACTGATATATGTGACCCTTTTGATACTCCATCTTTTGATGGAGAAAAGTACTTTATTACCTTTATTGATGATTTTTCACGTTATGAATATATTTATTTGCTTAATGAAAAATCTCAATCAATAAATGCACTTGAAGTGTACATGAATGAGGTTGAGAGGCAATTAGATAGAAAAGTGAAAATAATAAGGTCAGATAGAGGTAGTGAATACTATGGAAAACACATTAAAATGGGACAATGTCCTGGTCCATTTGCAAAGTTCTTAGAAAGTCGTGGCATATACGCACAGTATACTATGCCAGGTACTCCTCAACAAAATGGGGTGGAGGAAAGGAGAAATCGAACTTTAATGGATATGGTTAGGAGTATGATGAGTAACTCTACTTTACCTATATCTTTGTGGATGTATGCACTCAAAACTGCTGTATACTTGTTAAATATGATTCCTAGCAAGGCAGTCTCAAAGACACCTTATGAATTGTGGACTGGAAGGAAACCTAGTTTAAGGCACCTGCATGTTTGGGGTTGTCAAGCAGAAGCAAGAATTTATAATCTACATGAAAAGAAATTAGATTCTCAAACGATAAGTGGATACTTTATTGGTTATCCAGAGAAATCTAAAGGATATAAGTTTTATTTTCCAAACCATAGTCCAAGAATTGTAGAAACTGGTAATGCAAGATTCCTTGAGAATGGTGAAGTTAGTGGAAGTGTTGAGAGACATGATGTGCATATACAAGAAAATAAAATTGATTTTCATGTGCCTATTAAAGTTCTAATATCCACTCCTACTCCACATGTTGTTCCAACAGTTATTGAAGGACCTAACAATGCTACACAACATAATGATGAAACGCATCCTGAAGAAGCTAACCTACAAAGAGCTAATGAAGGTGAACCACAAGAAATGCCATTAAGAAGATCTCAAAGAGAAAGGAGATCAGCAATTGCTAATGATTACGTGGTTTACTTGCAAGAGTCAGATTTTGACGTAGGAATTAATAAAGATCCAATTTCCTTTTCACAAGCTATAGAAAGTAATGAGTTTGATAAGTGGTTAGATGCCATGAAAGATGAGTTATAATCTATGGAACTAAACAAAGTATGGGATCTCGTTGAATTACCTAAAGGATCTACACGAGTTGGGTGTAAATGGGTCTTTAAGACAAGCGTGACTCGAATGGCAAAATCGAACGATATAAAGCAAGACTTGTTGCCAAGGGTTATACTCAGAAGGATGGTGTTGACTATAAAGAAACATTTTCACCAGTCTCAAAAAAAGACTCATTAAGAATTATCATGGCATTGGTGGCTCATTATGACTTAGAGTTACACCAAATAGATGTAAAAATAGCCTTTCTAAATGAAGAACTTGAAGAGGAACTTTATATGGACCAACCTAAAGATTTCTCAGTTGAAGGAAAAGGCTATATGGTGTGTAAACTTAAGAAATCAATATACTTACTTAAGTAAGCTTCCCACCAGTGGTATATTAAGTTCAATGATACCATAAAGTCTTTTAATTTAAAGAAAAAGTTATTAATCGATGTATATATATCTTAAGATCAGTGGGAGTATGTTTATTTTCTTAATCTGCATGTTGATAATATCTTGTTTGTTGCAAATTATTTGGGTATATTACGTGAGACTAAAGATTTTCTTTTAATGAATTTTGAAATGAAAGATATGGAAGAGACATCCTTTGTGATTGGAATAGAAATATTCCGCAATAGATCACAAGAACTGTTGGGATTATCTCATAAAGCCTATATTGATAGAATTCTAGAAAGATTTAAAATAAATAAAAATTCAGCAGGAATTGTTTCCATACAAAAAGGGGACAAATTCAGTCTCAATCAATGTCCAAAGAATGATGTAGAACGTAAAAAAATGGAATCAATTCCTTATGCTTCAGTTGTGGGCAGTTTGATGTATGCTTAAACCTGTACAATTCTTTATATTGAAATTGATAACTAGAAAGCTGTAAAGAAAGTTTTATGGTACCTGCAGTGAACTAAAGATTTCATGCTTACTAACAGGATATCTAATCATTTAGAAGTGATTGGATATTCAGATTCAGATTTAGCTGGATGTGTTGACAATAAAAGTTTATTTTGGCTACTTGTTCTAATTAGTTGAAGGAATAGTATTATGAAAAAATGCCAAAAAATAGTATGTCATTATTTCATCCATTATGAAAAGCAAAATTTATGGTATGTTTTCAACTTATAATTCATGCATTATGGATGTGGAACTTTATCTCAGGACTTGGGGTAGTCGATACCATTAGCAAGCTGCTGAGAATTTATTATGATAATTCCGCAGCAGTATTTTCTCCAAGAACAACAAATATTCGAAGGGTGCCAAACATATGGAATTAAAGTATTTTACCATTAAGGAGAAAGTTCAGAAACAAAGGGCGTCTACTGAGCACATTAATATTGATCTCATGATTGCAGATCTATTGACTAAAGGCTTACAACCTAAGACATTTAAAGAACATGTGCTTAGAATGGGTCTTGGTTGTTAATTAATGATGTATTGACTTTGATACTCTGAGCTCATTGATGTATTTCTGATATACATTAAAGTATTTCTTATTTCTCATGATTGTGTACACATAATATTTTGAGTGAATGATAATAGGAAAAATCTTTTGAGACATTATTGTGGACCATGATGTGATAAACATATATCCATTATGTACCTACTATGGTAAGTTGCTAGTATTGTGGTATATGGAAGGACATATGTGATTAAATAATTTACAACCGCCACTTAGTAATTTGTTATAAGAAGGTAATTATGAAGTACATTATGGAAATGATTTGTTTATTTTATGCGTGCCTAATGTTTATGTTATTAAAGTATAGATCACTTAATTATTATGCCAAGTGGGAGAATGTAAGATTTTGTCCAGTAATTAATTTTACATATGGGCCAAAATCAATTCTTTTAATGTATTGATATTTATTTTAATTAATACAAATCCTAATTGTATAAGGATTACTCTAATTAAAGTAAATCATAATTCTAATTGTATAAGGATACTTGATGGACGTGTCAGATTAAGTATTTGATATATATACATATATATATAGTAGTCCTCTCTATACCCATATGGTCAGGCACATTCTTTTTCATAAAGTCAGAGATAATAGGGTCGTCAAGAGGGAGAAATCAATTTATTAAATCAAAGGGTCTCTCTCAATTATTACCGTGGCTCAATTAAACTTTGCATCAGGTACGCTTTCTAGATCTGTGAGAATTTATTTGTTCTAGATCCATTATTAGGGTGATGGTTGAATTTTACGTTTATAATTCATATTATGTTTATGATTGTTATGATATATTAAGATTTATTTTACAGACTAACGTGAATAAATAAGATTGTTTTTTGGGGAGGTAGATTCAGAGCACAAAGGAGAGGGAACTGTTTTTAATCTGCTAGTTGTTCGATGCTTGCATGCAGGTGGTGTCTGTGTCTTCAAATCTTTGGGAAATGTTGCGTCAAAATATAGTTCTGAAGAAAAGATCCCAAGAGTATAAGTGTTGGCAAACCGTCCTTGGAGTGTCGCTTTCCCCTTTGGTTAAAAAAGAAGGAGAAGCCTTAAGGTCTCTCTTCCTTTTTTGTTTTCTTTTCCCATGAGTCCTGCGTCTTCTGGTGCCATGGTCTTATGCTTCTTTCATTGGGTTGGAGCCTTGCTGGTTTGTTCGAAATCTTTAGGTTTACATTGAGTTTGGACCTCTTAGATCAGGCAAAATTGCCATACTTGGCTTTAGCGATGTGCCTTAAGGAAGCATTCTTCCCTCCTGTTGAGGGAGGTCCAACAACGAATTGGCATTTTTCTAGTGTGGCTTTCTTATGTGGCACTGCACTCTTCTACCGGGTCATTGGTTTTGGACCCTCCACCCGCCTCAGCTAGGATTTCTTTTAATGGGTTTTGTCCCGTGGATTGAGATTAGGTATTATACGCTCTATTTGTAAGGAGACCATGGGCCTATATTAGTTGTGAGATTCAAGCCTTCATTTTTGTTATTTGTATTTCTGGTTATGGATCTCCAATGTATTAGCTTTAAACTGTTTTTTTTATCAATTCATATTTTTAGAAAAAAAGAAAATTACCAATTCAAAGGATTGAGTTTGTTAATGATGTGTTAGGGTTGTTGCGATGGTGACATCCCAAATTCGAGGCAGGGTGTTAGTTTACTGTTTAATCCGAGGTCTGACATCTCACTCTCTGCTCTTTCAGCCTATGCCAAGGAGCTAGGATAAATCCCATGTGGGTCCTCAACCTTTTAGGCTTTTACCGAAAGCCAAAACATAGGAGATCAGACAAGCCGTAAATTAGAGATTGGCACACGAGAAAAGCAACTCAAAATGATTGTGTGACTTGAAAGGGACGCATCAAAGAGTGCACAAAGCAAACTGTCAAAGGACCTCCAAGCTGAGCTCAAAAGCCAGCAAAGACCTTAACCGACTGAGAAGATGAGACTGTAAAGAACGAAGGAAAGAAGGGTGGTTGTGAGAATGTGAGTTGGAAAGGGTAGTGAGCTTCCGTCTTGCCTTTTTTACAACTAATCCCAACCGTTATGTTGGATTCTTGGCTTTCTTGGAGTTAGTTGTTGCAACTTACAATGTTTTTGTTCCCCATGAATACTTCACCTACAAAGTTCAACTATTTTAATGGGTTTGGCGCTTTCCAATCAATGGCACTGAAAACTATGTTAAGCTCATTAATTAAAGTAATAAACAAAGGAATCCCTTGACAAACATCACTTGATCGATCCATGAATTGTTGAGGGCAGTCCCATTTGGGTATAGCTTAAGCTGTTACAGGTTCAACGAATCTCATCATTAGTGGAGATTTACTTGCATAAGTTTACATTATCTAACTGTAAAATAAGCATAAACCTAAGACTTCAATTCCAAGTCCTAACCCACAAACCTAAATAAACTTTGAAATATCCATTTTCAATCATTCCATACATTGTACTGTGTGTACCATAGACTTCATCAACACCGCACTCTATGCACATTCTCACGTGGCCGCATGTGGACAGTATAATTCACAGCTAAGCTAAGCCAATATTGGCATTAAAGCAAACGCTCCCAAGTCAGGCCAAAAGCTTTCAAGCCACCCTCCTTTCGCCACTTGGAACCCTCAGGCCTTGAGCGAGAAAGAAACGGCGGCCGCCCATTGGCCCAAGAATAAGCTTCCAAAAGCATTATTTCTTGCATTAACGTCAAAACATACCCTCCACAAGCACATAATTGTTTGCGCCTATATGTATATATATTTATGCCTGCCAATACCATAATAACAGAACTAAAATTGTCTCGTCCCTTCAAAATGGACTGGACTAGAGGCCGAACTATTGGCCGTGGCTCCACTTCCACAGTCTCAATCGCTGCGCTCGATCAGTCCGGTCAGGCTTTTGCTGTCAAGTCAGCTGAGCTCTCGCAATCAGAGTTCCTGCAGAGGGAGCAAAGAATTCTTTCTGCATTATCTTGCCCTCAAATTATAGCATACAAAGGATTTGACATCACAAGAGAAAATGGTAAGCTCTTATACAATATTTTCTTGGAATACGCACCTGGTGGTACTATTATGGATGCAATTCGCAAGCATGGAGGCTGGCTCGATGAGTCCTTCATCAGATCATATACTCGACAAATTCTTCTGGGCCTTCACCACCTTCATTCTAATGGGATACTACATCGTGATATTAAGTGTCACAATATATTGGTCACCAGTGATGGGGCAAAAATTGCTGACTTGGGTTGCGCTAAGCAGGTCGATGAGGTTGTGGCTACCAAGACTCCAATCGCCGGCACTCCTGTCTACATGGCACCTGAGGTGGTGAGAGGTGAACACCAGGGCTTCCCTGCTGACGTCTGGGCTCTTGGGTGTACTGTTGTTGAGATGGCTACAGGGAGAGCTCCATGGACCAATATTTCAGACCCTGTTTCTGCTCTTTACCAAATTGGGTTTTCAGGTGATGTGCCAGAAATTCCAGGCTTTATGTCTAAACAAGCCAAAGATTTTCTGAGCAAGTGCTTGAAGAGAGATCCGACAGAGAGGTGGTCCACTAGTGAACTACTTGAACATGATTTTATTACAGAGGAACCAAGCTCTGTTTTGAAGGATACTGACGTGGATACTCCAACAAGTGTATTAGAGAAAGGATTATGGGACTCGAGGGAAGATTTAGAAGCAACGTGGACTCGGAAATCGACCCATAAAAGCAGTTCCCATTCTCCGATAGAAAGAATCCAGCAATTGGCAGCCCAAGGCAGTGGTAAAGTGCATAACTGGGAATGGGATGACACTTGGTTCACCGTAAGAAGCAAAGATAGCGCCAAAGAAACGTTTCCTAGCTCCGAGAAGCGTGTTAGCGTGGAATATAATTCGATTAATACTATTCCTAATGAGCCCATAAGCATTGGTGGGATAATCACATTTAACATTGGCAATAGTATGAGCTTTAGCGATTGTACTAACCATAAAATATTATCAATGTCTTGCCGTTGTACACAAGATTATTTATGTGGTAGTTGTAATCTTGAAAAGGAAATTGCATTCTCTGACACTGCTTCTACATTGCAATTCCTCTAGTATTTCTCATGGTAAAAAACACTGGGCTTGTCCCAGGATTTGGATCACCAGAACAGGCAGGCTTGGTGAAATGGGCCTGCGCAATCTCCATTCCAAAGTGGTTGTGGTTTCAACTAACTCTCAACAAAATCAAAATTAGACCATGCCACAAGCCCATCCCTGATCCAAAAGCTCCCTAATAAATAATAACTAATTATCAAACCTGTTACTCTATTACCTAATATGCCTAACTGATGCTCCACACCCAATTCATCTGAAATGATATTATTTTTATTATAGCACCTTTCTTTTTCATTTGGATGCTTAGGTCTCGCTCAAGTTTATCCCTGGAATCACAATTGTCTTAGCCCACCATGAAGTGTTGCTACCTCTCGTCTTCATTAATTCTTTATGGATTTTGTACTTTATTTTAATGCTTCATTACCAAGTAAATTAATAGAGGTTAAGTGTATGTGAAGGTTCACTAACTAATGCCTTTCCTAAGCCCATGAGGAAAACCAGAGTTCAGCTACACAGTATTAACTTTATAACGAGCACACAAATTTATGAAATATGCACAATAACATGAATATAATATAGAGAAAAAAAAAAAAAAAACACAACATCCTGTTATTCTTTTTTTTTTTTTTTTATTCGAAAGAAGAAACTTCATTAGCCTTATGTGGGTAGTAAGGAAATTACATTGCTGAACTAGATCATGAGATTGCATCTAAAAGAGATATCATACATGTAACATATTAAAGGCAATTCTATGAGCAGCCTTGTTACAAGACCCTTTAACATGAGAAAGGCTGATTGAAATAAAACGTTGACAACATATATATGGATATCATTATCAATTCCTTGGATAGCTAAATGGCATGAACCACCTTGAAGAGCTTGAATAACAATACTGGTGTCGCCTTCCGTAATAACTCGATGGAAGCCTTTTGACTGAGCCAAAAGAGTTGCCTGGCTCTCCATCCCATGGGGTTACTGCGATGATCCCTGAAAATTGCTGCTAAAGAACCTTTTTTGCTTTTAAAGCATTGTGTAGTTACATTCTTGCAAATCCAACCAGCCAAATATCGGTATTAGCGAACCTAGTGGTTGTAACAGCAGCAGCACAGAGAGGGCATAAAGGAGCAGTTTGCATACTCTCACTGGGGATGGTGCATTATTTGGTGCCCTTTGTTAGGCTTTGTAAAGTTTTGGGCTTACCACTAACATTCCTGGGTCCAGCGTCTGCTGAATATGCAAAAAAGGTTCTAAGATCATGCCAGCATTCGTATTGATGCTAGTGTTATCTGCACTCTCAGTTCTGGTTCTCCATGGCTTGATGCTACTCACTGTATTCAATACAGATGGGCTCTCCAAGAAAATGATCCCCTACACTGAAACTTTTTAACAATTCAAGGACTTAAGCTATGCAGAATAGTCGTCTAAAATCAGTCGTATTTTGAAACCATTTATCGAAAAAAGAAAAATAAAGAAAAGGACTAACCATTCCTGACCATTCTCTTTAAAAGTCATAAGAAGAGCAGGTCTTGAGTTGTCCTCACAATGCACCACATTTTCTCCGGACAATATTGACCCATTCTTCTTCGTTATGAAGCCTACTTGAATTGAACACAGAAAATAAAAACCTATTTTCGGACAATATTGACCCATTCTTCTTCGTTATGAAGCCTACTTGAATTGAACACAGAAAATAAAAACCTATTTTCTCTTTCCTTTTTCCTATTTTGCTTCTCTCTTTTTCTCCACTTACAATAATGCATAACTCAAACTTGAACCACAATAAAAAAAATCAAATTTAAAATTTTCCAGATGAATAGTATAAAAGTAAAATGGAATTTGAAAAATCTATTTGATGAAGGTGCTCAGTTCCTTAAGTATTCTTCTTGGTACTTGAATGAGATAATCTCAAGTCCAAAGATTGAAGTTGGTTCCGTAGGTTTTGGTTCTCCTCAAGTAAGCGATCATACTCCAGAAGGAATCCTTCAGATTGCTTCCTCAGAGCTGCTGCATTAGCTTCTGAAGCATGAACCTCTTTTGTTTTCACCTCCAGTTCTGATTCTAGTTGCTTAAGTTTTGCTAGTTCTGTGGTCATCTCTTTTTCCAGGACTTTGCTCTCCTCAACTTTTCCATCCTCAATAACTCGATTTTGTTTCTTCGCAGCATCCATGCTCTTCCGCCGTATACGGAGTTCTTGGATATAATGGTGCAGTCTGTCCATCGATAGTGCAAGGAAGAGAGAGGATCCTGCAGGTTGCAAAGTCCAGATTTATACAGGTCCAAAGGCCAATAAGATCAACAAAAAACGGTGAACTTTGAAAAGTTTAACCTTTATGCATCAAACTCTAACAACGTCCCAGGATAGACAGGAACAAGAAGTACAACAGATTAGGGAAAAACAAAAACTCTTCACTAGCAGAGATATGATGCATTGTCATTGCCCAGAAAATTGTTATCAAGAATGAGAAAGAGAGAGAGCAACAAAAATATTACAAGCATTTTAACAAATGTAACAGTCATAGTGTCATACTCGAATGAATACAAACAGTAGCAAAGTTCACAAATAACAGGGGAAAGAAAACTTAAAACTGCAAATAAAGAAAGATGCAACCAGGTGATTGATACTCTTCCAATCACAATTGAAGAGGTCCTACGTCCTTGGTGTGATTTGAGAGATCACAACCTTCAGGCTCTGTCAACCACAATTATGCAATTTAAATTACTATTTCATCCAAACACTAAGAGCTTGACAGATGTCCGATGTCAAATTTTTGTGATCTTCCAAGATAATGGAATATAGATGGCAGTAAACAAAAAACTTCTCCTTTTTGAATTTTTTAAAAAATTTACCTAACTTAGAATACACATAAAACTAATTTCACTTGAGGGAGAAAATAGATCTATAACATGCTCAATCACATATGAAATATACAGCTGAAACCAGAATATGCTCAATTATACATGATAAATGAATTGCTCAAAACCAATAATCATATCATGGATGGAACAGTGATATCATCAGTGATCAATCTGAGAAGTTAATAAATCAAGATATTTGACACCCAATTCAATCACATTTTGTATTCCAAACACAGCAAAGCCAATGACTTTCCAATCCGAACTCTTCACACAGTAAGCCCAAAAAACTCACAAACTTCATGAAACATAAACAAAGCATAAAACTAGTAATTACCCATGAGAGTGGCCTCAAGAAGGTGCTTGGCCATGAGAACCTGGTCCGTTGGATTGACAGCACCCTCATCGATCCAACGCTTCTGTATCTTCATTATGCTGTACACACTTGACATCAACACCACAAAAACCGTTCCTGCCACCGTCTTTACCACGATTGGGCCGTGACCTCGCTTGACCCGATCCAGACTCATCAACACTAACTTTCTTAACGGGGTCTTGAACACAAGCACCATTATCAATGCCATCTCAGAGAATATCAGTGTAAACAGTAGCTGAATCATTTCTTTGTCCTTTTTTGTACTCCGTACGAGAGAGATGGAGAGCTAAGATTTCAAAGTAAACGATTTTGGAGGATATGAGCTAACATGGGGTTACAGCAATAGAAGTGGAGAGCAGAGAAAATTGAAGAGATCAAAGAAATGAAGAGAAGGAGAAGAGGATTTTCAATAAAATGATCAAATGAAAGAGAGGGCTTCCTTTTCTCGTCACTCGTGTGATGACTCTGCTTTGAAAGTTTTTGTTTATTTCTAAAAGAGCCCTTTCCTTTTTATTTTTTTGGTTTATTTGCAATCAAGGGCTTCTACTTTTCATATTTACTGAATCTAGCAGCCTCCGGAGGAAACTGGAAAAAGTAGCCCCCCTCTCATATTGACTTCTTTCTTAATTTAATTATATCATTAATTAATTTAAATTATAGTTTATAAACTGTGGTAAATTTAGGATAATAATTGTGGAATACTCTGCAATGGAGTCCAACTCTGGCTGATAAGAAAAGGAAACTCTCATCCTTATTGATTGAATTAACACTGTTGAGTATCGAAATCAAATTTTAATATCAACCAAATAAAAAAAAAAATATGGGACAAAAGGGAATAGTGGTTCTCAACCACAGGATATGGATAGCAGCAGTCACCAATTGTAGATCTGAACCCGCAGGATTAATTACAAAAACAAAATATCTGTTCTTTTGGTTGGTTCTGCTGGCCATAATGCTGATGAAGGCAGATGAACTAACGAGGCAACAGTGCCCATTTTGGAAAGATTTTCTTCTAGTCCTAGCTGCATTATCACTATGATATTACTGGTAGGTGATTATCCAGATCCTTCATTAGCGGCCAATAGAAAGCTAAAAAGCTAATCATCTTTTGCCTGCATGTTACTTCCATATTTTATAAAGAAATATGGAAAAAAAATGCAGAATATCTTTCAATTTTAGGTGGGCAAATAATTAAGGCTGGTGGGGGTAATATTAGAAAATACTTAATCTCAATTCAAAATTAATATTATGGGAATTGAGAGAGTTGTGGATATTTATCATGATTAGATGTAGCAGATGTGGCATTTATAACACGACTCAAATAAGTTTTACCAGCAAATATTTGGACAATTTTTCTTGTTGCTTTTACGGAGCTTTCTTCTTATAGGCCCACAAACCTAATAAACATAATTTATCATAGAACTTCCACTAAAGGCCAAACAATAAAGGGCCTAAAACCCAAATATCATGGAGTCCTAGGACTAATTAGGACTAAACGGATTAACCCGAAATCAACACCATCGATAGCCAACAAGGACAAAGCATTCTACTAACAACCAGCTAAAGGGGAAATGAATCAACCTAAGGGAAGCTGCAAAAAGGAGAGAATGAAGTGCAGAGGGGAAACACTAAATTGGAGTCAAATTCCCTGTCCAGAAGTAGCAAGCTCCCGAAGCCAAAACAAAAGCAGAACATGTAGGGGAGAGCATTCAGTCGGTTCGGTTTCGAACTGAACTGAATACCAAAAATTGAAAAATCGAATCGCTTAAAAATATAAACCGAATCGAATCAATCATCTAAGAAGAACCGAACTGAACCAAACCGAAAAATATCGGTTCGATTCTGTTTGGTTCCGTTGCATTAAACCAAAAATATTAGAATTTTTATTTTTTTGGGCTGGGTTATGCATCTTGGGCCTTGAGGCTTATACATCTTGCGCTGAAAAATTATTTGGGCCATTTTACTATTCGATTTAATCGGTTTTATTGGTTTTAATCAATAAAAAACCGAACCGAACTGAAAATCGAATATATTCAAATTTTCAAACCAAACCGAACCGGTAAAACTAAAAAATCGAACCGATTGAACTGAAATGACTCGATTTAGTTCGGTTTTTCGGTTCACACCGAAAACTGCACAACCCTAAGAATATGTGAGTCATATAGCAAAGCACAAGATAAACCAAATTAAAAGGGTTAGGACTAGTGCTGAATGAACTGGAAAGTAGCATGATAGAGACATGAGCATCTCATTCTTCTATAACTCCGAATGAATCAAATTAAGTGGTTGTAGCCTGATATTAACTTGTTAGTAACTATACAGTTAATTAAATCCTATCCTATATATTATTTACGGTTATAAAATATATTTTTATTTGTTAACCCTTTGTATTAATAAAAAATAATTAAGAGGATTCTTGGTGAGGAAGATTTTATGGATTGGATTTCACATGTTGGGTATTCCATTAATCATTTTATTTTTTATTTATTATGTAAAAAAAAAGATATATTTAAAATTGAGAAACAACTGAAGCTCAAATGCAATATAGAGTAGTAATTCAGGCTGCTGGCCCCTTATTTGAAATTGTCGTTTGAGTCTTTCTTGGCTTATTAATTTTTGGTCAAGTCCTCTCAGGCAAGCACATCCACAATATTACAAAAAATCTCCTAGTAAGTTCAGTCAATCAACAACCAAAAAATAAAACTCACCCTATAAAAATGATACCAGATTATACTGCTATGCCACAGAATTCAGTTTATATAGCTAAAGATGGATCAAATTCCTTCCAGGGTGCTCCTCATTTTCATCTTTCTATTTATCTTTCCCATGTCAAATTCAGTAGAAGAAAATGTGAAGCAGGCGCTAGTGCAGTTCATGGCCAAACTTTCACCAGGAAATGGCCAAAATAACCAGAACTGGGGCTGGAACTTGACTTCAGATCCCTGCAACGCTGAATGGGTGGGTGTGTCGCAAACCATTAAGAAGATAGTTCGTGATGAGTACAATTTCACTGGAACTCTTGATGCTTCTTCTTTATGCATGGTGAAGTCTCTTTCAGTCTTGAGCCTCATATCAAACAACATTATTGGCATTATACCAGAAGAGATTGGAAATTGCACAAGCCTAACTCGCTTGTATATAAGAAAGAACAAATTTGGGGGTGTCATTCCTGACACTCTTTCACAATTAAGTAACTTGAAAAGGCTCGATATATCAAACAATCACTTCTCTGGTGTGATTTCTACCGTGTCTAGAATTTCAGGCCTGGTATCCTTCCTTGTTCAGGACAATCAGCTTGCTGGGGAAATACCAGAATTTGATTTCGACAATCTTCAGCAATTCAATGTCTCTAACAACAATTTCATCGGTCAAATTCCTGATGTCTGAGGTAGGTTTGATGCAGACAGCTTTTCTGGTAATCCTGCACTATGCGGAAAACCATTACTAAACGCATGCCCACCTTCAGCTGCACCCCATTTGCAGAACCATGAAAAAAAAAATCTTAGTTGTTCTAAACGCACTGCCTTCGCCATTTTGTTAATTAGCCGGTTCACTTGCTCTGGAATAATGTACTTGCAGCCATTGCAGGGAGAGGTTTTCTTTCATTTTAGAAGATTAAGAGCCCTTTTATCTAAATAGACTAGCTAAATTATTGATATTGTGAATATGAACAATACATAATAGTGCTTAGTGCAGAATTACAGTGAGTAATTACAGACAAAATTTATGTTAGATTATATGCAATAACAAAAATTTCACATCATCAATATTATGGATAATCTGATAGGATACTAGAAAAGTTTACTTCCATACTCTTCAATATCCTCTCCATTTCTTGAATAAGACGTTGCGAGATGCTTGAGCTCTGATAGGCTCCTTCCTAGCGATAAAGCCGCCTTCATTTCTAGCTCTTGTCCATTTTCTCGTCCTTCTACCATTCCTTCTGTTATATTAGATTCAATAGTTTATTCCATAAGCTTAAAAAAACCAGCGTTGCTTCGATACATCTCAAACACCATCCCTTCTTGTCCACCATGCTCCATTGTATTCACGATGCTTGCCAGAGCACCAGAAGCAACTCCCACTGTCACAGCCCATGGATTAGTACCCATGAAAGCAGCTCCCAGAGCTCCTAGGCCCGTCAACAAAGGACCAGAAATGGCCAAGATCTTGTGTACTTTCAAGGCTTTTTCCCCCAATTTTAAGTACTCTGCTTTATCTTTGTTCTTAAAATCCCATCAATCTGTCTCATTTCATCTTTCAATTCTCTATTCCAGCCATTTCCATCTATCATCCTACCAAACCCTTTTGCTTGTTTTCGCCTTTGCTGTGGCCAACAAATTGCAGGGTCAACACTTGATGGGAATTTTTCAAGCATAACACCTCGTAAAGGAAGTGGGTATGCTCTATCTAAAGCCAAGACTTTCTCCATTGCTTCATTTACATCATCAATGTTAGGATTGCCGATGGAAAGCATTGTGTGAATCTGGCCATGAAGCTGGTTAAATAATCTAGTTGCATTTCCCTGCTTTTCAGCAAGTTAGGATGGTTGGACGCTGTTCATTATAGCCAACAAACCAATGGTTGCAAGATAAAGAATTGTTAAAGAGACCTTGAGGGCAGCACTTGTGGTTGCAAGTCCACACATGGTAATACCCTTGTTCCAATAATAATGGAATTCTATAGAAAAGTATATATATGTATATATGTAAATTAAATAAATTTATTTTGATAATAAACAAAAACAAATAGAAGTGATAATTCTAGGAAGAAAGAAAAAAAAAAAAAAAGAAGAGGCAAAATGGGGAATTAGCGAGAAAAAGTGCTAGAAGGATCTAAAAAAAAAAAAAAAAAGAGGCGGTTTAGAAAAGGAGGCGGGAGTGGGCACCAGGAGCCACTTCTCACTTGCACTTGCTTCATCGTCCTTTCATAGAAATGTGTAAAGAGAAATCAAAGGGGGTTACCAACAAAGCTACTTCTTTTTCCCCTGCTACCATTTGCTCACAAATCTAGCATTAAAGCTCGTCAATTCTCCTCCAATTCTCGGTCGTCATTGTTCTCAATCCCATATCAGATTAAGAAACCACCATTTTTGTCACTGAATCATAAGGAGAAATTTAGAACCCAGCGCTCAAAACCCTTTTTGCCCTCACTAATTGCATCTCCATTCTACCCAGTCAACCTAGGAATCCACGAAACAATTAGTTAAACTTTCATCTCTAACCAATACCCTAACTTAAATCCTTCCCCTTAGTATTTTTCCTCAAAACCATGAGGGTACCAAATTCAGTCTGTTGTTATTTTAGATTTCTTAATTGCTATCACAAGTAAATGCTCATCATTGCCATCCAATCTATTTCCCATCATCTTGGGTCACTGGACAAATCTATTGTTGTTTGACAAAGGAAACTACATTAATTAAGGTATTTGCTGAATACAGAGCAATCAGAATTGGCAGAAGAGGCAAGCCCATTTGGCTGTCATTGTCGCTCTTTTATATCTCTGTTTTCTTGCTGTTTTGTTTCTTCTAATATTCATAAGCATTATGATTCTAATCCTTTTATTTTCTGCTGCAAAATTGCTTAGATTTCTATGATAATTTGAGGTTTGCAGTATTATAATTTTTGGCTTCTAAGCTTTTGATTTATCTCATCCATTCATACCTTAAGTTCAAGAGGAATTGCCTTGCTAAAAATGTAGAGGATTTGATTACATGTGCACTAAATCAGATTCCTCCTTAAATTTGGATTGTTGTAGAGTGCCCCTAATGAGCCTAAATAGATAGCATATTTCTAACTTCAACTTGAAACCTGATTCTCTTTAATATAATGGGTTGTTTTAAGTTGATTTTTTTCTTGTAGCATGCTATTGTAGCTATAACACTCTCACCGTAGGTAGTCCATACGTTCTACTGTTCCTATGACTAACGTCTATTGCTAGAATGTCTAGAACAACACTTAAACTAGGGTGAGAAGACATAAATTGATGAAATAATGATCAAGAAAAATTAAGAAAAAATAAATGAAATGAAATGTAATTAGGTTAAAGGAGTCGGAACCACGGCGATGGGTGACCGTACCAGGAAGACACTGTGTAAACAGTTGACGACCCCAGACCTATGACGAATCCTAGGAAATAATTTTCGAGATGAAATTAAGGGTTTACTAAGGTACAAATGACATTAAAAATGTCAAAAAAAATTTAGTTAATTGGTACAAGTAAAAATAAAAATGAAATAGATAATATAAAATTAAAGGAATCGTTGGATCGAGGATTTAGTCGGTATTACCGAAAAAGGTTGATTATAACCCGAAGAGGGACATTTTGGTCATTTGGTACATAAAGTTGACTTTTGACTTAAATATTCATTAAAATGAGTGATATTTAAATTTTGAAAATTCCATGAAAACATGAAATTATATACAATGTAATTAAAGGAAACATAAGGGGGAATTATTTGAAATATTAAAAGTTTAATTATTATAATTAATAATTAAATTATTAGTGGGGTATAAATAGGCATTAGAAGACAAATCCATCCACTCAAGTCATCTTCCTCATTTCTCCCTCACCATGACCGAACCTTGTTCTTTCTTTTCCTCCATGATTTCTCTTCATGCAAGCTTCAATTCCTTCCATTCTCACCATGATCCTCACAAGTTCCTTTACAAAAATTAGTCCCCACATTCTAAGGAAACTAGTGATAGTAATTAGAAGAGGTAGAATTGAAGTTTGGCAAGACAAGAATTCTCACAAGTTGAGGTTAGTGCATGTTTTCTTTTCCTTCCTTAATTACATCTTGAATTGAGGTTGAATTGAGTTGGTATGATAAGAAATTTGAAAAAAATGATTAGTAATTGTTAACTCTAGAATTCGGCAGCCTTTGAAAACATGAGAGTTTAACGTTTTCATGCATGTAAATGGTGTTTAGTGTTGTTAATGGTTAAATAGATAAAGTTGTATATGTTAGAAATGTGATTGCATGTGTATATTGTGAATGACAAATTGGAGTTAGGGTTTTGACCTAATTATTAGAGACTTGTGTTGTTGCTGGAATTTAATTGTGTTGAGATGAATTGATGATGTTAGAAGTGCCATGAATGTTGATTTGTAGTTCAGGAGTTGGAGGAAATGAAATTGGAAGTGTAAATTTCTTTGCAGGTTGAGAATTGTTGAATCTAGTATGTGTTTTGAGCCATAACTAAAATTTTGTTACTCCAATTGGTATGAGGCTAATTGGAGATGAAACTAGACATAAAATGCTTCATTTTTCATGAAGAGACTATGCTCAAATTCTGGCAAGAAATTGACCAAATTGTTGTCCCAATCCGGATGACCAAATGATGAACCCAGAAAATTGACCAAATGAATAGTACACATTCATTTAGCCATAACTCCCACTAGACAGGTTTAAATGATCTGAATTTTATACCATTGGAAAGTTTAGATATAGTACTACAACTTTCATAAAGACCACAGAGCCCAGAAATGCCTTAAACTAATTCAAATTATTGGCCCAAGTTAGGTAATAAAACTGCCCAGAACCATATTACCCAGAAATTGCTAGATATAGGCTTACTTGACTAGTTTTGGTAAAGGCACCATAACTTGGTCTACAGAAATCCAAATACAATGAAACTAGTGGCAAAATGTCCACAAGACATCAATCTACGATATTGGTATTTTGACCAAAACCCAGAAATCAAGGGAACTAGGTCACTTGGCTAGATCAAGTTATTATGCAAATTCTGAAAATTGCCTAAGTGACTATTTGACTCCAGGACAGTCTTTTAGTCATATCTCTCACTAGGAAACTTCAATTGGGATGAGACATAATGTTATGGAAGCCTGAGAAATAGAGCTCCAACTTTGTTTTAAACACTTTCCTCAAATTATAAATGTAAGAATCCCAAAAGTTGAGTCAAAGCTACTGACCTGAACTAGGATTCTGTTGGCACAGGGTACTTGAGTCCAGGCCAGTTATTTGACTATAAGTAATTTTACAAAACTTGAAAAATTACAATCTAAAATTCTGAGTAACCATAAGAAATAGGGCAATAAACTCTATGAAGAATACTAAGCCTAAAAGTGATTGCAACATGTCCAATTAAATTGGTAAAATATAACTTCAAAATCTGCCTATCTAAAGAGCTAAAATTAGGAAATGAATCAGTAATGGTTATTTGACTATAACTTGAGCTCTAGAAATCCAAATGATATGATTCAAAAACAGAAAACAAAGACAAGACATAGAGGAATAACTTCCATGAAGGAAGTATTGTAACACCCTTCACCCGACTACAGTGTAGCCGAGCAAGGCATGCTACATTCGGTGCCGGAGCATCCTATTTTATCTTACTTTATTCCTTTAATAATTTTGTTCTCATTATATTTTAATATTAATTATTTTTCTAAGGAGAAACCAGCGCAGTTTTGTCACACCTTACCCCTCTGTAAGGCATAACATGATCCCGTAGAATACCTAATGAACTACCAAACTTCACCTACCGATAACTCATTAAGTACCCTACAAGGGATTTTAAAACAATTTTCTTACTTTTTATAAGTGGTAAGCATTTTCTAATAGATATTAAAATCATTTATTTGAAGTTTTAAAACTAAATTTTTGTCCCATTTTATTTTTCCGCAAATTTTATAGAAATTTCGGCAGAGTGCCGCCTGTATGTTGAGAAAACAGTTCTTTAAATACCTGAAAAAAACACTTCCAATGATTTATCAGAACAACTTCTTCAATTTCACAACCATCCCAATCAATTTCAACATCATTTATCAATTTTCAAAATTCAACAATCATCAATTTCATTCAAATTAATACAAAATACTTCCATTCATATTTCGTTAAAAATAAAACAATTTATATACATCATTACAAAAATTTACATTAAGAGAAATCCAAACCAAAATTTATTACAAGCTTTATACAACTCTATACAACTGCTTATAACCAATTTTACATGTCCATACAGTTACATACATCAAAATAGTTTTTACAATCAGGGTATAAAATATACCCGATAGAACTTTAGGATAGGTCGCTCCACAATCCTCAGCAGCTCACTCTGCTGCTCCTCTAGTCTCTATATCTGCGATAGCAATAACAGCCATCGCTGAGTACTAGGACTCAGTGGTGCACAATATACTAAAATAATCTTTATGCGGAATTTACAACATATTTATTCCAAAATTAAACTGAACATGAGATATAAATTCAAAACATGATTTATAAGATTTTAATCCAAACAATTTCATTTCAAAAACTCTCAAAACACATTTCATAAAAACACACAGTTATATCATGCCATTCGAAACAAATATAATCTCAATAGCCAGAGGCTAAGGAGAAGTCACATCACAAGGCTAACTAGCTCAAATATATGGGAACCCATTCTTTTTCTTCTTTTACTGGCACACACCTCAACACTTTAGCTAGAGAAGGAATCAAAATTCGAAATTGATTTCCTCCACTAGTCATGCTAGTGAGGTGTTCAAATATATAGTCATGACACTGTGGTTTCAAAACTTATCTTAACAATTTACTAAACATTTAATGCTATTTCAAATATATACAAGTAACTTTTAATAATTTGAAACAAAAGCATAATAAATATTTCAATACAATGATGTCACAATTCAATATTTCAATTTATTTAAAACAATGTGCAAAAGAAAATTTACAGAAATTCTATGTTGTACACAAACCTTATATGAGTCACCTCTTGGCCTTGACTCGATCCCTCAGGTTCTTTCCCGGTGTTCTTTTCCACTGAAACACACAGTCTCACAGTGTTTCAGTACCATAACTTAGCATAAATCCAAAAATAAATTCAAATTCACTTTTATCCAGCTTATATATGCTAAACTTGACGTTCTTTAAAATTTGTGTTTCAGGGTTACTATTCATTATACTATTCATTATACTATTCAAGTCAATTTGTTGACTTTCTAAGGCTTAATAGGTATGAGAATTCCAACTATACTCACATACCACATTTTGGTCACCAATTTTATTGGTTTTGGTTGTTTTCTCAAATTTTAAGTCTTTTAGGCAAATTTGCAAATTTTCAATTTTGGTGTCTTATGTTGCACTGTTCCATTGGTCATGTTGCTGTTAGAATTTGGCTAAATTTTCTTTATAGAAATTGTTCCTTGATGTCTTAACTTTATTATCCTTTTTGAATCACTCCATTTGGAGTTTTGTAGCTCAAGTTATAGCTATTTGAATTATGGCTGCCGGATTAGACTTACCCAGATTTTCTAGGCACCAAAATTGGTTCTGGCAGTTTTAGGTCACCAATTTTGGGTGGCTAAATGACTTAGTTAAGGGCATAATTTGGGTTTATGTTCCTCATGAAAGTTTTAGGTCTATATCTCATCTTTCTACTGGTAAAATTTTAGGTCATTTAGACCTGCCTAGCCCAAGTTATGGCCAAATGAACAATAGGTCATTTTTGTACAGGTCAGATTGCCTAAGTTCGGATTTGGTCAATTTGTTCACTAGGTTTTAGTCACTTTTTGGGCATGATTCCTAAATGAAAAATCTGTCATTTTGTGTTTAGTTTCATTCCCAATTAGCCTCACACCAATTGGGCTTATAAATTTTCAGTTTTGGTCCTAAAAGGGACCTTGGTCATGCTGCCTGCATATTGCCCACATCCAATCTGAATCTAAACCTAATTCTAACACTTCCAACACACATCAATTGGTCACAAATGATCATTTTTCATCTCCAACAAAGTCAAACACATCATTTAACAAATTTTCACACTTTTGTCTTCCAAACCTTAGGTGCCAAAACCCTAACTACACTAGTTGTTACATTTAACCAAATCTGAGCATATCAACATCACCTCCACATTCATATAAGCTTGCCTACACTTTTAATCCAATCAAATTCATGCATTACCATAGCAAACCCTAGCTGACCGAAATCCATGATTAGTCATCCACACTTGTTTTTATTTCATTTTAAACATATTTCTAAGTTAATTAGACTAAACATAAACACTAGGCTACAAATTCCAAGTTTAAATGACTAACCTCAATCTTTGATGTCTAATTCTTCAATTCTCTTCTTTTTTCTTTTTCTTTGCTTCTTCAATCCTCTTCTCAAAGCCCAAACACAAGGTTTTATGAAGTGGTTATGGGAGAAATTAGGGTTTAGTAGAGATTGTAAAGCTTGAAACAAGCTTTAATGGTGAAACAAAAAATGGAGGAGCTAGGGAAGGTGGTTGCCCATTTTACATGGGAGAGAAGATGAGGTTTTTTGTTTTAATTTTTATGGATTTTATCTTTTATTAAGTCAATTTGACTTAGTCAAAAATTGTAGGAAATTTTAAATTGATTTGTGATGTCATAATTAGGGGCAAAGTGATGTAATAAAACTTTTAAATTCTCTTTTTTTTTTCCTTTTTTTTTTTATAGTTTCTTTAATTTAATTCTTGATCCTGAACTTTTCTTTTCTCCGATTTTATTTGACAGTTAGGTCAGAAGTCAGCTCCAGGGGTCAATTGACCAAATTGCCCCTTGCCGGTTCGACCCGATTTGCAAATAATTCAATATTTCTTCCGGATCCCTGACCTAATTATTTGACCGGCTTAACAATTCTTTTTCATGATTTTCTCTTTTCCACTGTGTTCACAATAGTCCTAAGGACCGTGGCGTCACATTTTACGGTTCGAAATTCGAGTTTAAATTGACCTCGCAGTCATTCCTGAGAAGGTCACCCATTGCTGTGACTCTCGGCTCTTTTAACTTCTTATGTTCTGTTTTTCTTATTTATACTTAACTAATTGACAATTACTAATTATTTGTGTTCAAGGCTTATCTAGTTGTCTTAGATGTGGTTCTTATCCTCTTAATTATCCGGACCGACACCGGTCACCGGAATAGTATACCAGGCTATGCAAATAGGGGTGTTACAATTCTCTCTTATTTTATTATTGTTTGGCGTATTTCAATATTTACCTGTTTAATAATCTCGACAATATTTTTCACATAATAATTCATCCATACTCATATCATCATTTCAAAAATCATTATGTAATTCAAATCCATACTCATTTGTACAAATTCATTCATGCTTATTACATATATCAAAATTCTCAAGTTTATTAGTTTACATAATTTGCAAACTAATTGTATAAATTCATAATTTACATCACATACCTATTAATTACATTTTCATAATTTACATTACAATACTCTAACTAAGCATTTTATACAACATACAAATTATGACCTATATGGGCCCTATCTACATGCATTGCTGAGGAGGTGACAACTTTGAACACTCTGTAGATCAGAACTCCAAAATCTCTGTTTAGTATTCGCTGGGCTTTACCTTCAGTACCTGCGTGAGGAAACAAATTCATCACGTTAAGCATTGCTGCTTAGTGGTGCAATAATATAACAAGAAAATAATATACAATAAAAAAATTGGATTAAAATTTGGATACTCTGGAATTTAATCTAATTTCATATGATACTTCTAGTATTAACTATCCTTTGTTCTAATTTATTCATCTTCAGAAGTGCTCAATTCTTTCATAATAATTAAATTTTAATATCGTTCCAATTCATTTCAATTCTTTCTGCTAAATAACTAATCTAATTTATTTTAAATATTCTTACTCATTTATTTAATTGCTAATATTTTCAGTTGCTAATATTCTTAACTTATTTCAATAAATTTCACTGCCCAACTAACCTATGACAGGCTGACTAAATTGGATAATGGGTCGTTGGCACTGAACACCGCGGTGCCTCGGGCAGTCATACCATGGGACGCAGAACGTCAACCACGTTGTAGACCCTTATTTTGTGATGAGTATGTGCATTGAGGCCGTGGGAAACCCGATGATGAAAAATTATATGACTGTAAGATGTAATTGGAGGCATGGAGCTGAATTATTAATTCTGTGGCATGATCTTGAAAAAATAAAAATAATAATAAAGTTTTGGGAAAATTAATTTAATTAAATTTAAATAAAATTTTATTTTGTTTAAATTTAATATGGGCAGTTCTTAAATGGATCTAATTAAGTTTAATTGGGCTCTATGGGCCTAAGAAAGCCTAGTTAGGAATTTTAAATGGGACCCATTTAATTATTTTCTAAAAATTAAAATAACAAAATATCTCTCTCCTCCTTGGCCCCACTCTCTTCCTCACTCCCTATTAGTGCCTTCCATTTTTTCCTGTCTTCCTATTAGTTGAAACACCTCACCCATATCCCAGTCTTATTCGAATTCTGCAATCGTAGTTATTTAAGTCATCTAAACTTTATCACCTTAAGACTCCAAACCCTACCACACCTCTTCCTCACTCCCTATTGGTGCCTTCCATTTTTTCCTGTCTTCCTATTGGTTGAAACACCTCACCCATATCCCAGTCTTATTCGAACTCTGCAATCGTAGTTGTTTAAGTCATCTAAACTTTATCATCCTAAGACTCCAAACCCTATCACACCTCTCTTCCAAAACCCTATAAATACCCTACTAGAGAAGGGAAGAAGGAGATGATGGGAGGAAAGGGGTAGAGAAAATTCAGAGTTATAAGAAATTTAGAGATATTTAAGACTCTTTGAGTTCTTCCTTATTATTATTTTTTTCTTCAAGAAGATTTTCATACAAGATTTCTGGAAGGTCAGTTTTTATTGTTTTCTTTTCAAGATCTATGCCACACAATATTTTAATTCTATGCTCTTTGTCTTCAATTTATTTTATATGTTCATATAGATCATGTAATCATGTTTAATTTGAGGGGATACATAACTCTGCATATATTTAGTTTCTGTCTCTCGTACTTTTATTATTTTTCTTTATTTTCTTTATTTTTTTTATTTACAAACAAAATTGGTAAGTAGCCCTAAGGTAAGTACCAAAGAGGGCATTTGCGCGGAGCTTATATGGAGCTAAACGGGAGTAAGCCAGGGATATCATTGCCATACTAGAAGAGAAGACCCTTTTTTAAGGGTAGCTTGCCCCAATGGCAACTGCATTTACCAACAAGTAAGTAGCTCTAAACTTCTCGAATAACCATTGGCATGAAATTGTAGTAATAATAGAACTTTAAAAATTAACTTTGTTTTTAATTTAACTGACTTTTACATGTAATTAATTTAAATAAATACTTTGTAAATTAAAATTAATCTTGTTTGTAAATTAAACTAATATTGGCATGTAAAATAAATTTAATTTAATACTTGGTAATTGTAAAATAAATTTGCATGTTAGAAATCTTTATTAGGTTGTGATTGTTTGGGACTTATGTGATATTAGAATAAATTACACATGTACATAATTAACTTAGTTCAATTATCCTTAGGGTAACTTGGTGAAAATTAATTAATTAGGTTAAATAGAAATATAGGGTTATTTGAAATTGAATTTGTTTGTAAATTAAATTCCCAATAATAAATTAATTTTAGTCATCTGGTAAATATCATTTAAATAATTAGCAACCCCATAGATAGGAATTACTTGTGCATGAAAATTGTATGTAAACAACAACTCTTTTTGTGAATTACTTGCGTGTGTAGGATTAGAATTGCATTTTTTAGGATAAAGTTTAATAAAGGAATAATAAACAAGACTTCTAGAAACATTAGTAGAGGACTGGCACTCGAATTAACGAGGTTAGACCAGGCGTAAGGGGTGCCTAACACCTTCCCCTTACGTACCCACTATCCCGAACCTAGACATTGGGCTATGGTAATGACGGTTATGGAAACTCTGCAAGGAGTAAGTTGCCATCCATGACCCTCGGAAGAAACACTGAATATGTCCCGGTTATTACCCGGGTGGCGACTCCTGTCTATCTATGCCTTCGTGGCATAAATCCTTAGTACCGTGGTAGTGTTATGGGAAGATGGTACTTACCAGTGGTTTGATTCTATTAGGATTGTATGAAGTGCATGTCTAGGAAATGCTGTTTAAGGAGGTGGTACTTAAGTGAGACCATTGTGACTCCACTATCTTTCCTGGGCATTACCTGGTGCATTTTATATAATTCTAATGGATGATATTTCGCCTCACGCCCCACCCCCACACACGTATGCAGTTAGTATGGCTAAAAAGCCATGATAATACATAATCGGGTATAAAAGCCATGAGTGCGAGCATAAAGCCATGAGTGCGGGCATAAAGCCATGAATACGGGCATAAAGCCTTTCACAGTACTGCTAAAACAATACCCAATTGGCGTGCCAATTTGACAAACATGTCTAGGCAATACATGGGCACATAAGTACCATTAAATATTAATATGTCTTCTTATTTCATTATTTCATTATAAGTTCCAATTATAATTTATAACGTTTTAATTTTGTTCTTAGCAGAAGTATAAATTTCTAAATCACAATTCTATATAGTTTATGCATTCATCATAATTCATACATTCCTTGCATCATTCATTTTGATCTCAATTTGCAACAATGGTGTTCATGTACCATTGTATTCAAAATATTCTTTTTATTTCTCATATGCCCTTTATTATGCAAAGTATAAATTTTTAGCTACAAAAGAGGCATAAGCTCTAACTATTTATTTTTTTCATGATTTAGGTGCATTATCATTCATATTTCAAGTAGTCCATGAATGTTTCATGGATTTCAAATTTAGCTAAGTTTCCTTAAATCCTATTGTCACTCAATTCCAAAAATTTAAATTAACTATTTATATTATCTATATATTAACCATTACAATAGCTTTCTAATTATTATACCATTTCCTATATTATTGACTACAATAGTTCTTATAGTTTGTCCTTCTACTTCACATATTTTAGTGGTTAATATTTATTTGACCATCTCCATTCAAAAGTTGACTTTTTTTTTTTATAATAAATTTGTGGAGCCTAAGTTCACCAAGATATCACATTTTGCATTTTATTTTTGTTAACATTGATTGCCAAACTTAATTCCTAGCCTCCTAGGTTTTATTTCAAATTTTCAGAATTTGAGAACCAAATTCACTGTTCCATTGGACCTTGCTACAGTAAAAATTTGACAAATCTTTCTTCATGAAAGTTGTTCCTTATTGTGTCTAGTTACATTTTACTTTTTGAATCACCTCATTTGTAGTTTTCTAACTCAAGTTATGGCTATTTCACCATAACTGGTCGAATTGCCTTTACCTAGAATTTCTGGGCAATTTTAATTCTGCCAGATTTGGTAGTTTAACTTTGGTTAGCAATTTCATTTAGTTAAGTCTAGAATTTGAGTTTGTATTCTACATGAAAGTTGTTCTAAATTGCCTAAGCTTTCCATTGATATAAATTTCAGGTCAATTGGACCTTTCTACACTGAGTTATGACTAAATGAATAAACACTGTTCATTTGATCATTTTGCCCAGGCAGAATTGATGCTACCCGGATTTGGTCAATTTTTAGGGCATCCTAAGTTTGTTTTCTGGACAGGTTTCCTTCATCAAAGTTGTGCCATTATGTGTCTAATTTCATCTCCAATTGGCCTTGCACCAATTAAACCTACACAACTCAAGTTATAGCTACCCTAACTTGCTGGACTCACATCCAGACCTGCAGGGCACCCAGGGCAGCACATCTAACCTCAATTCCCATGGCACAAATCACTTTATTTCCTAATCAAACATAGTCAAATGGTCACTAATTGACCATTAGAACTTCAATTGACCATCAATATGGCCAAACCCTAATATAGCTCAAAACCCTAATTTTCAATACCTCAATTCATGCATAAGACCTTATAATTCAACTTCTACCATAAACAACTCATCAAGGACATTACTAATCAAATTTAATTCCATCAAAATCATAATTTCCTCAAGGTTCCTCATGTCTGCCAAAAATTAGAATGTTCCTAACATGCATATTTTCTTCAAATTTTCTAACTTAACTTAAAGTTCAAATAAAAAATATAAAGAGAGAAGTAAGAGATTTAGCACTAACCTTGTTAGAACTCCCTCTTGAGCTTGCTAATCTTCAAGATTTTTCCCTCAAATTGCTGCCTCAAGACTATTCTAGTTGCAAGGATCAAGTTTAGTGAAGGTGGGATGAGGTTTATGGTGTGAAATAAGGGTTATAAAGAGAGAGAAAGGAGAAAGCTCTAATGGAGTTGAGAGGAAAAGGGGATGCCGAACCAAGAAGAAGAAGAACAGAAAATTTGATTTATTTTTTTGTCTCAATTATTGATAATTATTCCTTTTAAGTTGCTTGGTTAATTCCCATTGGTTAGGATTTTAAGTTTATTCATTTATGACATCATAACAATGTCATAAATGTGAGTTTTGTTTTATTTTCAATTCTTTTCTTTTCTACTTAATTTCAATTCAATTTTTAACAATATTTATTCATATTTTATGTCATAATAATTATTTACTTAACTGGACAAGTCTGTCAAAAATCATCTCCGAAGACGAAATGACCAAAATGCCCTCCGTTTGGCTTATTGAGCAAAAATCGTCTGTACCGATCAAAAAATTTTTCTAAGCCTTTTCTTGGCATTCTAATGCCATAGAAATCTCAATGACTCTTCTCTGAAGTCCAAAAATTATTTATGAATTTTCTCCCTGGTTTAGGGCTCCTAGCTGCAAAGACAGCAACTTCCCACTGGGTTACCCATCGCTAGGGTACGGGCTCATTTAACTTGGTTGTATTTTATTTCTAAAATTTTTCCTAATTTTTCTTATTATTATTTGAGTTATTTATGACTCCTCACTCTAGTCTAAATATTTTTCCAGACGTTCTAGCTAGGGCTGAGCAGAATTCGGTTCAAACTGAAAAATCGAACCGAACCGAGTCAATTCGGTTTAATCGGTTCGGTTTTAAAATTAAATCGGTTCGGTTCGGTTTTACATTATAAAAATTTCGGTTATTTCGGTTCAGTTCGGTTTTGAAGAAAAAAAAATCGGTTAAACCGAACCGAACCGAATAGTAATTTATATAGTCAAATCAAATTAAATCGAACCGAATCGATTTTTGAATTGATTTATTTTTATGGAAAATTTATGAATTATATTTAATTTTATATATATTAATTATTTAATTTCATTGATTAATGGTTATTAGGTTCAAACCAAAGTTAAAATTAGACCAAATAACTTAAAAATAAAGTCTAAATTAAAAAATCAAACCGATCGATTTAAACCGAACCGAACCGAAATAGAGCGGTTCGGTTTGATTCGATTTTTCACCCATTTCGGTTTCTAAAATTTACGGTTTGGTTTTTATAATTTAATTCGGTTCGGTTCGATTCGGTTTGAACCGAATGCTCACCCCTAGTTCTAGTTGTTCAGACCGACACCAGTCATTGAAACAGTAGATAGTACGGAATTGCTACAGTGAGGGTGTTACAAGTATGGCCAAACAGTGGCCACAAAGTGATCAAATTGATAGGTAAAGTTGAGACATTAAAACTGAACCTAGAGAAAGGTTCACAAGACAAACTATTTTATGGTAGGGTTTTAACCCTAATGTGTTACTAAATACTAAATTACATGAAATAGATGTGGGACCCACTTTCCCACTACAACTTGACATGAAATCTCTAATAAGTAATTAATAATACTTAATTGCCCAAAGTAAACCTAGGCTTATGTATATAGTTTGGATCGATTGGTATACCAATTAGGGACTACAGATAGCAGTACTGCATATATGAATAATCATTGATTGACAAAATATATCTGATATGATTGTTCTACAGGTTATATGCCTGCCCGTTGGCCATTGAGCCTAATTTCATTTCTGGCTTTGAAAGTCTATCCGCTGGCCTTGTGCCTGACATGACAGTTGTATACAAGGTAGATATATGGTTGTCTAACCAGTATACTCCTGTGTATCTAGCCTTTATAGTCTGTTACAGGTTACTAGGGTACTGATATAATTTTAAAGAGACTGAAAATGAAATAAATGTACAGATAAGATCCTGATAAATAAATTGATCCCAAAGTCAAATAAATTTATAAAGACTTAGAATTTAAGAAATTTGCCTAGAATTACTATTTTTAATTATACGGTTATTTTTCTTTAAAGTTATGCACCACTAAGCAATTCGCTTAGCGCGTTGGTTTTCCATTGCGTAGGTACTAGAGACCAGGCACAGCCACAGCAGCAGTTGCAATAGTAGTGCCCTGACAGAGGTTTGATCAGATCTGACAGTGTCTGCTAGTCACCACAGCAGAGTAGTTTTGATAGGACCCATGTATATTTAGTTTTGCATTTTGTTTATTGTATATAAGTAAATGATGTTGTAACATCCTCACTTAAGATAATCCGTACGTTCTACTGTTCCGGTGACCAATGTCAGTCTGGGCAGCTAGAATATTTGGAATTATAATTAGACTAGAGTGAGGAGTTATAAATAAACAAAATAATGATAAGAAAAATTGAGAAAAATTTTTAGAAATGAAATGCACTAAGGTTAAATGAGCTGTAGCCCCAGTGATGAGTGACCCTAACGGGAAGTGACGGTGAAGGCCGTTAGTAATCCTAGACCCGGGGAAAACTCCATGAAATAATTTTTGAGATCTCAAAGAAGGATTATTGGGGGTCTCAATGACAATAAAATGCTAAGAAAACACAAGGAAAATTTAATTAATCGGTACACACAATTTTAGCTCGTTAAGCCAAACGGAGGGCATTTTGGTCATTTCGTCTTCAGAGATGATTTTTGGCTAACTTGTCCAATTAAGTATATAAATTATATGATATCAAATATGAATAAACATTGCTAAAAATGAAATTAAAAGTGAGTAGTAAAGAGAAGAAAATAAATAAAAATAATATTGTTTTATTAGGTAAGCATGAGGTCATTTAAAATTTTTGGGCCAATCAAAATGCAATAAAATCACTTATAATACATTAAAAGAAAGAAAAGAAGTCAAAAAACTCTAGAAAAAGCCAGCAGCCACCTTCTTCCTCTTCATGCCGAAATTGTTTCCTCATCCCTCTCCTCCATTGCCAAGTTTTCCAAAGCTTAGTTCCTTGGTTTTTCTTCAACCAAACCCTATGTTCCCAACACAAAACCTTAATCTTTTATCATAGTGAAGCTTTTGGGAGCAAAACGAAGTAAAAAGGAAGAGCTTTTACAAGCTTGGAATTGACTCCATTCAAGGTTAGTGCCCAATTTATTCTCTCTCTCACTCAATTCATGTTTAAGGACATGATATAAGTTGAAATTATAAGTTTAATGCATAAATTGAACTTTGAGAACTTGGAGACTTGAACAAAATTAGGGTTTACTCATGTAATGGTATATGAACATTGTAATGGTCAATTAGTGACCATTTAACTATATGTGATGAGGAATTGAAGTGATTTAGGACAATGGAATTGAGGTTAGGTATGCTGCCCTTGGTGACCTGCAGGGCTGAGTGTGAGTCCAGCAGGTTTGGACAGCTGTAACTTGAAAGGTGTAGATGCAATTGGTGCAAGGCCAATTGGACATGAAACTAGACCCTAATGGCACAACTTTGGTGAAGAAATCTTGCTCAAAAAACCAACCCAAGTTGACCTAAAAACTACTATAATCCCGGTGACCAACATGCTGTCCCTGGAAAATGACCAAATAAACAGTGTTTGTTCAAATGGTCATAACTCAGTGTAGAAAAGTTCAATTGACCTGAATTTTTACCAGTAGAAATCTGAGACATAGCCCTACAACTTTCATAAAGAAAATAAACCCAAATTTTAACCATAATATATCAAAAAACTAACCTGCAGTCAGTGTACAAAAACTGCAGAATTGATTCTGCCCAGAAATTCTTGAAAAATTGTAATTCGGCCAGTTATGGTGTTTAGGCCATAACTTAAACTACAAAACTCCAAATGGATTGATTCAAAAAAAGAAATATAACTAGACACAATAAGGAACAATTTTGATGAAGAATATTTGGCCAAATTCTCACTGTAGAATGGCCTAATAGAACAGTGAACTTTAACACTCAAAACTGAAATTTCTGAATTATTCTCCATTGGTTTTAAGTATTGTTTGGCAACTAATGCCAACACTTTTGTAAACCAAAATGTGGTATCTTGGTGAACTTAGGTTCAACAAATCTATTATAAATTAAAAAGTCAACCTTTGAGTGAAATTAGTCAAGTGAATAGTGACCTCTATATTATAAAAATAAATAATTGAATCATTAACTGTGTAAAATGCCCTAGTATGCCTAGAATGATTGATTTGGATAGGTTGGCATGCCAATAGGGTTCAGTTAGCAGTACTGCACATGGCATTATGCCATTCTATGATTTTATGGCTTTAGCCATTCTGATATCAGTGTGATAGTTGGCCTTGTGCCCAATGTTTATTACAGCTTATTAGCTGTTCTGTTGCACACCGGGAGACACAATGTGACCGATGGTGTGATAGCCCGAGTTACTTGGTACCCAGTGCCAGTCGACTAGTATAGGTTACTTGGGCAATCAAAATAAATCTTACTAAATTTTAATCAAATAATACTATAATAATTGCCAGGAACTTAGTCTACATAAAATGTCAATATACATTCTGCATATCTATTTTATTTTAGCTATTTTATTTTATATTGGCACCACTAAGTAGAATTGCTTAGCGCGTCGCTTTTGCCACGCGCAGGTACTGGAGACATAGCTGGGGAGTCCAGCAGACCTCAGACCGGGTGATTTGTCAGATCTGCACAGAGTCCAGAGTCACATCATATCTGTAGTGCACTTGGTAGGATATTAGGATTTTGGATTGTATTTTGTACTTTACATTTTGTACTAGTTCTTGATTGTAATTACAAACTCATGAAATCATATGATAATGTAAATATATAAAATTTCATGTTACTGTAATTATCAGTATATTTTATTAAAAAATAAAATGTTGGGGAAATATTCATGAAATTGATTCGAATTGTGATGTGAACAAAAATTTTTGAAAATTGTGTTGAGATTTGAAGATTGAGTTGATATGGATGTATATTGGAGTTCTGGATCTAAGAACCATATTGGAAGTGTTTCTTTTAACAGGTTCAGAAGAACTGTTTTCCAATTTACAGCCGGCACTCTACTGGATTTTCTATAAAAATTTATGGAAAATTCAGATTAATCAAATTTGTAAATAAATGATATAATTGGTAAATTTTTGCACTTGATGAATAATAAATAAATAAATTAAGGAGGGTAAATTATTATAAAATAAGATATGGTGCTCCGGCACACTGTGTGACATATCTTGCTCGGTTACACTGTAGACGAGTAAGGGGTGTCACAGATGTAAATCTTTTTGAGATATGTAATTAAATTTTGATATTGTAAATAAATTGTAAATTATTGTAGATGAATTTCATATGAATGGAATAAAGAATATTTACTTGAAATGGATATGAGCAAATTATATGAGTACATGATGACATGATATGATGTATATATGGAAATATGAAATGGTTATGAAATTGTTTTTAACAAGTAAACATGGGAACCCACAAGATGCTAATAAAACAGAGGAAGCTCTACTCGGGTATCCACAGAAATAATTTGTGATTTAAAAAAAAAAATTTATCACATATTTTTTATGAAATTTAAAATTAACAATGGACAGGACATGATAAGATTGGGTGCTCCGGCATCGAATGTGACATGCTTTACTCGGCTACACTGTAGATGGGTAAGGGGTATCACATTTAGTGATATCAGAGCAGAGGTTTAGGCGGTCCTAGACCTAGATAGATAGAAAGAAATAGTTTGCATCACATGTATGGGCCTTTAAATACAGTCGATGTGACACTAATGCAGATATGTTCTTTGTCTATTTTATAGGATCGATGGCATCTGATCCTTCAGAGCACGGGTCGCCTAGACCGATCGAGGAGGAGGTAGAGAGTCACACACCTACACCTGCTCCTAGTAGGAAGCAAAGCATCAGAGCCGAGTCATCTATGGGTGCTATGTGTAGAGCATAGCAGGCCTTCCTGGAACAAATGACACAGCTGCTCCGTCAGGTCACCGGAGCCATACCTCAGCCACAGCCACCTCTACCTCCACAGCCTCAACCACAGCCACCGCCACTGGTATAGCCACCACTACTCCTACTGCCGCAACCCGTACACAGGTCCCCATTAGAGAGACTATGGAAATATGGGGCAGTTGACTTCAAGGGTAAGAAGGAGGATGATCCAGCTGCCACAGAGTATTTACTGGAGAGGATAGAGAGGGTATTGCAGCAGCTACACTGCACCCCAGAGCAGCAGTTGGAGTGTGCTCTGTCATTACTTCAGGAGGATGCATATCGGTGGTGGTTGACAGTATCGAGGGTAGTACAGTCTGCACAGATCACTTGGGATTTCTTCTTGGTAGAATTTAGGAAGAAATATGTTAGCTATGTGTATTTAGAGGCCAGAAGGAGAGAATTTCTGGCACTGAGATAGAGACAGCTTACAGTCTCTAAATATGAGCAGGAATTTATGAGACTTAGTGGATATGCATTGGAGATAATGCCCACAGAGGTTGATAGATGCAGGAGATTTGAGGACGGATTAAATGATAACATCAGACTGATAGTCATATCTCATCACTTCATAGACTTCTCTCTGTTAGTAGCATCAGCTCTAGATGTGGAGAGAGTAAGAAATGAGAAGCAGTCCAGGAGAGATAAATAGCGTAAGAGAGGTCCTGGACCAGGCTAGTTTAGTGCACCAGCTACTGTTAGTAAAAAGCCTAAGGATTCACAGAGCCAGACATAAGGCCAGAGGGGCCAGTCTGGAGTATTTGTAGCTAGTTCCCCGGGTACAGTGACAAGGGAATCAATCCCAGTGCCAAAATGTACCCACTGTGGTAGGAGACATAGAGGGGAGTGTAGACTATTGACTGGGAGATGTTTCAGATGTGGATTTACGGATCATTTCTTATGAGATTGTCCACAGAGGAGTGCTCCCACTGCTCTACCATCGACTGAGAGGTCTACCTTGACAGTGCAGAGGGGTAGAAGACCTATGAGGCTTGAGATAGCTAGTACATCATAAAGGGCTTCTGAGACGATAGAATAGCCCGAGGTTGGAGTAGCACCCCGTGTATATGCTATGGCTCGGGAGGAGTCAGATCCGATAGACGTTATCAGAGGTACATTTTCTATTTATAATACCTTTACATATGTATTGATAGACCCTAATTATATTCACTCCTATATATGCATTGTACCTCCTATTGAAAGAGGATACCGATAGATGGGTTAGAAGATGACATACTTGTCACCAAACCTTTAGGCTATAAGGTGATGGTAGATTATCAACCGAAAAGGATCATATTAAAAATAATGGATGGAAATAAGAGAGAGACTATATATGAGATGAAAGAGGATGAGTGCAGAACTGATTGAGGATAAGTATAGAAAAAAATCTGATTTATTGGGATATACCGTGGTAACCACGTAATGTTCTCGATGTTTGTACTGTAAGCTGCAGATTACAGTACCGAATTGAAACTATTGTGTAGAGCTACGTATTTTCAATAGTAAATCGAGATGAGGATAAGATTATAGAGCTAGGTCTAGTAAGACAGACTAAAGAGAAAGTGAAGTATTATAACACGAAAAAGCAGAGAGACAAGGAGATAGCAGTTCCTCGATTATTTACACTGAGTAAATTTTGAGGACAAAATTTTATTTAGAGGGGAAGAATTATAACACCCTCACCATAGGTAGTCCATACGTTCTACTGTTCCGATGACTAACGTCTGTTCGGACAGCTAGAATATCTGAAACAACACTTAAACTAGGGCGAGGAGACATAAATTGATGAAATAAAGACTAAAAAAAATTAAGGGAAATAAAAAGAAATGAAATGTAATTAGGTTAAAGGAGACGGAACCATGGTAATGGGTAACCGTACTGGGAAGTCACTGCGTAGACAGTTGACGACCCTAGACCTATGAGAAACCCTAGAAAAAAATTTTCGAGACGAAATTGAGAGTTTACTAAGGTACAAATGATATCAAAAATGTCAAAAAAAAAAAAATTAATTGGTACAGGTAAAAATAAAAATGAAATAGATAATATAAAATTAAAGGAACCGTCGGATCGGGGATTTAGTCGGTATTATTGAAAAAGGTTGACTATAACCCAAAGAGGGGCATTTTGGTCATTTGGCACATAGAGTTGACTTTTGACCTAAATGTCCATTAAAATGAGTGATATTTAAATTTTGAAAATCCCATGAAAACATGAAATTATATGTAAGGTAATTAAAGAAAACATAAGGGGGAATTATTTGAAATATTAAAAGTTTAATTATTATAATTAATAATTAAATTATTAGTGGGGTATAAATAGGCATTAGAAGACAAATCTATCCACTCAAGTCATCTTCCTCACTTCTTCCTCACCATGGCTGAACCTTGTTCTTTCTTTTCCTCCATGATTTCTCTTCATGCAAGCTTCAATTCCTTCCATTCTCACCATGATCCTCATAAGTTTCTTAACAAAAATTAGTCCCCACATCCTAAGGAAACTAGTGATAGTAATTAGAAGAGGTAGAATTGAAGTTTGGCAAGATAAGAATTCTCACAAGTTGAGGTTAGTGCATGTTTTCTTTTCCTTCCTTAGTTACATCTTGAATTGAGGTTGAATTGAGTTGGTATGATGAGAAATTTAAAGAAAATGATGAGTAATTGTAAACCCTAGAATTCAGCAGCCTTTGGAAACATGAGAGTTTAATGTTTTCATGCATGTAAATGGTGTTTAGTGTTGTTAATGGTTAAATAGATGAAGTTGTATATGTTAGAAATGTGATTGCATGTGTATATTATGAATGACAAATTGGAGTTAGGGTTTTGACCTAATTGTTAGAGACTTTTGTTGTTGCTAGAATTTGATTGTGTTGAGATGAATTGATGATGTTAGAAGTGCCATGAATGTTGATTTGTAGTTTGGGAGTTGGGGGAAATGAAATTGGAAGTGTAAATTTCTTTGCAGGTTGAGAATTGTTAAATCTAGTATGTGTTTTGAGCCATAACCGAAATTGTGCTGCTCTAATTGGTATGAGGCCAATTGGAGATGAAACTAGACCTAAAATGCTTCATTTTTTATGAAGAGACCATGCCCAAATTCTGCCCAGAAATTGACCAAATTGTTGTCCCAATCCGGATGACCAAATGATGAACCTAGAAAATTGACCAAATGAATAGTACACATTCATTTGGCCATAACTCCCACTAGATAGATCCAAATGACCTGAATTTCATACCATTGGAAAGCTTAGATATAGGATTACAACTTTCATGAAGACCACAGAGCTCGGAAATGCCTTAAACTAATTCAAATTATTGGCCTAAGTTAGGTATCAAAACTGCCCAGAACCATATTGCCCAGAAATTACTAGATATAGGCTTACTTGACCAGTTTTGGCAAAGAGGCCATAGCTTGGTCTACAGAAATCCAAATACAATGAAACCGGTGGTAAAATGTCCATAAGACATCAATATACAATATTGGTATTTTGACTAAAACCCATAAATCAAGGAAACTAAGTTAATTAGCTAGATCAATTTAGTATGCAAATTCTGAAAATTGCCTAAGTGACCATTTGACTCTAGGATAGTCTTTTAGTCATATCTCTCACTAGGAAACTTCAATTGGGATGAGCCATATTGTTCTGGAAACCTGAGAAATAGAGCTCCAACTTTGTTTTAGACACTTTCCTCAAATTATAAATGTAAGAATCCCAAAAGTTGAGTCAAAGCTACTGACTTGAACTAGGATCCTGTTAGCACATGGTACTTGAGTCCAGGCCAGTGATTTGGCTATAAGTAATTCTTAAAAACTTGAAAAATTACAATATAAAATTTTGAGTCACCATAAGACATAGGGCAATAAACTCTATGAAGAATACTAAACCTAAAAGTGACTGTAACATGTCCAATTAAATTGGTAAAATATAACTTCAAAATCTTCCTATATAAAGAGCTAGAATTAGGAAGTGAACCAGTTATGGTTATTTGAACATAACTTGAGTTCCAGAAATCCAAATGACATGATTCAAAAAGGGAAAACAAAAATAAGACATAGATGAACAACTTCCATGAAGGAAGTATGGCCAAACAATGGCCACAAAGTGATCAAATTGATAGGTAAAGTTGAGACATTAAAACTAAACCCTAAAGAAAGGTTCATAAGACAAACTATTTTATGGTAGGGTTTTAACCCTAGTATGTTACTAAACACTAAATTACATGAAATAAGTATGTGAAACCCACTTTTCCACTACAACTTGACATGAAATCTCTAATAAGTAATTAATAATGCTTAATTACCCAAAGTAAACCTAGGCTTATGTATATAGTTTGGATCGATTGGTATACTAATTAGGGACTATAGATAGCAGTACTGCATCCATGAATAATCATTGATTGGCAAAATATGTCTGATATAATTGTTCTATAGGTTATATGCTTGCCCGTTGGCCATTGAGCCTAATTTCATTTCTGGCTTTGAAAGCCTGCCCACTGGCCATGTGCCTGACATGACAGTTGTATACAGGGTAGACATATGGTTGTCTAACCAGTATACTCCCATATATCCAGCCTTTATACTCTATTATAGGTTACTTGGGCACTGATATAATTTTAAAGAGACTAAAAATAAAATAAATGTACAGATAAGATCCTGATAAATAAATTGATCCCAAAGTCAAATAAATTTATAAAGACTTAGAATTTAAGAAATTTGCCTAGAATTACTATTTTTAATTTTACAATTATTTTTCTTTAAAGTTATGCACCACTAAGCAATTCGCTTAGCGCGTTGGTTTTCCATTGCATAGGTATTGGAGACCAGGCACAGCCACAGCGACAGCCACAGCAGTAGTGCCCTGATAGAGATTTGATCAGATCTAATAGTGTCTGCTAGTCACCTCAGCAGAGTAATTTTGGTAGGGCCCCTGTATATTTAGTTTTGCATTTTATTTATTGTATATAAGTAAATGATGTAAATCTTTTTGAGATATGTAATTAAATTTTGATATTGTAAATAAATTGTAAATTATTGTAGATGAATTTCATATGAATGGAATAAAAAATATTTACTTGAAATGGATATGAGCAAATTATATGAGTACATGATGACATGATATGATGTATGAAAATATGAATTAGTTATGAAATTGTTTTTGACAAGTAAACATGGGAACCCGCAAGATGTTAGTAAAACAGAGGAGGCTCTGCCCAGGTATCCACATAAATAATTTGTTATTTAAAAAAAAAAAATTTACCACATATTTTCTATGAAATTTAAAATTAATAATGGACAGAAAAGGATAAGATAGGGTGCTCCGGCACAGAATGTAGCACGCTTTACTCGGTTATACTGTAGACGGGTAAGGGGTATCACAGTAGCCAAGTAGTAGACTACAATACTTGTTATTAAGCTAACAGTATGTGTGCGATTTAGGATCTTAATCCTTATAGCAACAATTTGTTTAATCTACCATAATCCTGGACTATGCACAGTGTATCTTTAGTCTAGAAAATGCTTGCTAGGTTCATTGGTTGTGAAGGACAATTTAGTAGACTATAATTAAAATAGCAAAAACAATATTTAATGCGCTGGGACTTTGAATTTACAGAAAAAAAAAAATAAAAGAAAGAAAGACAAAATTCCAAGATAAAAATAATAAAAGAAAGAAAGACAAAATTCCAAGATTTTCTTATTTAACTAGTTAGCAAGTAGTTGTTACTAAAAATTATTTATTAGTAGTAAGATAAGCAGATATGAAAATACAGTTCTTGACAGGATACTATTTTAGGCTAATTGGTTTTCCATTTTATTCATTCAATGTTTATGTTATTCCAAGCTTTAGAAGCCCAAGGATACTACTGTACATTTAAAGTCAATTATTATTATTATTATTATTATTATTATTATTATTATTATTATTATTATTATTATTACACAGGTCACCTAAATTGTTAGTCTTGATTCTTGATTTGTTGGATCTTTGAAGCATCTAGAGCATAAAGCTTAAATACTTTTTTGGCATGTACGTTTTCCTTTTAATCTTATCAGATGTTTATTTATTTATTTTCTGAAATGGAAATGAAAGTGGTTACATCTATGCAGCTTTATAGACATGATCGGTGTTGTTAGCTTAAGATCCTAGTAAGAATTTTTAATATATTTAATGTCCCAGGGGAAGGTTCAGTTTTCAAGGGCAGTAGTGTTTTTGAATTTTCGATAGAATTTAGAGAGAATTCAAAATAGAATTATGAACATTAAGCTTATTCTTAAGTAGGCTATTAAATAAATGAATAGTTTAGTATTTAAATGGTATCATGTGACCAACTATTAGTGGGAATCAATTAATTAGTCTATATTTGAGAGCTACGTAGACCTGATCTTCCATTTTGTAAATGGAGGTACGTAAGCAACCTCCGGATGCGGTCTAAAGTCAGTAAATCTTATTATCTTTCTTCTAAGTGCTTTCTTTTTGGCTTCTCTTTTAATTTCCCTTTCATGTGTTCTAATTGGAGGTATTTTTGGTCTTTGAATTTTTGCCCTCTATCGTGTGTTAAGGAAATGATACAGATCATATACTATGTTCTTTTTATTTGTTTAGATGACTTTCATATGCTTAATATTTGATTTTAATTGTTGGTTTCTTAGGAAAATTGTTCTAGAAATTTAAGTTTTATAGTAAGTTTATGTTTAGTTAATCAATTATTAACAGAAACTCTGTCTGTTTGTATTTAGATTATGCATGTCCTAGTTTGGGAGGATGGGTGTGACACATGGTAGCAGCAGTGAGAGTGATAAGATTAATGGAATTTAAAAGAAGGTGATTCCAGTTATCACGCTGCTCTCCAATGTTTTTGTGCATCTCCACTCTACCTGCCGCAGCCTCCATGATTGAATAAAGCTTAGCAATCACCAAGGGATCAGAATTATTTGCAGAATTATTAACATTTATCCTAGAAATTGACTCCTTTTCCATCTGGGTAGTGGCAGTTGTGGGAATTCTGAAATCACCCCTGAAGCTTAATTCTTCCATCAAGCCTCTATTGGAGAGCTTGGGGAAAGAGAGAGGGATAATCCGAAATTTGGGTTTATTTATAGTGGCTTTAATCGTTGCTTTGTACAAACACGATGGAGAAGAAGATGATGAAGAAGCTGAGAGCAGCATACTTGAAGCTTGAAGGGTTGCCATGCCTTCTTACTATGATTTTATAATATAATCACAATGAAGAAATATTTTTTGGATGGTGATGCAATTGGTTACTGAGAAAATGGGCTAGGTTTTGGAGAAAATTTGAAGACATGAAGGGAGTGCTTTTTGGGTTTGAGGTATCAATTGATTGCTTTTTGGATTTGAGGTATCAATTGATATGGTATCTATGTAAGGTGGAGGAAGTTGCTGAAAAATCTTGAAACTTGGAATTTTTAATTGGGAAATTAGACTAATTCCTCTTCTCAAGTTCAATTGGTTTTAAGATTAGACTAAGTAAGTGTCCCTCAATTTGGCTGCATTTGGTGCCCTTGTGGAGAGCTGAGCATTCCTACTTTGACTATCAGCAGTCAACACAATAACGAGCTGATTTAAACAGACAAGCCAACGAGACCAGTACCTGAAGGGACAAGGCCGTATTTTCGGAGCTAATACATTACATCAGGGAAAATATTATCATTATAATATTCCTACAAGGTTTCATATAATAAGAACTCTATTATAAGACAGCAGCTAGCACAAATATATTGAGTTATTCATCTTCACCATTAAATTTATTACAATTTACAGAAATTTGATGAATTTGTATGAACTAAAGATTTTATTTGATCCCATCTTATTAAACACAGTTATTTCAAAATTAGAGAAAGGAAAATAAGAGAAATGGAGAACTGAGAATTTTCTGAATAAAATTGATTTATATATTTATGAAAAATTTTTTGTTAGATTATGTACAAAAATCAACATATTTATTGTGTCAAGTTAACTGGACTATGATTAAACTACTAACAATCAGAAAAGCTTGCTAGCAAACTCTTCAGCAGCCTTCCCATTTCTTGAAGAAGAAGATGCTGCGAGATTCCTTAGCTCTGAGAGGCTCCTGCCTAACTGTAGAGCCACTTTGATTTCAAGCATTTCTCCATTTTCTCTTGTCCTCACATCTCTTTCATTTATATTTGATTCTATTGTCTCTTCCACAAGCTTGAAGAAACCAGCAGTGCTCCTATACATCTCAAATACCATCCCAACTTGCCCTCCGTGCTCTATTGTATTCACAATGCTCGCCGAAGCGCCACCAACGACTCCCACTATCACAGCCCATGGATTTGTACCCACAAAAGCAGACCCCATAGCTGCAAGGCCGGTTAATAAAGGACCTGAAATTGCCAATATCTTGTTTACTTTTAGGGCTATTTCACCTAACCTCAAGTAATCTGCCTTGTCCTTCCTCTTCAAAACCCCAACAATCTCTCTCATTTCATCTTCCATCTTTCTATTCCAACCATTTCCATCCATCTTCCTTCCAAGCCTTTTGACTTTTTTCTGCTTTTGTTGTGGCCACCAAACTGCAGGCTTCACAGTTGATGGGAATTTTTCAAGCATATCACCTAGTAATGGAAGTGGGTATGCCTTGTCTAGAGCCAAAACATTCTCCATTGCTTCATTCACATCACTAATAGTAGGATTGCCAATAGCCAACATTGTGTGAATCTGAGCATTAAGCTGCTTGAACAACCTGGAAGCGTTTCTTTGTTCTTCAGCTAGTTGAGAAGGTTGGATGCTGTTCATTATTGCCAGCATACCAGTAGCAGCAAGATAGAGTACTGTTGAGGAGACCTTGAAGGCTACAAGTGGTGCACCACTCGCATTTACGGCTGCAAGTCCACACATGGTAGCAGCAGTGAGAGTAACAGCATTAATGGAAGTCAAAAGAAGATTGTTCCAGTTATCTCGCTGCTCTCCAATATTCTTATGCATCTCCACCCTATCTGCCACGACCTCCATTATTGCATAGAGCCTGGCAATGACCATAGGATCAGAAGCATCGATGCTTTGCCTTACAGAAGTATTATTATTGATCCAAGAAGTGGAATCCTTTTCCATTGGGGTGGAAGTAGTTGTTGCCATTTCATAACAACTTCTCCTGTCTAGTTCCTCCACCAAGCCTCTACTAGAGAGCTTAGGCAGAGGGAGAGGAGTAATCCAAATTTTTGGTGCATTTATGGTGGCTTTAATGATTCCTCTGCGAGAATTTGATGAAGAAGTCAAGGAAAATAACTTGTTTGGAGCTTGAATGGTTGCCATGTTTGTTTCTTTACCTCTTTAGTTATGAAAGTATTGTTGAGATCGATGTTGATGAAACTGGGTATCGTATGAATGATTAATCAGGCCTAAAGAGGAAAGCCGAGTGATGAATTGGGTTCGAGGCATTACCTACGGCATTGTTATATATTTATACATACAGGTGGTGGAGTGTGTTGAAAGTATTCAGGTAAACAGAAATGGTTGAAACTCGCTAGTTTGAATAACCTCACGAGTAGCAATTAAATTAGACTATTTCCGGTCTTCCCTTTTATGGGGGATTGCAATTTTTATTTTGTACTATTGAATGGCTCATGGCCATTGAAACTGAGTTTTTACTTTTTAGGATCCTGATTTTGACTTTGAAGAGCTTTAACGAGTGTTTAGCAGGCCGTTATGGTAATAATAATAATAATTTGGCTTAGCCCTCTGTCTGTACCCTCATATAATCTTCCGTGTATTTAGTCATTGTGAATGCGTTATGCATACCTCCCCTTCAAAAAAAAAAAATTTTTTTTTTCAATCTTTTTAAAATATATAACAAAACAATTTAATCGCTAGATTATTAGATTAATAAATCAATATACATAAAATTTATACTTACTACGTTCACTTTTATCTATCATTTTTTATAAGTTATTTTGTCCAAAATTATTTCTAGTTTTAAGAAAATAAAGAGTATTGATTATATATTTTTTTAATTTTACCTTTATCTCTACTAAACATAATAATTATTTTTACAATCTTCTAAAACTCATCTTATCACTTCACTCTTAATTAGGTAAGAAAGTAATGTAATTAAATTAAAAAGTATTTTATTATAATTTAAGTGATTTAATTATTTTTTTAATCATAGTTAAAAGAGTATAAAGTAAGGTGGGCCATGGTTCAAGAACCGCCGGTTTAAGTTTAATGAAATCATGAACCTGAACCAAACCATCATGGGACGGTTTAGAAGACGATTCCTGAACTGTCGGTTTCGGTTCGAGTTCCGGTTTAAAACGGTTTAAAGAACGGTTTGAAAAATGACGGTTCAAGACAGTTTGAAAGCGGTTTAGGGGCGGTTTAAAAGTGACTTAAAGGAAAAAATTAGAGAAAAATTTTATTGATTTATTAAGTTATTGTCACGACCCAAAATTCTGAATCGTGACTGGCACATAATTTAAGTATTCTTAAATCATGCAAGCCTTATCAGAGTATCTTGAATGAATATATTGTCACTTACTAATCCCAAAAATAGACAAAATCCAAATAAACAAAATGCTGAATAAACATTATAAATATCTCATAGGTAAACTGCGGAGTCTCTACAGATTTTAATAAAAACTTAAACTGTTCAATAAACTAAACTAATTATTAGCCCGAGAAAACATGAATTCGGGCGTACCATGAGAACAAATCAAAGTTGTCCCTCTCCAGAAAATAGACTGAATATTTGGATCACCGAGAATTCTACCGATCCAAACAGATAATGCATGAGAAAACGTGGTTTGAGCTAGATGCTCAGTGAATGATAATTATAGCACACAACGGAATAGGAACAGGCAGACGCTTGATTAATTTCACAATAAATTTTCTATTCAATAAAATCATGCTCATGCTGTCAAAATCATTAATAAAATAACTTCATAAAATATATATATAAAAGAAATTCATTCAATAAAAATTTTATGGTACAAAGGCACTGTGGTGATGATACCCCACATCACCAAAGGCCAGATGGTAAGCGCGCTACCAGATATTAGATACCTTCCTCCTCCTTCATAGATATCAATGCATATGATACTAATGCAAACCATAAACTGCAATGATGCATGACTCAACAATGCAACCTAATACCGTGATAGTCCACACGGCGGGGCCAGATAACAGAAACAGATACTGGGCACAGGTACCAATTCAAAATAGAAAATCAATTTGTACAAATCAATCAAAATCAATAAAAAATTTCAGATAGCAAATAATAATTGATAGTGCAATTTCAATAGTGTATTTCAATAGTTTCAGAGAGTCAATAAAATCAAATCAATCTCAAATCAATTCAGTATAACCCATTGGTAAATTTTATAGTCAAATATCAATCAATATAAATACATTAAAGGCCTGTTCCCGGAATTCTAATGGGTCTAATGTAGAGATAGTTGACAAAATCAATTATTTAATCAAAATTGAAATAAAATTCAATAATAAAATAAAACTCTAGAAAATCACATATAAAATAATTGTTAAAATATTGATTTAAAATTTCATTTAATAACAAACTTAATGCTAAGAAATTTTAAAAGGGACTAAAACGGTGCCATGTACTATAATTACCACTCACCTGGAACCTCCAAAATAATAGCTAGATTCAATAAAAGAGAGACAATTTCAGCTGACAGAATGAATATTTGAATCTCCTACATATCCAAAATATAAAAGAAAAATATTAAATAATAATAAAATAAAATAATTTTAATATATATATATATATATATATTGGGTGGGACGAATTCGGTTTGCCGATGTGGATGAACAGGGGGACGAATTCGGTGGACAGAATTCGATGAACAGGGGGACAAAGGTTTATATATATATAATCTAAATTGAAGGTTATTATCTCACAGTAATCATGATCAACCCAATTCAATACCAATGATCAAAGGAAAAAAAATAAATTTCTAGAGTAGTTGTAACAAATCGAGGAAAAAAAAAAATCAAATTCACCCATTATTGAATAAAGAATGAGAATTTTTACCTTGGAAACAGAATCGAAGGTGATGAATAGAGAAGTAAAAATTTAGGGATTTTCTGCGCACATCAGATTATAAATAGTAAATTTTATATTTATACATATATATATATATATATATATATATATATATATATATATATATATATATATATATATATATATATAATAATAATTTAAAAGATAATGAAAATACCTGTTGAGAGTATTTGATAGAAAAAAGGAGGTGACAAACAGGTTTTGAGAGTAAAGTTTAGCAGAAGAGATGATTATGGTATATATATATATATATTTCAAGAGTTCTATTAGGTGTAGAATGGGATAAGAGTTATTATTGAACTGGGTTGTTCAGATTGCAGATATATATTTAATTTCAAAAATCATATATATATCTAAAAATAAATAAGCAAACCATCCAATAAAATATATATTTTTTATAAATATATTAAATTATTGTAAGCTAATTAAAATAAAATAATAATAAATAATAAATGTATATGGGTTTCCACATACTTCCCCCCTTAAAAAAATTCGGTTCCCGAATTTGAATAGACAAAATTCTAACCTGAAGAATCAAATAAGTGAGGATATTTGGTTCGCATTTCAGATTCTGCCTCCCATGTGGCCTCACTACTTGAGTGATTATGCCACAAGACTTTGATCAAAGCCACTTCCTTAGATCGAAGTTTCCTAATTTGTCGATCTAAAATCTTTATTGGTTGCTCCTCATATGACATATCATCCCTAAATTGCATGGTTTGAGGTTGTAAAACATGAGATGGATCTGGTACATACTTCCTAAGCATAGAAATATGAAAAACTGGATGTACATGTGCAAAACTAGGTGGAAGGGCTAAACGGTAAGCAACTGCTCCAATTCTCTCCAAAATTTCAAATGGACCAACAAAACGAGGGCTAAGCTTCCCTTTCTTCCCAAACCTCATGATTCCTTTCACAGGGGAAACTCTCAGAAATACATGATCACCAATCATAAATTCTACATCTTTACGCTTAGGGTCAGCAAAACTTCTCTGTCGACTTTGAGCAGTCAAAAGTCAATCACGAATTAGTCGAACCTTCTCTGAAGTTAATTGTATCAACTCTGGTCTAGTAAGCCTTCTTTCTCCAACTTCATCCCAACAAACCGGTGACCTACACTTTCGACCATATAATGCCTCATATGGATCCATCTCTGTACTTGCCTGATAACTGTTATTATAAGCAAACTCCACTAAAGGCAAATGATGATCCCAACAGCCACCAAAATCCATAACGCATGCATGAAGCATGTCCTCTAATGTCTGTATGGTCCTTTCTGACTGTCCATCCGTTTGAGGGTGAAAAGAAGTACTAAAGTCTACTCGTGTTCCTAAAGCTTCTTGGAATTTCTTCCAAAATCGAGAAGTAAACTGAGTACCACGATCAGAGACAATGAAAACTGGAACTCCATGAAGACTAACAATCTTGTTTATATACAACTGTGCAAGTTTAGCAAAGTCATATGTAGTCTTCACAGGAAGGAAATGAGCAGATTTTGTCAATCTGTCCACTATCACCCAGATTGCATTGTAACCACCTCGTGTACTAGGTAAACCCACAACAAAGTCCATGGCAATATGCTCCCACTTCCACTCGGGAATAGGCAATGGCTGAAGTAACCCAGATGGTCTCTGATGTTCTGCCTTAACCTGCTGACAAGTCAAACATTTAGCAACAAAGTCTACAACATCCCTCTTCATGCCACCCCACCAATAATGCTCCCTTAAATCACGGTACATCTAAGTTGAACCTGGGTGTACTGTGTAAGCAGAATGGTGTGCCTCCTCCATGATTTCTCTTCTCAACTCATCAACATTGGGGACACAAAGTCTAGTGCCATAACGAAGAACTCCATCATCATTCAACATGAATCCTTGAGCTTGGTCTTGGTGAATACTATCTATAATCTCACACAGCTGAGAATCCCTCTTTTGAGCAGCCTTAATTCGATCAATCAAGATAGGCCTAACTCGAAAATGTGCTAAGAATGATCCAGCTATGATTTCAAACTTTACTCCCTGATCTAGCAACTCATGTAATTCACCAATCAAAGGCCTCATCTTGGTAGATATATGGGCTAAACTACCAGAAGACTTCCTGCTTAGAGCATCAGCCACCACATTAGTTTTTCCAGGGTGATACTGTATGGTGCAATCATAATCCTTCAACAATTCTACCCATCTTCTTTGCCTAAGATTAAGATCACGTTGGTCAAAGATGTATTTGAGACTTTTGTGGTCAGTGAAGATTTCACAAGTCTCACCATACAGATAGTGCCTCCAGATTTTTAAAGCAAAAATTACTGCAGCCATTTCCAAATCATGAGTTAGATAATTCTGCTCGTGTCTTTTCAACTGACGAGAAGCATATGCAATAACCCGTCCATGCTGCATCAAAACACATCCTAAACCAATCCTAGAAGCATCACAATATACTACATAACCCCCTGATCCAGATGGAAGGGCTAACATCGTGTCAGTAGTTAAACGAGTCTTAAGCTCCTAAAAACTTTTTTTCACAAGCCTCAGACCACTGAAATTTCACATTCTTCTGTGTCAACTTAGTTAAAGGTGCTGCAATACGAGAGAAGTCTTGAACAAACCGTCTATAATACCCTACTAAACCCAAGAAACTACGAATCTCTGACACAGTTATGGGTCTAGGCCAATGAAGCACTGCCTCAACTTTCTTCTTATCAACGCACACCCCATCCTTCGATACTGTATGGCCTAGGGAAGCCACACTATCTAACCAGAACTCACATTTTGAGAACTTGGCATATAGCTTATGTTCTCGTAAGGTCTGAAGGACAATTCTCAAATGCTGTTCATGCTCCTCCTTACTCTTTGAGTACACTAGAATGTCATCGATGAACACTATAACAAATTGATCTAAGAAAGGCTTGAAAACTCTGTTCATGAGATCCATAAAAGCGGCTGGAGCATTGGTAAGACCAAAAGACATTACAAGAAATTCGTAGTGTCCATACCTAGTCCTAAAGGCTGTCTTGAGTATGTCTTCTTTCTTGACCCTCAATTGATGATACCCATATCGAAGATCAATCTTGGAAAAATACTTCACACCTTGAAGTTGGTCAAATAGGTAATCTATGCGTGGAAGAGGATACTTATTACGCATAGTTACCTTATTCAATTGCCTATAATCAATGCACATTCTCAAAGACCCATCCTTCTTTCGTACAAATAACATAGGAGCACCCCATGGAGAAACACTAGGGCGAATAAACCCCTTATCTAGTAGGTCCTGTAGTTGCTCCTTCAACTCCTTAAGTTCTGCGGGTGCCATACGATAAGGTGGCATAGATATGGGCTCAGTTTCGGGAACTAAGTCTATACCAAACTCTACCTCTCGTTCCGGGGGTAAACCTGATAAATCTTCTGGAAACACATCAGGAAACTCCTTAACCACTGCAACATTCTCCAAACCTGCACCTTTTACCTGAACATCTCTAACATAAGCTAGATACCCTTTACACCTCTTTCGCAATAATCGTCTAGCACTCACTACAGAGATAAGATTACTAGAGGCTATACTGCGATCTCCCTGAAATTGAAATTCTGCCTCCCCAGGAATTTTAAAGTGTACAACTTTATTATGACAATCCAATGAAACGTGATAAGTGGCTAACCAATCCATGCTTAAAATCACATCAAACTCAAATATATCTAAAGAAACAATATCTGTAGCTAATTCCCTATCTCCAATGTGAACTATACATCCCCTATACACCATATTAGTGTCTATTGCGTTCGTCATAGGTGTTGATACAGATAAAGGATACTCTAACAAATTAGGTGGTGTACTAAATATCATGGAAAAGTATGGGGAAACAAAGGAATGGTTGTGCCCCAGTCTTAGCCATAAGCGTCTGTTCAGATGTTTGATTAATAGTTTGAGGTGGTACCTCCCTTGTTGGATCAAGGTTTGCACCATTAAGACCCTTGGCCCTAGCTCTCTTCTTACGTTTAATAGACTCAGGCACCTATTCATTTTAATAAACAAGTATTAAATATGAAAATGTGAGCCAAATTAAGACAGGTGAGAAGGTACGAAGGACGCCGACATCTAAAGCAATGATAAACTGAAAAGACGTTAAGGATCCTATGCTCCGCAAGTTTACTAGACCTCAACCGAGCTCTGATACCAACTTTGTCACGACCTAAAATTCTGAATCGTGACCGGCGCATAATTTAAGTATTCTTAAATCATGCAAGCCTTATCAGAGTATCTTGAATGAATATATTGTCACTTACTAATCCCAAAAATAGACAAAATCCAAATAAACAAAATGCTGAATAAACATCATAAATATACCTTTGGTATACTGCGTAGTCTCTACTTATTTTTATAAAAAGTTAAACTGTTCAATAAACTAAACTAATTATTAGCCCGAGAAAACATGAATTCGCATACCATGAGAACAAATCAAAGTTGTCCCTCTCCGAAAATTGGTGAATATTTGGATCACCAGAATTCTACCGATCCAAATGATAATGCATGCAGAGAAAACGTGGTTTGAGCTAGATGCTCAGTGAATGATAATTATAGCACACAACGGAATAGGAACAGGCAGACGCTTGATTAATTTCACAATAAATTTTCTATTCAATAAAATCATGCTCATGCTGTCAAAATCATTAATAAAATAACTTCATAAAACATATATATAAAAGAAATTCATTCAATAAAAATTTTATGGTACAGTGCACCAGGGTGATGATACCCCACATCACCAAAGGCCAGATGGTAAGCGCGCTACCAGATATTAGATACCTTCCTCCTCCTTCACAGATATCAATGCATATGATACTAATGCAAACCATAAACTGCAATGATGCATGACTCAACAATGCAACCTAATACCGTGATAGTCCACACGGCGGGGCCAGATAACAGAAACAGATACTGGGCACAGGTACCAATTCAAAATAGAAAATCAATTTGTACAAATCAATCAAAATCAATAAAAAATTTCAGATAGCAAATAATAACTGATAGTGCAATTCCAATAGTGTATTTCAATAGTTTCAGAGAGTCAATAAAATCAAATCAATCTCAAATCAATTCAGTATAACCCATCGGTAAATTTTATAGTCAAATATCAATCAATATAAATACATTAAAGGCCTGTTCCCGGAATTCTAATGGGTCTAATGCAGAGATAGTTGACAAAATCAATTATTTAATCAAAATCGAAATAAAATTCAATAATAAAATAAAACTCTAGAAAATCACATATAAAATAATTGTTAAAATATTGATTTAAAATTTCATTTAATAACAAACTTAATGCTAAGAAATTTTAAAAGGGACTAAAACGGTGCCATGTACTATAATTACCACTCACCTGGAACCTCCAAAATAATAGCTAGATTCAATAAAAGAGAGACAATTCAGCTGACATAATGAATATTTGAATCTCCTACATATCCAAAATATAAAAGAAAAATATTAAATAATAATAAAATAAAATAATTTAAATATATATATATATATATATATATATATATATATATATATATATATATATATATATATATATATATATATATATATATATATATATATTGGGTGGGACGAATTCGGTTTGCCGATGTGGATGAACAGGGGGACGAATTCGGTGGACAGAATTCGATGAACAGGGGGACGAAGGTTTATATATATATAATCTAAATTGAAGGTTATTATCTCACAGTAATCATGATCAACCCAATTCAATACCAATGATCAAAGGAAAAAAAATAAATTTCTAGAGTAGTTGTAACAAATTGAGGAAAAAAAAAAATCAAATTCACTCATTATTGAATAAAGAATGAGAATTTTTACCTTGAAAACAGAATCGAAGGTGATGAATAGAGAAGTAAAAATTTAGGGATTTTCTGCACACATCAAATTATAAATAGTAAATTATATATATATATATATATATATATATATATATATATATATATATATATATATATATATATATATTTTAAGAGTTCTATTAGGTGTAGAATGGGATAAGAGTTATTATTGAACTGGGTTGTTCAGATTACAGATATATATTTAATTTCAAAAATCATATATATATCTAAAAATAAATAAGCAAACCATCCAATAAAATATATATATTTTATAAATATATTAAATTATTGTAAGCTAATTAAAATAAAATAATAATAAATAATAAATGTATATGGGTTTCCACAGTTATATTTGTAAAAATATTTTAATTTTTCTTAGAAATCTTTCAATCAAAATAAAATAAGAAAAAAAAGAATAAAAATAACTTATTTTTAAGAAAAATTTAATAAGCAAAGACTTTAACTTATTAAAAAACTAGAGATGAAATTAATTTAAAAAAAATAGAAAAAGGAGCATGAACTTAATTTTACCTATATATCCCTTTAAAATTTAGAGGAATCAAAATTTTCAGTTATAAGTTGAGAGAAGGGAGATTAAGGTGGTTTGGTCATATGAAGCATAAACATAGTAAAGCTCCAGTTAGACAAGTAGAGCACATTGGGTTAGAGGATAGAAAGAAAAGAAGAGGTAGACCTAAATTGACTTGGAGGAGAATAGTACAACATAACTTAGATGCATTACACATTTCCGATGATTTAACTCAAAATCGTTTAGAGTGGAGAAAGAGAATCTATATAGCCGACCACAATAAATTTTTGAGATAAAAGCTTAGTTGAGTTGAATTGTGTTGAGTTGAGTATTACTTGCCCTTTTTAAAAAAATTATATGATAATTGATAATTAAAAAAGTATAAAAGAAAAAAAAATTAAAATAGAGGGTATTAAAAATTTTATTAAAGATATAAAATAATAACAGAGTAATTGAGATAGTATTAAAAATTTCAGTGAGCATATAAATTAATAAAGTAGGGGAATTGTGAGAGTACTGAGAATTAAAAGGAGTTTAGAAAATAATTATTTAGAAAATTTGAGAGAAATTGAAAGAGTATTAAGAATTAAAGAGAGTGTAGAGAATAATTGTATAGAAAATTAATGATATATATATATATAAATGAATTAGGAGTGGAGTGGGGTATTTATTGAATTCTTTCATATTTTAATCGCCGATTTGGTTTGGTTCAAAACCGTTGGTTCAATCCGTTTGGAACCGCCGATTTACGGTTTTTAAAAAATATGAACCTGAATCAAACCGTAGAAGGACGGTTTCGGTCCGGTTCGCAGTCGGTTTCGGTTTTGACCGGTTTCGATTCGGTTTTAACCGAATCGATTCCTGTTCGATTTCGGTTCAAAACCGGACCGTGACCACCCTTAGTATAAAGAGAGTAATAAAGATAATTTTTTTTTATATTAAAATGAATTTAAAATAAAAGAAACCTTTTTGAAAATAGAATGCAAATATATATTTCATTTAATGCACTTTTTACATCCATTATCTAATGTATTACTGTACTTTTTACACCTACTAAAGTTCACCTAATATATTATTTTCATTTATTTTTATATGTTACTAGTATAGAAAATTATCATTAAAATTATAATTTTCCATACTGTTGAAATGCATTAAATGAATTTTAAAAGGTTTGCACCTATTAAAAAAAATCTGTCTTTTATGTTTATTTTATTTTTAGTCCAAATTTAATGGCTGAAGAATTTATGTCCATTTCTTTAAGAATTTATTAATTTACGCGGTATCCTTTCATTGTTTTATTCTCATAATAAAAGCTCTATTCCACGTATTAGCTAATTTTCAAGGATTTTAAAATTGTAATAAAATCTGAACACTTTGTTTGGCAAACGCTGAATAAAAGAAAATTTTTTTTCTATAGTTAATTGTAATTAAGGATCATCATGTCACTTGAATTAATTAGCAAGGTTAACAATTTCCCATTTGAAAGAAGCAGCAATGATTTTTACGCGCACAAGGCAGAAGCACTTTGGAAGTTAGCTAGTGTTTAGGAGGTCAAAATGTTAATGCTGGTTTGAAATATGAAGTCCAATTTCAATGTTCAACATCTCACATTTCTGAATTCATTCACATATCACCTGCCTCAACACCATTTTTCCTTTCACATGCAATTAACCGAATTCATACTCAAATTGTTACAAAACCTGTTGAGCCAAGAAACCTTTTGAGCCATATATTGTGTGAATGGCATAGGGGACTCATTACTTTAGACATACTGGTGACATCCTTCAACATGTCTAACCTTTCGTCAATACCATAGACATTGCTCGCTGATTTAGAAATACTCCCCTGCAGAAATACATTCCATTTTTTTTATATATTTTATGAAGAGAAAGTTAAAATAGAAATCTAAGTGCAGTACATACGGGAGGAAGCAGAATTAAAGGGAGACAAGAGTATACACCAGCCACATGCAACGACACTGGAAAATGATCACAGAACTGCAGTGGCACATACTGTTGACATAGCCACCACACAACCAGACAGAACTGCAGTTTGAATGATTGAGGTTTTATTACAGTGAATAGTTTAATATTTCATGTAATAAAATTACCACAATCGTATCAGGCACAGAGCGTCCATGACGTGAACTGCATTGTTGGGTATTCTTTTTTATTTTTTTTAAGTTTTTACATGCATCCAGGGTCTTTCTGCATTTCACATGACTGTTGCAGCAGTAACATTCTTGTCTGTAACAAAAAGTACTAATTCTTAGGTGATGGCTAAATTCACGCCTAGCCTGTCTCTGTATGCTGACTTTGTCTGATAATATGGCAAATCTTAGACTTTGTAAAATGATAAAATTTTATGTAGAATCTAAAGGATCAGATTTAAAGAATCGTGCAAGGAACAAATTTATATTTTGAACCTTTTGCTTTTGCTAAAGCACCTAACCTCTTGTCAGAGAAGTGACGCTTGTACTAGCATACCATCTTGGCAACTGTTTTGGTATCCTTCTTCCCTTCGAACATTTTATCCAGCATTATATGTAGGAAATGCCCAAATGGCTCAAGATATGCAAACCCAAAAAGCTGATTTAGCCATGTTAGGAAAGGTTCAAGATAAAATGCATACTTCGAGAGCTCGTTACTGTATACCAATTAGGATAATATAGCATTTCAACTAATGGAGCTTAGAGTAGACCCTAGATCATTTACCAAATAAACTATACTTCAACCACTACAATGACCTCTTTTGCTAGACTTCATTGAATTCTTACTAATCCAGGTAAACTTACAGTAAATTCCATAAAATTTTAAAATGATAGCCGTAGTTTACCTATGATAAAAAAACAATGTTTATACTCCATTATACAGAGTAGAGGAAGGCAAATTTGTGGTGAACAGCCAGAAACATATCAGAACTTCTTAGCATTGTTGATGGATTCAATACAACTTCTCTTCCTTTCTAGCAATACCTTCACCAAGTAACATTTAATGTTCAACAAAAATTCACTATTTTTATGACATCACATCAGTTTTTTTTATAGTTTATGAAGAGAAAGTTAAAATAGAAATCTAAGTGCAGTACATACGGGAGGAAGCAGAATTAAAGGGAGACAAGAGTATATACCAGCCACATGCAACGACACTGGAAAATGATCACAGAACTGCAGTGGCACATACTGTTGACATAGCCACCACACAACCGGACAGAACTGCGGTTTGAATGATTGAGGTTTTATTACAGTGAATAGTTTAATATTTCATGTAATAAAATTACCACAATCGTATCAGGCACAGAGCGTCCATGACGTGAACTGCATTGTTGGGTATTCTTTTTTATTTTTTTAAAGTTTTTATATGCATCCAGGGTCTTTCTACATGTCACATGACTGTTGCAGCAGTAACTTTCTTGTCTGTAACAAAAAGTACTAATTCTTAGGTGATGGCTAAATTCACGCCTAGCCTGTCTCTGTATGCTGACTTTGTCTGATAATATGGCAAATCTTAGACTTTGTAAAATGATAAAATTTCATGTAGAATCTAAAGGATCAGATTTAAAGAATCGTGCAAGGAACAAATTTATATTTTGAACCTTTTGCTTTTGCTAAAGCACCTAACCTCTTGCCTAACAACGTACTTGCACCATTATTTTAAGTGTTTTCATTCTTAGAATCAAACACCCTGTCAGATCAATCAAGGCTTCATTGAGCAGAGCTTGTATGAACTTACTTTCAACGATCACACAGTAGTAAATCATGAAAAGCATGTTGCTCCAAGGAGAAAGTGCCAACCGCTCCAGCACTGCCTGAATTTTATTTCATTATTTTGTAACAAGCAAACTTCATCTAGGCAGAGGAATGATGTAATCTATTGATTGGCATTCATGCAAAGCATTTTAGGTTGAATGTATTTGACAACAAAATTCATCATTAGATTGGAAAATTTAAACAGATTACTAATCATTGTCATTGCCAACATGGAATAAGAGAACTAAGAATGGGGAATTTTACAGTTCAGAGAAGTGACGCTTGTAGTAGCATACAATCTTGGCAACTGTTTTGGTATCCTTCTTCCCTTCGAACATTTTATCCAGTATTATATGTAGGAAATGCCCAAATGGTTCAAGATATGCAAACCCAAAAAGCTGATTTAGCCATGTTAGGAAAGGTTCAACATAAAATGCACACCTGTAAATCAGCATATTAGATTTGCCATGTAAGCATGGCTACATATGAAGATCCAACAGTGAAGCAAATTCCACAGGCAGCTAGAGTATCATTTTTTTTTTATTCCACGTAGTTCACAAAAGGGCATAGACCATAGACAAATAAGCACCTAAAACCATGTTGAGGACATGAAATCTTGGCAGGTCTGGCCATACCAATGCTTTTTATGCTCTGCTTTTTTCAGAGCTACATTCTTGTGGTTGTAAACCCAAGACTTCTACAACTGCAACGACTGCAGTTGTACTTGCACTAAACAATAATCCCTTGATGATGCTTGGGATAGAGGTTGGACATGTCAACCACTCCCCCAAGAGGAGAGATGTGTTTCCCAACCGAAGAAAAAATATTGAAGACCCAACACATGGATTCAAATATATAAATTTCAATCCATATTCATACAATCATAAAATCTCCATCATATTTGTTTCACTAGTCTACCATATAATTATATGAATAACATAAACTATATAGATTATTCACAGTCTAGATATGCACCTTATTTGCAGAAACCAATTACTCTACAAATGAATAAAAAAGAGAGTCTTTTAAAAAGTCGAGTAATGCCAATATACAAATCACTTGCACAATGTGTGTTTTTCTTGCCTCATTAATAAAGACAAAACTTGGTTATTTATAAGTCCTGTCACCTTTTGGCTAATAATTGCATCACATGTATATAACTATTAAGAAGAGTAGCATCTCTTCATGTAGTTACATTTTTTAACTAATATACATGATTCTTGGATTTTGTCACCTTTTGGTAATGCACATGACTTTTCATGTGATTGTTCTTAGTTCTTATTTTAAGTCTAACAAATTCGAGTTGACCCATAAGAGTGACCCAAACAATATTTCTAACATCTCCAACTCACACATGATGGTCAACTTTTATTTCAAATTCTATAAATTTCATACCTTACAAATAGATCTTATGACAAGTGCATACTTCGAGAGCTCGTTCCTGTATACCAATTAGGATAATATAGCATTTCAACTAATGGAGCTTAGAGTAGACCCTAGATCATTTACCAAATAAACTATACTTCAACCACTACAATGACCCCTTTTGCTAGACTTCATTGAATTCTTACTAATCCAGGTAAACTTATAGTAAATTCCATAAAATTTTAAAATGATAGCCGTAGTTTCCCTATGATAAAAAAACAATGTTTATACTCCATTATACAGAGTAGAGGAAGGCAAATTTATGGTGAACAGCCAGAAACATATCAGAACTTCTTAGCATTGTTGATGGATTCAATACAACTTCTCTTCCTTTCTAGCAATACCTTCACCAAGTAATATTTAATGTTCAAAAAAAATTCACTATTTTTATGACATCACATCAGTTTTCAACTAAGTACACCGTACTAACATAAAAGAATCTCGTTGAACAGAATATCAGTTTTCAACTAAGTACACCGTACTACCATAAAGGAATCTCGTTGAACAGAATATGCAAATATGCCACTGAATCTCAACCTTTGTAATTTATTGATTCTTTAATTGATTTGAGAAGAAGCCGTCTGAATTGAAGTTTATGTATGCCAGAGATTTCTGTTCTACAGTGTCAATGGACACTGATGACTAACAGCACCCCAGCTGTAATTGTCCTGCATTACAAGTGAAATCATTTCAAAATCGATCAATCAAAGAGCACAATATTCATGAACAAGAACAATCTAAACTCCATGTTAAAGGAATCTCGTTGAACAGAATATGCAAATATGCCACCGAATCTCAACCTTTGTAATTTATTGATTCTTTAATTGATTTGAGAAGAAGCCGTCTGAATTGAAGTTTATGTATGCCAGAGATTTCTGTTCTACAATGTCAATGGACACTGATGACTAACAGCACCCCAGCTGTAATTGTCCTGCATTACAAGTGAAATCATTTCAAAATCGATCAATCAAAGAGCACAATATTCATGAACAAGAACAATCTAAACTCCATGTTAACCCCTATCCGGGTAGTAGAGTTCAATCTTCCACTTCGGGAAATTAAAAAGATAGAAAATTTGATTGCTTCCTAGCCTCAATCAAGACCACCCCTCAAAAATAGAGCTGAAATAATCAAGAAAACACAAAGTGAGAGAATAAATGGAGGGACCTTAGTTCTCAAAGGATGATGCTGAAGCTGTAAAAAATATTGTTGTAGTCCCTTCTTCGCCACTAATTCCATGTAGGTTCTCAAGGAAAGAGTGATTTATTACTGCTTGGACCGCTTTCTACTCGATTTCTCTTGGCAAGCTAATAAATTTATCTTTGTTGTCTATCTCTGGCTCTAAAATGTCCATCTTGCGTTGTAAAGACGTAGAAATTGCAGGTCGATGTGTGCATCTGAATAATCCTAGGATACTCACATAAGGGTCAGCATCTGAATAATCAAATTAAATTAAATTTTTAATTAATTAAAATTTTAATTACTTTAAAAAATTAATCAAATTAAATTACATTAAAATTAATCAAAATTAAAAAAATTTAGTTAATTATCGATTATAATTGAATTAAGCAAAAAATATAATATATATTAGATATTATTAATTAATTATTAATAAAAATATATTTATAAATTTTATTTATAAAAGATAATAATATGATTTATTTTGAGTAAAAGAATAATTACAAGGTAGTATTATTATAAAATTATAAAAATAATAATTATAAATAATATATTATTAATAAATTATAATTAAACTATTAATTAATAAAAATTTAATTGTTTTATTTACCAAATTATACATAATTAAATTAATAAGAGAAAATCAAAATTTTTTAGAATTAATTAACAAAAAATAAAATTGAATTAAACTTACCCTTATTGAAATAATTGAATTTTATTAGTTATATTTATTTATTTTTTTTAATAATAGAACAATGTACATTTCTTTCTTCACTTCGTTTTGGATATGGCTTATTGTGATGACAAATTAATGGGTCGCATCAGAAATAAATTTTAATACTTTTTATATTTATATATATATAAATTTTTAATAAATTATAAAAAATAAAATTTAAATTTATATAAATAAGAATATTATTCTTAATGTATTTGATAATTTATCACTTAAAATTAACCTAAATACTTTTAAAATTTTTCTTTTTTATTTTAAAAATTGAATTCATCTTATGGTCTTCATATGCTTTATTTAAAGTAAGCCCTCAACCATCAAATTATTGATTCGAGGACCATTAATTTTTTTTTCTCTAGTAAATGTTTAATGCGAAAAAAGGTTAAATTAAAATAAAATAAATTTCCTCCCATGTTTTTGTATAATTTATTTTTCTTAATTTTATTTAGAATTAACAATAATAAATTTAATTTAATGATATTAGAAATTTAATGATATTAGAAATTTATTGTGTTGACAATTTATTTTGTAACATTAGTAAATTATCTTATAATTTTTTTTTTCTAAAAATAAGTTTATAATTGAAAAAAGTTTTTAAAATTTTTTTTTATATTATTTAACCTTTATTCATTTTTGTTTTCAAATCAGCTTAAGTACATTAAAATTAATACCATTAAAAAAACCATACGAGATAGCTATTGCATTTACAAACTTGCCATTGATCATATATACATGGATTGAATTTTCCAAAATTAGTGTGACCTGTTAATCTGATTCAAATTTAAGACATATGATAAGAACTATTTATTAAATATATGTATCTTATATTTTTATATTTTGAATCGATTTAATATAGATAAGAATTTTTGCTCGTGCAAAATAATTATTACTACTAAACAAGAAAAAGAAAAATAGAAGTAATTAAGATCTTGGATTTGATTATTTAGCAATAGCAATATCAAATGGGCGTAAATTTTAACTCATCTTTTGAACTATTCAAAGCGAAGAAAAACAAGAAAAGAGGAAAAAGGTATTTACTTCAATTTACACCCCATGTTATAGCTTCAAGACTAACATTAATGTTTCATCGCCAAGAATGCAATGAAAGTGGGTAAAAATTAAAATTAAATAAATATATTTTTTCTATTTGACATTTTACCATTTCAATTATTTAATAAAAAGTTCTTAGGAATCTCATATCGGTTATGAAATGTACGTGAGTATGGGTTATATAAGAATAAATATTCTGTTAAAATTGTCATAATTTTAATAATGATTCATTTTCGTCACTACCCTCTGTGTATGTGTATATTATCTCTAACAAAATAAAGGCAAAAAGCTGAGAAGAGAGTCGATGTACGTAAGTCTGTGATAAAAAAATCGAGACAAACCTATCTACCAGTAAGTTGAGTGTGCGTAAGTGTATATGAGAATTATGACTCTATTAAAATTGTCATGGTTTTAATAATAATCCATTCCTGCCATTAACTTATATGTGGGCGTGTATTCTATCTCTAAAAATAATTATCTAATAAAAATAAAGAAGCTTTGATATCTTGATAAAGAAGCCATAGACTACGTACGTACTAGGAATTCAAAAAATTGCAAAATTCTATAGTTTTATCCAACGCAAGGCAGCCGTAAGGGTTAAGACCATCTCAACTTATGCCGTGTGGGGAGCGATAGGAAACAGCAATGAAATGGGAGATGATTATGCATGATGACCTAATTCATTATATCATACAATCCAATCTAACCCAAGCTTTTGAAAAATTATACCCTGAAACTGATTTAACATGAAAATGAGGAAGGAACGAGTCCAGTCAAATGGGCATAGTCATTAGTCAGCTTGATCAAGCAGCCCATATTTTCAAATTTTCAACCCCCTTCTCTTCTCTTCGCTTATATATTTGGTAGTACGAAACTATCCCATGCTATGAGTTATAAATAGGTTCCCTTTGTGTCTCTCCACCTCCATTATCAGCTACGTAAAGAATAAAATTAAAGCACACAAGAAAACTACAAGAAAACCATTCATGGCTTCCCTACAAACTTCAGGTCTTCTATTCTCTTCCTCATCAAGTACTACTTCTTCAAAAAGGATCAATGCTGCTATTTCTGTCCCTAAACTTCCTAAAATCCGTTTCCCACTACCTAGAAATTCGATTAAGGAAATGATTTTAAGAGGTTCCTTCTCAAACACCGTCCCATTAGAAAAGAATGCCGCCACCACAACAATAGATGAACCTTTCATCAATTCCACTGCTGCTTCTGCTAAGGAAATTTCCCAGCTTTATGCCATCTTAGAGACTGTTGCTGATAGGGCTGAGATGCATAAAAACGTTGGCGAGCAACGTGACAATTGGAATAAACTTCTTTTGAACTCCATTAACATGATCACTCTCACAGCTACAACCATGGCTGGTGTTGCAGCAACTGGTGGGGCAGGAGCTCCTCTTTTGGCATTGAGGCTGTCGTCAACACTCTTGTTCACTGCAGCCACAGGCATGTTATTTATAATGAACAAAATACAGCCCTCACAGCTTGCAGAAGAGCAACGTAATGCTACAAAATTGTTTAGGCAGCTTCAGAGCCAAATACAAACGACACTTGATCTTTATGATCCTGCTGAGTTGGACGTGAAGGATGCAATGGACAATTTATTGGCTCTTGACAAAGCTTACCCACTTCCTTTGCTGGGGAAAGTGATTGAAAAGTTTCCTGCAAAATTTGAGCCTGCTGTTTGGTGGCCCAGATCTCATGACTTCCAAAGAAAAAGCAAAAGACCTGGAAAGAATGAATGGAGTGAGGAGCTGGAAGCGGAGATGAGGGAGGTTATTGAAGTGATAAAAGGAAAAGATACAGAAGATTATATGAGGCTAGGAAACTTGGCACTGAAGATAAACAAGATTTTAGCCATCTCAGGTCCATTGCTCACAGGCATTGCAGCTGCTGGGTCTGCATTTGTGGGTAACGGTTCTTGGGCAGCAATAGTTGCAGTGGCTGCAGGTGCATTAGCTGCCACAGTTAATACATTTGAGCATGCCTGCCAGGTTGGTATGGTGGTTGAAATGTACAGAAACTGCGCTGGATTCTTCTCACTTATGGAGGAATCAATTGAGTCTGCACTAGAGGAAACAGAATTGGAGAGAAGAGAAGATGGAGAAATGTTTGAAATGAAGGTGGCTTTACAGCTTGGAAGAAGCTTATCAGAGCTTAGAGAACTTGCCCAAAATTCTTCATCTTCTCGTATATACGGAATCGAAGTAGATGAATTCGCTAGCAAACTCTTTTGATGTTCATAATTTTTTTTTGTCCATGTTTATAATCTAATTAGTTCATTCTTTTTTATGAAAACTTCTTTTTGTATATATCTTCTGAGAGGGAAATGTATTCTATTAATACTCTGGAATCTGTTTATTCTTCATGCCCACAGAAGAGCGTTTCTTGTTTATTCTTAGCTTAGTTCTTGCTCTCAATTAATTTTATACAAATCGTTCACCATTTTGTTATTTAATGTTCTATTGATAATATTTTTCCATGAGTGATCTCTAACTCAATATGTAATTATGATTCAACAGGAAATATAAATCTTAATATAATTTGCAAAATAGAACATGATTAAACATAATATTAATATTACAATAATATTAAAAAATCTAAAATTCTTTAGTATATATTTCTCTTTCAAAAACAATTACGAGTTGCAATATGTATAAGATTGCTTAACGATATTATAAAATCTCAAAATTAAATTTAGTTGAATTAAAATAAATTTACTTATTTTACAACATTTTTTTTTGAATTTTTTTAATGTTAGAGTCTTAGGAAATTTTTATTAATGAAAATTATTTTTTAGTTAAATTAATGAAATACTTTTTCCCTGAAAGAAAAAGTAATTAAGACATTTAATTAATAACCTCCTAATTTAAAAATAAAATCATTATATATTAATAAACTTTAGCTGCTAGAATCATCTTTAGAATTATTCTGAGATCGAGTTATAAAAAAAATCATTATATAAATTTTCAAAAGTTTACAAAATGACAATAAGGGAATAACACAGATGCACGTTCGCAATTATAATTAAATTTTTATGGTAATTTTCTTTCATATTTAAATAGTATGAAAAAATTAAATCTTATAGCTTGGTTCAAATATTTTCACGGCCACATTTATTGAAGGATTTTTTTTATTATATATATATAAAAATAACCATTAATAATTTTAATATTCTAAAATTCCTCTTTTAATATATATATATATATATATATATATATTACACTAAAAAATTATTAGATTTAGCAGTAATTAATAATTTTTACTGTTAAATATATAAAATTTATTGTCATAAATTTATTACAGTAATATCTAAATTGTTGCATATTATTACTATAAAATTACTTTCGTAGGTATTTTATTAAAAAAATTGTGATTATTGTAAAAAAAATAATGTTGCATAAAATTTTTAATAATAACAAAGATTGCTGCCATATCTTTTTTATATACTATGTAGCAATAATTATTCATATTTCTGTTTTATATGTTAGTTTTATAAATAACAAAATTAATGCCATTATAAAATTTTTATTGTAAATTCTAACATTTAGTAAAAAAATTATTTTAATAGTATACCATATAAAAATAATAAAGAAATAATGTTTCCATAGTCAAGAACCGAAAAGGGTATAAAAATTATAATAATATCTTTTTGATTATTTATTTTGACGTAAATTAAAGTATGAAATACGAAACCTTAAAAAACTTAGAAATAATTATCAATAATTTATATGGGTCTAGACTAGAAATTAAAAATTTCTAATTTGATGCATTTTAATCCATAGGGCTGCCGTGAGGAGACCTCCTCCATCTATATTGGAAGGGAAAGAACTATATATGAAGTGGGAGAGGACATGTAACTTTTGAAGGAATTTGATATATGTATATAGTTTCTCTGAAGTCAAAGGCATTGTTATAATTAATCAGATGTAGAAGTTATTTTAATATTAATAGCTAGAGTGTAGCAGCGTATAATTAATAAGTTTTACTCTGTCATCCATGGCTCCCAAGCCTTAGCTTTCTTGGGAGAATATATAATTTTGAACTGGAAAATTATGAAGGAATGAGTCCAGTCAACTCAATCGGGCAGTCCATATTTCCAACCATGACCGTTTCTCTTCAGTTATGTTCGATATACTACCCCATATTATAAATAGGTCCTTGGGGTCTCTCCATTTTCATCCATCATCAGTTCATCACCTAACCAGAACATCAAAGAAAGAAACCAGGGAGATAACTAAAGAATTTACGCTCCATATCCATCGTATGCATGGCTTCTTTGCAAGCTTCAAATCTCCTCTCCTCCTCCTCCTCAAGGGCATCATCTTCATCAAAAAGAATAAATGCTGCAATTTCTGTCCCTAAGCTTCCAAGAATCCTTTTCCCAGTTCCAAAAACACCATCAACAAACTTGGTTGAGGATCTGATTTTAAGAAATGGGTACACAAACACAATCCCTATAGAGAAAAGTACTGTGACCCTTCCCAGAATAGATAAGGAACCTTCTGTCAATTCCTCAACATCTAAAGCAACAGCCAAGCTTTATGCTATCTTAGAGGCTGTAGCTGATAGAGTGGAGATGCATCAGAATATGGGTGAGCAACGTGACAATTGGAACAAACTTCTTTTGAATTCCATTAACATGATCACTCTCACGGCTACAACCACGGCTGGTATTGCAGCAACTGGTGGGGCAGGAGCTCCTCTTTTGGCTTTGAAGCTATCGTCAACACTCTTGTTTACTGCAGCTACAGGGATGTTATTTATAATGAACAAAATACAGCCCTCACAGCTTGCAGAAGAGCAACGTAATGCTACAAAATTGTTTAGGCAGCTTCAGAGACAAATACAAACTATCCTTGCTCTTCATGATCCTACTGAGTTGGACGTGAGGAATGCAATGGACAAGGTATTGGCTCTTGACAAAGCTTACCCCCTTCCTTTGCTGGGGAAAATGATTGAGAAGTTTCCTGCAAAATTTGAGCCTGCACTTTGGTGGCCCAAACCTCATGACTTCCAAAGAAAAAGCAAAAGACCTGGAAAGAATAGGTGGAGTGAGGAGCTGGAAATGGAGATGAGGGAGGTTGTTGAAGTGATAAAAGGAAAAGATACGGAAGATTATATGAGGCTAGGAAATTTGGTATTGAAGATAAACAAGATTTTAGCCATCTCAGGTCCATTGCTCACAGGCATTGCAGCTGCTGGGTCTGCATTTGTGGGTAACGGTTCTTGGGCGGCAATAGTTGCAGTGGCTGCAGGTGCATTAGCTACCACAGTTAATACGTTTGAGCATGCTGGCCAGGTTGGTATGGTGGTTGAAATGTATAGAAACTGCGCTGGATTCTTCTCACTTATGGAGGAATCAATCGAGTCTTCATTAGAAGAAACAGATTTTGACAGAAGAGAAGATGGACAAATGTTTGAAATGAAGATGGCTTTACAGCTTGGAAGAAGCTTATCAGAGCTTAGAGATCTTGCCCAAAAATCTTCATCTTCTCGTATAGATGGAGTCGAAGTAGATGAATTCGCTAGCAAAATATTTTGATATTTATAATTTTTTTTGTCCATATTTCTAATCCCGTTAGTTCATTATTTTTTGTGAAAAAATTCTTTTTGTATACAGAGGGAAATGTATTCAATACTCAAGAATCTGTTTATTATTCATGCTCAAAAGAGATCGTTTCTTGTTTGTTCTTAGCTTAATTAATTCCTGCTCATAATTTTTTGGTAAACAACTAAGGAGTGACACAATATGCATGCAATTAATCGATAGCTGTTTTTAATTTTTTCTAAATTATTTTTTTTAAAAAATATTTTATACTTATAAGTGTCAAATCACCAATATACCTCCAATAATTTTTTAAAATTTTAGGGAGCTAATGGCCTTCTGGCCCAAGTGTGGCTCTATCCCTGTGATTAATGGATGGCGGCGAATCCAATTCCTTAACAAAGCCTATTTGCTTTCCTAAGAATATGTTGGACAACGTTTGAAGAGCTAAAAGATTATTAGCAATAGAACTGAGAGATGAAGCAAGGCACCAAGTTCGTGCATAAAACCCAAAGACACAGCAATTTGGATGTAAGTGCGGCGAAATAACCAACAGATCAAGAACCTTTTGAACTAAAAACATGAGAATCTACTGATGTCTCTAACAACAATTTCATGGGTCAAATTCCTGATGTCCAAGGTAGGTTTGATGCAGACAGCTTTTCTGGTAATCCTGGACTGTGGAAAACCATTACTAAACACATGCCCACCTTTAGCTGCACCCCCATTTGCAGAACCATGAAAAAAAATCTTAGTTGTTCTAAACACACTGCCTTCGCCATTATGTTAATTAGCCTGTTCAATTGCTCTGAAATAATGTACTTGCATCCGTTGCAGGGAGAGGTTTTCTTTCATTTTAGAAGATTAAGAGCCCTTTTATCCACAATAAATTAGCTAAATTATTGATATTATTAATATGAACAATACATATTAGTGCTTAGAACAGAATTGCAGTGAGTAATTACAGACAAAATTTATGTTAGATTATATACAATAACAAAAATTTCACATCATCAATATTATGGATAATCTAATGGGGTACTAGAAAAGTTTGTTTGCAAACTCTTCAATATCCTCTCCATTTCTTGAATAATATGTTGCGAGATGCTTGAGCTCTGATAGGCTCCTTCCTAGCGATAAAGCCACCTTCATTTCTAGCTCTTGTCCATTTTCTCGTCCCTCCACCATTCCTTCTGTTATATTAGATTCAATAGTTTCTTCCCTAAGCTTAAAAAAACCGGCGTTGCTTTGATACATCTCAAACACCATCCCTACTTGTCCACCATGCTCCATTGTATTCACGATGCTTGCTAGAGCACCAGAGGCAACTCCCACTATCACAGCCCATGGATTAGTACCCATGAAAGCAGCTCCTAGAGATCCAAGGCCCGTCAACAAAGGACCAGAAATGGCCAAGATCTTGTGTACTTTCAAGGCTTTTTCACCCAATTTTAAGTACTCTGCTTTATCTTTGTTCTTTAAAATCCCATCAATCTGTCTCTTTTCATCTTCTAATTCTCTATTCCAGCCATTTCTTTTGCTTGATTTCGCCTTTGCTGTGGCCACCAAACTGCAGGGTCAACACTTGATGGAAATTTTTGAATTTTTTAAGACACGGATAAGTTCTGGGTAAGATTATTTTTCTTATTTCTCAGTCAGTGGTGCTTAAATGCGTTATTTTTTGGATAAGAAAAGTTAGAGAAAACATTCTAAGAAAAATATATGATGAAAGTAAAATTATTTTGAGATATTCTATAGTATTTCTTGAATTTTTTAGTGATTGTGAAATATTTTTAAAAAATATATATATAGGTTTTAGTTGGATTTTTAACATATGGGCATATAAGATTATACGAATTTATAGTATTTAAATTTCATATAATTAGTTGAAACTTGAGAATAGAGAGTTAAATATATGAATATAGAATTGGACTGAATTAAGAATATGTTAGCTATTGAAAACTTATAGAATTGAGTAATATTTTTTATATAATATTTCTATGGAACTATAAGTTGGATGATTGAGTATGTTGATATAATTATTGGCTTATGGAATTAAGATTTGTGGTAGGAAGGTTAGTCTAAATTTAAGGGGAAATGCTATTAAATTTTATTAGATTTTTAATTAGAAAAGTGGAAGTTTATGGTTGATTTTGATTGATTATTGTTATGGTTTTAGGAGGAGCTTTTGATTATGGTTTAAGTGGATGGAGGGTGATATTTGCTAGTTGGTATCATGAGGTCAGATGAGTAGTATTTACAATATATGGCATAAATTTGCTTCTCAATTGATTCTTGATCCTTTGAAAATTGAAAATTGTGATTTGCTTTCAATATTATTGTTGATTATTTGATTCATCTTTATTGTTCAATCTAATTCCATTCTATTGTTGCTCATTGCCATTCCAATATTTCATGCATACTAGCAAGTCTAGAAAGAGAGTTGGAAGTTATGAAATTGAGATAAATAGTAAATGATGATGAGATTAATAGCTTGTACAGAGAGATAGATGATAGTAGCAAAGTTCAGCAGATGTGCTCTGATATTTTAGAATTATAAGAAGAATTATGAGATTGTGAGCGTTTATGATGGAATTGCTTGGCTACTTTGGATAGCAATGATTTATTTGGCAGAATATGGTTATTGGAGTTTATAAATTTGATGGTCTATGGTATTGACAATCATGATATGCTCTTGTATTACTATGAAATATAAAATTATATTTAGCATATTTGCTTCAATTAGAGGGGTGCCAGAAGTTCAGTTTAGCGCAGTATGAAAGGGCTGCCTATAGAGAAGGTGGAGCCGCCACTGCGAGATTTGACACAGCGTTGCTATAATTTTTATATCTATTTCGATTCTCTGGCATATCTTTGGATGTCAAGTACCAATTATCAAAAATTTTTATATCTGTAAGGAATACTTGGAGACTAGGAAGATTATAATTTGAGTTATTTGGATATTCTAGAATTGCATAGCATGTTGATTTAATTATTCAATTTATTCAGCTTGTTTTAATTTCTTATTTTTTTTCATCTATCCATTCAGCTTATTTCTTTTATATTTCTTTTTGTTGCATGATGTATATTGTAAATGACAACTCACTGGGTAGTTTATACTCACCCCACTCAACTCATCAATTTTGCAGGAAATTTAGGGTGAATATTGGGTATATGGATCGTAGAGCTTCGATTGGCTAGACTCCATGGTTCTGGGGAAACAAGGGACGGAAATCTACAGGAGAGGATAAGGGTGTTAAACAAGTCCACACTTGGTAGCAGCTGTGAGAGTGATAAGATTAATGGAATTTAAAAGAAGGTGATTCCAGTTATCACGCTGCTCTCTAATGTTTTTGTGCATCTCCACTCTATCTGCCACAGCCTCCATGATTGAATAAAGCTTGGCAATCACCAATGGATCAGAATTATTCACAGAATTATTAACATTTATCCTAGAAATTGACTCCTTTTCCATCTGGGTAGTGGCGGTTGTGGTAATTATAAAATCACCCCTAAAGCTTAATTCTTCCATCAAGCCTCTATTGGAGGGCTTGGGGAAAGATAGAGGGGTAATCCAAAATTTGGGTTCATTTACAGTGGCTCTAATAGTTCCTTTGCACAAACATGATGGAGAAGATGATGATGAAGAAGCTGAGAGCGGCATACTTGAAGCTTGAAGGGCTGCCATGCCTTCTTGCTATGATTTTATAATATAATCACAATGAAGAAATTGTTTGTGGATGGTGATGCAATTGGTTACTGAGAAAATGGGTTAGGTTTTGGAGAACCTTTGAAGACTTGAAGGGAGTGCTTTTTGGGTTTGAGGTATCAAATTGATATGGTATGTATATAAGGTGGAGGAGGTTGCTGAAAAATAAGAGATTGAAAAGGTCTGATAGTTGAAACTTAGAATTTTTACTTGGGAAATTAGACTAATTCCTCTTCTCAAGTTCAATTGGTTTTAAAATTAGACTAAATAAGTGTCCCTCAATTTGGCTGCATTTGGTGCCCTTGTGGAGTGCTGAGGATTCCTATGCATAGCTCTCCTTTAAAAACAATTTAATCGCTAGATTATTAGCTTAATAAATCAATATACATAAAATTTATACTTACTCCGTTCACTTTTATCTATAATTTTTTATAAGTTATTTTGTCCAAAATTATTTGTAATTTTAAGAAAAATAAAGAGTATTGATTATATTTTTTTTAAATTTTACTTTCATCTCTACTAAACATAATAATTATTTTTACAATCTTCTAAAACTCATCTTATTACTTCACTCTTAATTAGGCAAGAGAGTAATGTAATCAAATTAAATAGTATTTTATTATAATTTAAGTGATTTAATTATTTTTTTTAATCGTAGTTAAAAGAATATAAAGGGAGTAATAAAGATAATTTTTTTATATTAAAATGAACTTAAAATAAAAGAAACCTTTTTGAAAATAGAATGCAAATATATAATTCATTTAATGCACTTTTTGCATCCATTATCTAATGCATTACTGTACTTTTTGCACCTATTAAAGTTCACCTAATATATTATTTTCATTTATTTTTATATGTTACTAGTATAGAAAATTATCATTAAAATTATAATTTTCCATACTGTTGAAATGCATTAAATGAATTTTAAAAGGTTTGCATGCACCTATTAAAAAAAATTTCTGTCTTTTATGTTTATTTTATTTTTAGTCCAAATTTAATGGCTGAAGAATTTATGTCCATTTCTTTAAGAATTTATTAATTTACGCGGTATCCTTTCATTGTTTTATTCTCATAATAAAAGCTCTATTCCACGTATTAGCTAATTTTCAAGGATTTTAAAATTGTAATAAAATCTTGACAGAGTCTGAACACTTTGTTTGGCAAACGCTGAATAAAAGAAAATTTTTTTTTCTATAATTAATCGTAATTAAGGATCATCATGTCACTTGAATTAATTAGCAAGGTTAACAATTTCTCATTTGAAAGAAGCAGCAATGATTTTTACGCGCATAAGGCAGAAGCACTTTGGAAGTTAGCTAGTGTTTAGGAGGTCAAAATGTTAATGCTGGTTTGAAATATGAAGTCCAATTTCAATGTTCAACATCTCACATTTCTGAATTCATTCACATATCACCTGCCTCAACACCATTTTTCCTTTCACATGCAATTAACCGAATTCATACTCAAATTGTTACAAAACCTGTTGAGCCAAGAAACCTTTTGAGCCATATATTGTGTGAATGGCATAGGGGACTCATTACTTTAGACATAGTGGTGACATCCTTCAACATGTCTAACCTTTCGTCAATACCATAGACATTGCTCGCTGATTTAGAAATACTCCCCTGCAGAAATACATTCCATTTTTTTTATATATTTTATGAAGAGAAAGTTAAAATAGAAATCTAAGTTCAGTACATACGGGAGGAAGCAGAATTAAAGGGAGACAAGAGTATACACCAGCCACATGCAACGACACTGGAAAATGATCACAGAACTGCAGTGGCACATACTGTTGACATAGCCACCACACAACCAGACAGAACTGCAGTTTGAATGATTGAGGTTTTATTACAGTGAATAGTTTAATATTTCATGTAATAAAATTACCACAATCGTATCAGGCACAGAGCGTCCATGACGTGAACTGCATTGTTGGGTATTCTTTTTTATTTTTTTTAAGTTTTTACATGCATCCAGGGTCTTTCTGCATTTCACATGACTGTTGCAGCAGTAACATTCTTGTCTGTAACAAAAAGTACTAATTCTTAGGTGATGGCTAAATTCACGCCTAGCCTGTCTCTGTATGCTGACTTTGTCTGATAATATGGCAAATCTTAGACTTTGTAAAATGATAAAATTTTATGTAGAATCTAAAGGATCAGATTTAAAGAATCGTGCAAGGAACAAATTTATATTTTGAACCTTTTGCTTTTGCTAAAGCACCTAACCTCTTGTCAGAGAAGTGACGCTTGTACTAGCATACCATCTTGGCAACTGTTTTGGTATCCTTCTTCCCTTCGAACATTTTATCCAGCATTATATGTAGGAAATGCCCAAATGGCTCAAGATATGCAAACCCAAAAAGCTGATTTAGCCATGTTAGGAAAGGTTCAAGATAAAATGCATACTTCGAGAGCTCGTTACTGTATACCAATTAGGATAATATAGCATTTCAACTAATGGAGCTTAGAGTAGACCCTAGATCATTTACCAAATAAACTATACTTCAACCACTACAATGACCTCTTTTGCTAGACTTCATTGAATTCTTACTAATCCAGGTAAACTTACAGTAAATTCCATAAAATTTTAAAATGATAGCCGTAGTTTACCTATGATAAAAAAACAATGTTTATACTCCATTATACAGAGTAGAGGAAGGCAAATTTGTGGTGAACAGCCAGAAACATATCAGAACTTCTTAGCATTGTTGATGGATTCAATACAACTTCTCTTCCTTTCTAGCAATACCTTCACCAAGTAACATTTAATGTTCAACAAAAATTCACTATTTTTATGACATCACATCAGTTTTCAACTAAGTACACCGTACTAACATAAAGGAATCTCGTTGAACAGAATATCAGTTTTTAACTAAGTACACCGTACTACCATAAAGGAATCTCGTTGAACAGAATATGCAAATATGCCACCGAATCTCAACCTTTGTAATATATTGATTCTTTAATTGATTTGAGAAGAAGCCGTCTGAATTGAAGTTTCTGTATGCCAGAGATTTCTGTTCTACAATGTCAATGGACACTGATGACTAACAGCACCCCGGCTGTAATAGTCCTGCATTACAAGTGAAATCGTTTCAAAATCGATCAATCAAAGACCACAATATTCATGAATAAGAACAGTCTAAACTCCATGTTAACCCCTATCCGGGTAGTAGAGTTCAATCTTCCACTTCGGGAAATTAAAAAGATAGAAAATTTGATTGCTTCCTAGCCTCAATCAAGACCACCCATCAAAAATAGAGCTGAAATAATCAAGAAAACACAAAGTGAGAGAATAAATGGAGGGACCTTAGTTCTCAAAGGATGATGCTGAAGCTGTAAAAAATATTGTTGTAGTCCCTTCTTTGCCACTAATTCCATGTAGGTTCTGAGGGAAAGAGTGATTTATTACTGCTTGGACCGCTTTCTACTCGATTTCTCTTGGCAAGCTAATAAATTTATCTTTGTTGTCTATCTCTGGCTCTAAAATGTCCATCTTGCGTTGCAAAGACGTAGAAATTGCAAGTCGATGTGTACATCCCCCGTCACCGTGGCGGCGGAAAAGTCAATGGGTCAAGATCCTAGGATATTCACATAAGGGTCTGAATAATCAAATTAAATTAAATTTTTAATTAATTAAAATTTTAATTAATTTAAAAAATTAATCAAATTAAATTACATTAAAATTAATCAAAATTAAAAACATTTAGTTAATTATCGATTATAATTGAATTAAGCAAAAAATATAATATATATTATATATTATTAATTAATTATTTATTAATAAAAATATATTTATAAATTTTATTTATAAAAGATGATAATATGATTTATTGTGAGTAAAAAAATAATTACAAGTTAGTATTATTATAAAATTATAAAAATAATAATTATAAATAATATATTATTAATAAATTATAATTAATCTATTAATTAATAAAAATTTAATTGTTTTATTTACCAAATTATAGATAATTAAATTAATAAGAGAAAATCAAAATTTTTTAGAACTAATTAACAAAAAATAAAATTGAATTAAACTTACCCTTATTGAAATAATTAGTTATATTTAATTTTTTTTTTTTAATAATAGAGCAATGTACATTTCTTTCTTCACTTCGTTTTGGATATGGCTTATTGTGATGACTAATTAATGGGTCGCATCAGAAATAAATTTTAATACTTTTTATATTTTTATATATATAATTTTTAATAAATTATAAAAAATAAAATTTAAATTTATATAAATAAGAATATTATTCTTAATGTATTTGATAATTTATCACTTAAAATTAACCTAAATACTTTTAAAATTTTTCTTTTTTATTTTAAAAATTAAATTCATCTTATGGTCTTCATATGCTTTATTTAAAGTAAGCGCTCAACCAGCAAATTATTGATTCGAGGACCATTAATTTTTTTTTTCTTTAGTAAATGTTTAATGCGAAAAAAGGTTAAATTAAAATAAAATAAATTTCCTCCCATGTTTTTGTATTATTTATTTTTCTTAATTTTATTTAGAATTAACAATAATAAATTTAATTTAATGATATTAGAAATTTATTGTGTTGACAATTTATTTTGTAAAATTAGTAAATTATCTTATAATTTTTTTTCTAAAAATAAGTTTATAATTGAAAAAAGTTTTTAAAATTTTGTTTTTTTATATTATTTAACCTTTATTAATTTTTGTTTTCAAATCAGCTTAAGTACATTAAAATTAATACCATTAAAAAAACCATACGAGGTAGCTATTGCATTTACAAACATGCCATTGATCATATATACATGGATTGAATTTTTCAAAATTAGTGTAACTTGTTAATCTGATTCAAATTTAAGACATATGATAAGAACTATTTATTAAATATATGTATCTTACATTTTTATATTTTAAATCGATTTAATATAGATAAGAATTTTTGCTCGTGCAAAATAATTACTGCTACTAAACAAGAAAAAGAAAAATAGAAGTAATTAAGGTCTTGGATTTGATAATTTAGCAATAGCAATATCAAATGGGCATAAATTTTAACTCATCTTTTGAACTATTCAAAGCGAAGAAAAACAAGAAAAGAGGAAAAAGGTATTTACTTCAATTTACACCCCATGTTATAGCTTCAAGACTAACATTAATGTTTCATGACCAAGAATGCAATGAAAGTGGGTAAAAATTAAAATTAAATAAATATATTTTTCTATTTGACATTTTACCTTTTCAATTATTTAATAAAATGTTCTTAGGGATCTCATATCGGTTATGAAATATACGTGAATATAAGTTATATAAGAATAAATATTCTGTTAAAATTGTCATAATTTTAATAATGATTCATTTTCGTCACTACCCTGTGTGGATGTGTGTATTATCTCTGACAAAATAAAGGCAAAAAGCTGAGAAGAGAGTCGATGTGCGTAAGTCTGAGATAAAAAAATCGAGACAAACCCATCTACCAATAGGTTGAGTGTGCGTGAGTGTGGATTATATGGGAATTATGACTCTATTAAAATTATCATGGTTTTAATAATAGTCAATTCCCCCGTTAATTTATATGTGGGCGTGTATTCTATCTTTAAAAATAATTATCTAATAAAAATAAAGAAGCTTTGATTTCTTGATAAAGAAGCCATAGACTACGTACGTACTAGGAATTCAAAAAATTGCAAAATTCTATAGTTTTATCCAACGCAAGGCAGCCGTAAGGGTTAAGACCATCTCAACTTAACCCCTGTGGGGATCGATAGGAAACAGCAATGAAATGGGAGATGATTATGCATGATGACCTAATTCATTATGTATGAATTTTATTTATTTTATAGTTTATGATTGAAAATATAAAATATTTGATGAAATAATATTTAATTTGTGATTAATTAGATTAAAGAAAATTCTATTAATTAACATATCATACAATTTATTAGGGAGATGTATTAGGCAGGGTTTAAATTAGTATTATATACTAAATTTTTCCTGACTTCTTTCTATAATAAAATTTCTCTACTTAAAAAAAAATATCATACAATCCAATCGAACCCAAGCTTTTGAAAAATTATACCCTGAAACTGATTTAACATGAAAATGAGGAAGGAACGAGTCCAGTCAAATGGGCATAGTCATTAGTCAGCTTGATCAAGCAGCCCATATTTTCAAATTTTCAACCCCCTTCTCTTCTCTTCGCTTATATATTTGGTAGTACGAAACTATCCCATGCTATGAGTTATAAATAGGTTCCCTTTGTGTCTCTCCACCTCCATTATCAGCTACGTACAGAATAAAATTAAAGCACACAAGAAAACTAAAAGAAAACCATTCATGGCTTCCCTACAAACTTCAGGTCTTCTATTCTCTTCCTCATCAAGTACTACTTCTTCAAAAAGAATCAATGCTGCTATTTCTGCCCCTAAACTTCCTAAAATCCGTTTCCCACTACCAAGAAATTCGATTAAGGAAATGATTTTAAGAGGTTCCTTCTCAAACACCGTCCCATTAGAAAAGAATGCCGCTACCACAACAATAGATGAACCTTTCATCAATTCCACTGCTGCTTCTGCTAAGGAAATTTCCCAGCTTTATGCCATCTTAGAGACTGTTGCTGATAGGGCTGAGATGCAGAAAAACATTGGCGAGCAACGTGACAATTGGAATAAACTTCTTTTGAACTCCATTAACATGATCACTCTCACAGCTACAACCATGGCTGGTGTTGCAGCAACTGGTGGGGCAGGAGCTCCTCTTTTGGCATTGAGGCTGTCGTCAACACTCTTGTTCACTGCAGCCACAGGCATGTTATTTATAATGAACAAAATACAGCCCTCACAGCTTGCAGAAGAGCAACGTAATGCTACAAAATTGTTTAGGCAGCTTCAGAGCCAAATACAAACGACACTTGCTCTTTATGATCCTGCTGAGTTGGACGTGAAGGATGCAATGGACAATGTATTGGCTCTTGACAAAGCTTACCCACTTCCTTTGCTGGGGAAAATGATTGAAAAGTTTCCTGCAAAATTTGAGCCTGCTGTTTGGTGGCCCAAATCTCATGACTTCCAAAGAAAAAGCAAAAGACCTGGGAAGAATGTATGGAGTGAGGAGCTTGAAGCGGAGATGAGGGAGGTTATTGAAGTGATAAAAGGAAAAGATACAGAAGATTATATGAGGCTAGGAAACTTGGCACTGAAGATAAACAAGATTTTAGCCGTCTCAGGTCCATTGCTCACAGGCATTGCAGCTGCTGGGTCTGCATTTGTGGGTAACGGTTCTTGGGCGGCAATAGTTGCAGTGGCTGCAGGTGCATTAGCTACCACAGTTAATACGTTTGAGCATGCTGGCCAGGTTGGTATGGTGGTTTAAATGTATAGAAACTGCGCTGGATTCTTCTCACTTATGGAGGAATCAGTCGAGTCTTCATTAGAAGAAGCAGATTTTGACAGAAGAGAAGATGGAGAAATGTTTGAAATGAAGATGGCTTTACAGCTTGGAAGAAGCTTATCAGAGCTTAGAGAACTTGCCCAAAATTCTTCATCTTCTCGTATATACGGAATTGAAGTAGATGAATTCGCTAGCAAACTCTTTTGATGTTCATAATTTTTTTGGTCCATGTTTATAATCTAATTAGTTCATTCTTTTTTATGAAAACTTCTTTTTGTATATATCTTCTGAGAGGGAAATGTATTCTATTAATACTCTGGAATCTGTTTATTCTTCATGCCCACAGACGAGCGTTTCTTGTTTATTCTTAGCATAGTTCACCATTTTGTTATTTAATGTTCTATTGATAGAGTGGAGATGCATCAGAATATGGGTGAGCAACGTGACAATTGGAACAAACTTCTTTTGAATTCCATTAACATGATCACTCTCACAGCTACAACCATGGTTGGTGTTGCAGCAACTGGTGGGGCAGGAGCTCCTCTTTTGGCTTTGAAGCTATCGTCAACACTCTTGTTTACTGCAGCGACAGGGATTTTATTTATAATGAACAAAATACAGCCCTCACAGCTTGCAGAAGAGCAACGTAATGCTACAAAATTGTTTAGGCAGCTTCAGAGACAAATACAAACTATCCTTGCTCTTCATGAGCCTACTGAGTTGGACGTGAGGAATGCAATGGACAAGGTATTGGCTCTTGACAAAGCTTACCCACTTCCTTTGCTGGGGAAAATGATTGAGAAGTTTGCTGCAAAATTTGAGCCTGCACTTTGGTGGCCCAAATCTCATGACTTCCAAAGAAAAAGCAAAAGACCTGGAAAGAATAGGTGGAGTGAGGAGCTGGAAATGGAGATGAGGGAGGTTATTGAAGTGATAAAAGGAAAAGATACGGAAGATTATATGAGGCTAGGAAATTTGATATTGAAGATAAACAAGATTTTAGCCATCTCAGGTCCATTGCTCACAGGCATTGCAGCTGCTGGGTCTGCATTTGTGGGTAACGGTTCTTGGGCGGCAATAGTTGCAGTGGCTGCAGGTGCATTAGCTACCACAGTTAATACGTTTGAGCATGCTGGCCAGGTTGGTATGGTGGTTGAAATGTATAGAAACTGCGCTGGATTCTTCTCACTTATGGAGGAATCAATCGAGTCTTCATTAGAAGAAACAGATTTTGACAGAAGAGAAGATGGACAAATGTTTGAAATGAAGATGGCTTTACAGCTTGGAAGAAGCTTATCAGAGCTTAGAGATCTTGCCCAAAAATCTTCATCTTCTCGTATAGATGGAGTCGAAGTAGATGAATTCGCTAGCAAAATCTTTTGATATTTATAATTTTTTTTTTTGTCCATATTTCTAATCCCGTTAGTTCATTCTTTTTTGTGAAAAAATTCTTTTTGTATACAGAGGGAAACGAATTCAATACTCAATAATCTGTTTATTATTCATGCTCAAAAGAGATCGTTTCTTGAGGTTCTATTGATAATTGTTTTCCATGTGTGATCTCTAACTCATAATATGTAATCATGATTAAACAGGAAATATAAATCTTAATACAATTTGCAAAGTAGAACATGATTTAAATATGATATTAATATTACAAATAAAAAATCTAAAATTTTTTGGTAAACAACTAAGGAGTGACACAATATGCATGCAATTAATAGATAGCTGTTTTTAATTTTTTCTAAATTATTATTTTTTAAAAAATATTTTATACTTATAAGTATCAAATCACCAATATACCTCCAATATTTTTTTAAAATTTTAGGGAGCCAATGGCCTTCTGGCCCAAGTGTGGCTCTATCCCTGTAATTAATAGATAGTGGCGAATCCAATTCCTTAACAAAGCCTATTTGCTTCCCTAAGAATATGTTGGACAACGTCTGAAGAGCTAAGAGATTATTAGCAATAGAACTGAGAGATGAAGCAAGGCGCCAAGTTCTGGAATAAAACCCAAATATACAACAATTTGAGAATTAGATTACAAAAAAATACTAACAGCATTCGGACATAAGTGCGGCAGAATAATCAAAAGATAAGAGCCTTTTGAATAGCAAGTAATTCTGCAACATTAAAATCTAACATACCTGAAGGGCCTAAAAACATGAAAATCTATTTACTTGTTTCTCACCATTGATTTTTAGCTTTATATATTAAAATGACCTCTAAAATTATAAAATATCAAATTTAAATTTCAATAAGAGTCGAATAAAATAAAAATTTACTTGGAGTACAACATGTTTTTGTATTTTTTTTAATGTTAGAGTCCTAGGAAATTTTGATTAATGAAAATTATTTTTTGGGTAAATTATAAAAGAGCTTTTTACTTGAAAGAAAAAGTAATTAAGACATTTTAAAAATAAAAATCACTATATAGAAATTTTCACAAGTTTATAAAATGAGAATAAGGGAATCACCCAAATGCATATTTGCAAATCATCACTGGCGACAATTATATTAACTTTTTATATGGTAATTTTCTTTCATATTTAAATATAAATTTTAAAAAAATTAAATCTTATAGGTTGGTTCAAATTTTTCCACGGCCACATTTATTGAAGGAGTTTCTTTTCTATAAAAAAATTAACCATTAATTTTTTTAATATTACTAAATTAATTATTAATAGAATTCATTATTTTAAAATATATTAAATATATAAAGAATTAATGTTTCGATAATCAAGAATAAAAAAACCTTATAACCTTATAGAAATAATTATCAAGAATTTATATGGGTCTATACTAAAAATTTAAAATTTCTAATTTGCTACAGTTTAATCCATAGGGCTGCCGTGAGACCACCTCCATTTATATTGGAAGGGAAAGAACTACGAAGTGGGAAAGGACATGCAACTTTGAAGGATATAGATATATATATATATATATATATAAGTAGAAGTTATTTTAATATTTTGGGTATATTATTATAAGCTCTTTAAAATGTATTAGTTGATTTTTAAAATTCTTAAAAATAATTAAAATATTCCTATTAATTTAAAATAGGATAAATATAGTCCTTCTGTTACTATTCCGCGAAGAAAATCATTAGTTAAATGAGAGAGGATTTGGTCAAAAGAGAGAAACACATGAAATGTCCAAAAGAAATACCCCTAATAGCTAACAACCAGCTAAAGGGGAAACGAATCAACCAAAGGGAAGCTGCAAAAAACAGAGAATGAAGCGCAGAAGGTATCCCATTCTTCAATAACTCCGAATGAATCAAATTAAATGGTTGGGCAGTAGCCTGATATTAACTTGCCAGTAACTATACAGTTAATTAAATTCTATCCTATATATTATTTACTGTTATATAATGTATTCTTAATAAAAAATAATTAAGAGTCTTGGTGAGGAAGGCTTTATGGATTGGATTTCACATGTGGGATATTCCATTATTAACCATTTTATTTTTTATTTATTATGCAAAAAAAAAAAGATATATTTAAAATTGAGATACAACTAAAGCTCAAATACAGCCTAGAGTAGTAATTCAAGCTGCAGGCTCCTAATTTGAAATTATTGTTTGAGTCCTTCTTGGCTTATTAATTTTTGGTCAAGTCCTCTTAGGTAAGTACATCCACAATATTACAAAAATTCTCCTGGTAAGTTCAGTCAATCAACAACCAAAAAATAAAACTCACCCTCTAAAAAGGACACCAGATTATACTGCTATACCACAGAATTCAATTTATATAGCTAAAGATGGATCGAATTCCTTCCAAGGTGCTCCTCATTGTCATACCTTATGTAACGATCGGGCTCCAACCACTAGAGGAATTGTCCGCTTTGGCCATAAGCGTCACGGTTTTAAAACGAATCACTAGGGGTTGCGAACCGCTAACTTATAAACCCAGCATCTCTCCCGTGTTTTGCCGATGTGGGATTTGCCTAGGGTGTTACAATCCACCCCCCTTATGGGACTCAGCGTCCTCGCTGAGGTTTGCCCCACCATCGCCCAAGGTTGCACGCGGAGCGGCTCTGATACCACAAATGTAACGGCCCAACCCACTAGTGATATTGTCCGCTCTGGCCATAAGCCTCATGGTTTTGTCCCATAGGTGGAATGGAGAACTTCCCAAGAGGTCACCCATCCTAGGATTTCTCTCAAGCTAGCACGCTTAACCTTTAAGTTCTTCCAACTCTCCAGGCCATTCCACCAAAAGGCGCCTCTGGTGATTAGTTCCCCCATTTTATATATCATTACTTTTTGAACCCAAGACCATCTCCGTGCTTTGTCGATGTGGAATTTGCCTAAGGGACCTTTAAATTGTAATACCCTAGGCAAATCCCACATCAGCAAAACATGGGAGAGATGCTGGGTTTATAAGTTGGTGGTTCGTAACTCATAGTGACGCTTTTTAAAACCGTGAGGGCTTCGGCTCAGAGCGGACAATATCACTAGTGGGCCGGGCCATTACATTTGTGGTATCAGAGCCGCTCCGCTTGCAACCTTGAGCTATGGTGGGGCAACCCTCAGCGAGGACGCTTAGTCCCATAAGGGGGGTGGATTGTAACACCCTAGGCAAATCCCACATCGGCAAAACACAGGAGAAATGCTGGGTTTATAAGTTGGTGGTTCGTAACCCCTAGTGACGCGTTTTAAAACCGTGAGGGCTTCGGCTCAGAGCGGACAATATCACTAGTGGGCCGGGTTATTACATTTGAGTCATTGTAACACCCTAGGCAAATCCCACATCGGCAAAACACGGGAGAGATGCTGGGTTTATAAGTTGGTGGTTTGTAACCCCTAGTAACGCGTTTTAAAACCATGAGAGCTTCGGCTCAGAGCGGACAATATCACTAGTGGGCCGAGCCGTTACATTTGTGGTATCAGAGCCGCTCCGCGTGCAAACTTGAGCAATGGTGGGGCAAACCTCAGTGAGGACGCTGAGTCCCATAAGGGGGATGGATTGTAACACCCTAGGAAAATCCCATATCGGCAAAACACGGGAGAGATGCTGGGTTTATAAGTTGGTGGTTCGTAACCCCTAGTAACGCATTTTAAAATCGTGAAGGCTTCGGCTCAGAGCGGACAATATCACTAGTGAGCCGGGACTTTGTCACGACCCAAAATTCTAAACCGTGACCGGCGCATAATTTAAGTATTCTTAAATCATGCTAGCCTTATCAGAGTATCTTGAATGAATATATTGTCACTTACTAATCCCAAAAAAATAGACAAAATCCAAATAAACAAAATACTGAATAAACATAATAAATATCCCATAAGTAAACTGAGAAGTTTCTACAGATTTCAAATAAAAATTTAAACTGTTCAATAAACTAAACTAATTATTAGCCTGAGAAAATATGAATTCGGGCATACCATGAGAACAAATAAAAAATTGTCCCTCTCCAGAAAATGGACTGAATATTTGGATCAGCTGCAGAATTCTACTGATCTAAAACAGATAACAGACAGAGAAAACGTGGTTTGAGCTAAATGCTCAGTGAATGATAATTATAGCACACAACGGAATAGGAACAGGCAAACGCTTGATTAATTTCACAATAAATTTTCTATTCAATAAAATCATGCTCATGCTGTCAAAATCATTAATAAAATAACTTCATAAAACATATATATAAAAGAAATTCATTCAATAAAAATTTTATGGTACAGTGCACCAGGGTGATGATACCCCACATCACCAAAGGCCAGATGGTAAGCGCGCTACCAGATATTAGATACCTTCCTTCTCCTTCACAGATATTAATGCATATGATACTAATGCAAACCATAAACTGCAATGATGCATGACTCGACAATGCAACCTAATACCGTGATAGTTCACACGGGGCGGATAATGTAAAATGACATCGGACATGTACCAATTCAAAATAGAAAATCAATTTGTACAAATCAATCAAAATCAATAAAAAATTTTAGATAGCAAATAATAACTGATAGTGCAATTTCAATAGTGTATTTCAATAGTTTCAGAGAGTCAATAAAATCAAATCAATCTCAAATCAATTCAGTGTAACACATCGGTAAATTTTATAGTCAAATATCAATCAATATAAATACATTAAAGGCTTGTTCTCGAAATCCTAATGGGTCTAATGCAGAGATAGTTGACAAAATCAATTATTTAATCAAAATCGAAATAAAATTCAATAATAAAATAAAATTCTAGAAAATCACATGTAAAATAATTGTTAAAATATTGATTTAAAATTTCATTTAATAACAAACTTAATGCTAAGAAATTTTAAAAGGGACTAAAACGGTGCCACGTAATGATCGGGCTCCAACCACTAGAGAAATTGTCCGCTTTGGCCATAAGCCTCACGGTTTTAAAACGCGTCACTAGGGGTTACGAACCGCTAACTTATAAACCCAGCATCTCTCCCCGATGTGGGATTTGCCTAGGAGGTTACAATCCACCCCCCTTATGGGACTCAGCGTCCTCGCTGAGGTTTGCCCCACCATCGCCCAAGGTTGCACGCGGAGTAGCTCTGATACCACAAATGTAACGGCCCGGCCCACTAGTGATATTGTCCGCTCTGGCCATAAGCCTCATGGTTTTGTCCCATAGCTGGAATGGAGAACTTCCCAAGAGGTCACGCATCCTAGGATTTCTCTCAAGCTAGCACGCTTAACCTTGAAGTTCTTCCAACTCTCCAAGCCATTCCACCAAAAGGCGCCTCTGGTGATTAGTTCTCCTATTTTATATATCATTACTTTTTGAACCCAAGACCATCTACCATGTTTTGCCGATGTGGGATTTGCCTAGGGTGTTACAATCCACCCCCCTTATGGGACTCAGCGTCCTCGCTGAGGTTTGCCCCACCATCGCCCAAGGTTGCACGCGGAGCGACTCTGATACCACAAATGTAATGGCCCGGCCCACTAGTGATATTGTCCGCTCTGGGCCGAAGCCCTCACGGTTTTAAAACGCGTCACTAGGGGTTACGAACCGTCAATTTATAAACCCAGCATCTCTCTCTTGTTTTGCCGATGTGGGATTTGCCTAGGGTGTTACACCTTACCCCTTTGTAAGGCATAACATGATCCCGTAGTATACGTAATGAATTATCGTACTTTGCCTACCGATAACCCATTAAAACATTTAATTAAAACATTAAAACATTTAATGATTTTAAAATCATTTTCTTACTTTTTGGAAGTGGTGAGCATTTTTTGTAGGAATTTAAAACATTTAATTAAGGTTTAAAAGTCATGTAAAATTTCTGTCCATTTCCATTTTTCCGCAAATTTTAGGAAAATTTCGGCAGAGTTCCGACTGTATTTGAGAAAACCGAAAAATTTTACCTGTTGAAAACACTTCCAATATAACACTTCAACCAAAATCAACCACCATTTCAACTCAATCAACACAAATTTTCCCCAAACTCCACATTTCAAATAAATAGTTCACAACTCAAAATTTCAATTCAATTATTTCCAAAATTAGTAATAATTAATGTCATACTCATTGCATTAAAAAAAATTTAATTTACATTCATCAGTCCGAAAGTTATATCAGGAAGTCCAAAATAATATTATTACAAAATCTGTACAATCTACCCAAGACCTATTTACAAAGGTACATACAGTTATTTACATTAAAAGGAATATATACAACAAGGGTATAAAATTATACCCGATAAAATATCCAAAAGTAGCTCAGTACTCCTTAGCAGCTCACTCAGCTGCTTTACCAGTCTCTCTACCAGTGATAGCAATGAACAACCATCGCTGAGTACTATGACTCAGTGGTGCATAACATACTAAAATAATATTTAATACATAAATCAAATCACATTTATTCAAATTTGGTACTGAAAATGAAAAACAGATACAAAACATAATTTATAAATTTTTAATCCAAACAATCTCATTTAGGAAATCTCAAAACAGATTTTATAAAAACATACAGTTATATCATGCCATCAGAACAATGTTCATCTCAATAGCCAGAGACTTATGAGGAATCTCAAGGCTAGCTAGCTCAATCTATGGATACCCATTTAATTTCTTCCTCTACTGGCACACACCTCAATACTTCAGCTAGAGAGGAAATCAAAATTTAAAACTAATTCCTCCCACTAGTCATGCTAGTGAGGCATTCAAATATATGGTCATGACACTGTGGTTTCAAAATTATCTCAATAAATTTCCAAACATTGACTGACAATTAAAACACATACAATTAAATTTTCAATAATTTAAGTCAATAGCATAATATACATTCCAATCATCATTTTGCAATATAAATAAATCACAATTCATTTCATGCACTTTGCAAAAGAAATTCAATCCATTATGTGTCTATTTTCATTCCCAATTGGCCTCACACCAATTGGATTGGTAAATTTTCAGTTTTGGTCCCTGAATGGGACCTAGGTCAAGCTGCCAGAATCTGAACACTAACCTATCCGAATTGTAACTTGGTTCTAGCAATTCACACACATCACAAATAGTCACAATTGACCATTTCTCAACTCAAGTAAGGTTAATTACATCAATTGACTAATTCTCAAATTTTTCCCCAATTTTCAAATTATTCAAGAACCCTAATTACCCAATTTTGCAAACTAATGAAATCAAAGTATCTACTTCTTTAAATTTTAAGTAAATTTCTAGGTTAATTGAGCTACAAACACAACTAAAAAACCAAAATTTTCAAAGTAATTTGTTTACCTCCACTTGAATTCCAATTCTTCAATTTCACTCCTTTTTCCTTCTCTTTTCTTCTTCAAATGCTTTCTCAAGTTAGTCTAACAAGTTTTAATGGGACAAATTGGGGACAAAGTAGGATTAAATGGAGATTTTAAAGCTTAACATAAGCTTTAATGGAGGAAAGATAATGGTGGTGAGAGAGAGAAATATGGGCTGCCGATTTGATGGAGGAAGACAAGTAAATTTCTTTTAATTTTTATGTGTTATTTTGTCTTTATAATGATTTTTGACTTGGTCAATTTATGTAGGAAAATTAAAATTATTTATGATGTCACATATGAGCTCATCATGATGATGTAATAACTTAGGTGATGTAAATATATATTTCACCTAACTTAGGTGATGTAATTAACTTAGGTGATATATGGAATGCAAATATATATTTCATTTAATGCACTTTTTACATCCATTATCTAATGTATTACTGTACTTTTTGCACCTATTAAAGTTCACCTAATATATTATTTTCATTTATTTTTATATGTTACTAGTATAGAAAATTATCATTAAAATTATAATTTTCCATACTGTTGAAATGCATTAAATGAATTTTAAAAGGTTTGCACCTATTAAAAAAAATTTCTGTCTTTTATGTTTATTTTATTTTTAGAGTCTGAACACTTTGTTTGGCAAACGCTGAATAAAAGAAAATTTTTTTTCTATAGTTAATCGTAATTAATTAGCAAGGTTAACAATTCCCCATTTGAAAGAAGCAGCAATGATTTTTACGCGCACAAGGCAGAAGCACTTTGGAAGTTAGCTAGTGTTTAGGAGGTCAAAATGTTAATGCTGGTTTGAAATATGAAGTCCAATTTCAATGTTCAACATCTCACATTTCTGAATTCATTCACATATCACCTGCCTCAACACCATTTTTCCTTTCACATGCAATTAACCGAATTCATACTCAAATTGTTACAAAACCTGTTGAGCCAAGAAACCTTTTGAGCCATATATTGTGTGAATGGCATAGGGGACTCATTACTTTAGACATAATGGCATAGGGGACTCATTACTTTAGACATACTGTTGACATCCTTCAACATGTCTAACCTTTCGTCAATACCATAGACATTGCTCGCTGATTTAGAAATACTCCCCTGCAGAAATACATTCCATTTTTTTTATAGTTTATGAAGAGAAAGTTAAAATAGAAATCTAAGTGCAGTACATACGGGAGGAAGCAGAATTAAAGGGAGACAAGAGTATATACCAGCCACATGCAACGACACTGGAAAATGATCACAGAACTGCAGTGGCACATACTGTTGACATAGCCACCACACAACCGGACAGAACTGCGGTTTGAATGATTGAGGTTTTATTACAGTGAATAGTTTAATATTTCATGTAATAAAATTACCACAATCGTATCAGGCACAGAGCGTCCATGACGTGAACTGCATTGTTGGGTATTCTTTTTTATTTTTTTAAAGTTTTTATATGCATCCAGGGTCTTTCTACATGTCACATGACTGTTGCAGCAGTAACTTTCTTGTCTGTAACAAAAAGTACTAATTCTTAGGTGATGGCTAAATTCACGCCTAGCCTGTCTCTGTATGCTGACTTTGTCTGATAATATGGCAAATCTTAGACTTTGTAAAATGATAAAATTTCATGTAGAATCTAAAGGATCAGATTTAAAGAATCGTTCAAGGAACAAATTTATATTTTGAACCTTTTGCTTTTGCTAAAGCACCTAACCTTTTGCCTAACAACGTACTTGCACCTTTATTTTAAGTGTTTTCATTCTTAGAATCAAACCCCCCGTCAGATCAATCAAGGCTTCATTGAGCAGAGCTTGTATGAACTTACTTTCAACGATCACACAGTAGTAAATCATGAAAAGCATGTTGCTCCAAGGAGAAAGTGCCAACCGCTCCAGCACTGCCTGAATTTTATTTCATTATTTTGTAACAAGCAAACTTCATCTAGGCAGAGGAATGATGTAACCTATTGATTGGCATTCATACAAAGCATTTTAGGTTGAATGTATTTGACAACAAAATTCATCATTAGATTGGAAAATTTAAACAGATTACTAATCATTGTCATTGCCAACATGGAATAAGAGAACTAAGAACGGGGAATTTTACAGTTCAGAGAAGTGACGCTTGTAGTAGCATACAATCTTGGCAACTGTTTTGGTATCCTTCTTCCCTTCGAACATTTTATCCAGTATTATATGTAGGAAATGACCAAATGGTTCAAGATATGCAAACCCAAAAAGCTGATTTAGCCATGTTAGGAAAGGTTCAACATAAAATGCACACCTGTAAATCAGCATATTAGATTTGCCATGTAAGCATGGCTACATATGAAGATCCAACAGTGAAGCAAATTCCATAGGCAGCTAGAGTATCATTTTTTTTTATTCCACGTAGTTCACAAAAGGGCATAGACCATAGACAAATAAGCACCTAAAACCATGTTGAGGACATGAAATCTTGGCAGGTCTAGCCATACCAATGCTTTTTATGCTTTGCTTTTTTCAGAGCTACATTCTTGTGGTTGTAAACCCAAGACTTCTACAACTGCAACGACTGCAGTTGTACTTGCACTATGTTAAGTATCATGTCTTTGAATCTGTCAACAAATTAAGTTTATGTTTTGCTATTCTTTAGGAAAATAAACCAGTCAAATATTAGTTGAGATTAGGCTGATATGTAGCAGATTTTTCTGCATTTTAGTTTCAACATTATGCTGTATAAATTGGTGGTTTTGGTACTTAATAAAATATGAGTTTCCAGTAGTGAAAAAAGATTTTTCCAGCTCTTATTACTTACAAATTGGTATCAGAGCTACATCTTGAGGGACCAAAAACACAACCCATAAACATTCCTCCTGCACAAACACAAAACTATAACCCATTGAAGATGAATTCAGAAACTTCATTCACTGCACTTGCTCCCCCAGTGTTTGATGGTACAAATTATCAAGTATGGGCTATTAGAATGGAAGCCTATCTTGATGCTATTGATGTGTGGGAAGCTGTAGAACAGGAGTATGAAATTCCTCCTTTGCCGAACAATCCAACCGTTGCACAAATCAAAAGTCATAAAGAAAAGAGGCAAAGAAAATCAAAGGCAAGAGCAAGCTTGTTTGCAGCAGTCTCTTCGACAATTTTCAATAGAATAATGACTCTCAAAACAGCCAAAGAAATATGGGATTTCTTGAAGCAAGAATATGAAGGTGACGAGAGGATTAGAGGCATGCAAGTGTTGAATTTGATTAGAGAATTTGAGTTGCAAAAGATGAAAGAATCAGAAACAATCAAAGAATATTCAGACAGACTACTCAGCATAGTTAACAGGGTAAGACTACTGGGTACTGACTTTTCTGATTCTAGAATTGTGCAAAAAATCTTAGTCACGATTCCTGAAAAGTTTGAAACTACAATATCATCTTTGGAAAACTCAAAAGATCTGTCAAGCATCACCTTGGCAGAATTGTTGAATGCATTACAGGCGCAGGAACAGAGGAGGTTCATGAGGCAAGAAGGAACTGTAGAGGGTGCTTTGCAAGCCAAATCACAAAACTACAATGGTAGCAAGAACAAGAAAAGAAACAGCAAGCCTGGAGGTTCTGCTAACAACAACAATAACAACAAAAGTAACACTCAAGTTTTTCCATCTTGTCCTTATTGCAAAAAGGATAATCATCCACAAAGAAGATGTTGGTGGAGGCCTGATGTTAAATGCAATAAGTGTGGTCAGTTAGGACATATGGAAAAAGTATGCAAGGCTCAACAGCAACATGAAGAAGCCAAGGCTGTTCAGAATCAACATGAAGAAGAGAAGATGTTTGTAATATCATGCCTTACCACTAGTAGCTCAACCGAAAGTTGGCTTGTGGATAGTGGTTGTACCAACCACATGACATATGATCGTGAACTCTTTAGAGAGCTTCATAATACTGCTATCTCCAGAGTCAGAATTGGGAATGGAGCATATATTGCTGTAAAAGGCAAAGGAACAGTAGCTGTTGAAAGTCACACAGGTTTGAAATTAATTTCAGATGTTTTATATGTTCCTGAAATTAATCAAAATCTTTTGAGTGTTGCTCAGTTGTTGGAAAAAGGATATAAGGTGCTGTTTGAAGATAAAAGTTGCATTATTAAAGATGCCGAAGGCAGAGTTGTGTTCAACATTCAAATGAAAGACAAAAGTTTTGCCTTAGATCTAATGCAAGAAGCACAACCAGTTATACATGAAGAAGACAATAATACTATGCTTTGGCACAGGAGATTGGGCACTTCCATCATGCAGCTGTACTTTATATGGAAAAAAACAACCTTGTGAAGGGCTTGCCTCAGTTGGGAAAGGAGCTTTCTACATGTGCAGCTTGCAAATATGGGAAGCAAACAAGGCTTCCTTTTCCACAAAATAAAGCTTGGAGGGCAGTTCAAAAACTACAATTAATACACACAGATGTAGCAGGGACCATGAGGACATCATCTTTGAATGGTAATAAGTATTATATTGTTTTCATTGATGATCACTCAAGATTCTGTTGGATCTATTTTATGAAGCTTAAATCTGAAGTTGCTGACATTTTTTGGAAGTTCAAAGCCTTTGTGGAAACTCAAAGTGGCTACAAGATATAGGTGATCAGATCAGACAATGGAGCTGAATATAGCTCCAAAAAATTTAACAAATTTTGTCAAGATGCAGGCATTGATCATCAGTTGACAGCACCTTACACGCCACAACAAAACGGTATTGCAGAGAGAAAAAATAGGACAATTATGGAGATGGCAATGTGCTTACTTCATGACAAAGAGTTACCATAAAAATTTTGGGCCGAGGCAGCAAATACATCAGTTTATCTACTAAACAGACTTCCAACAAAAGCTTTACACAAACGAACTCCATTTGAAGCTTGGTATGGCTACAAACTAGAATTTGTTAATCTAAAAACTTTTGGTTGCTTGTGTTTCTCTTACATTCATCAGGTTAAGAGAGACAAATTAGACAAGAAGGCAGAACCTGGAATTTTTGTAGGCTACAGCTCAAGCTCAAAAGCCTACAGAATCTACTTACCAGAAAACAACAAAGTTATTATCAGCAGAGATGTCCAATTTCATGAGTCAGACAGCCGGAACTGGGAGATAGACCAGCAGACTGGGCCTTATGTGGAGAACAATGATGTCGATGATGAACCTGTTAGAGGGACCCGAACACTCTCTGACATTTATCAACAATGTAATGTTGCTGTGATGGAGCCTGCAGGATATGAAGATGTAGCAACAGATCAAAAATGGGTAGCTGCAATGAAGGAGGAGCTTAACATGATCGAAAAAACCAAACGTGGGAACTGGTGGATAGACCGAAAGATAAGAAAGCTATAGGAGTTAAATGGGTTTATAGGACCAAGCTCAATTCTGATGGTTCTGTAAATAAGTATAAGGCAAGGCTTGTAGTCAAAGGGTATGCTCAAATGTTTAGGGTAGATTTTTCTGAAACTTTCGCTCCAGTTGCTAGGATGGATACCATAAGAATGTTGCTAACTGTTGCCGCACAAAAGGGTTGGGTTGTACACCAACTCGATGTCAAATTAGCTTTCTTAAATGGGCATTTGGAGGAAGAAATATTTGTGGAGCAACCACAAGGTTTCGTTGTTCAAGGACAAGAAGAGAAGGTATATCAGTTGAAGAAGGCTCTCTATGGCCTAAAGCAGGCGCCAAGGTCATGGTACAGCAGAATTGATGCACACTTGGAGAACTTAGGCTTTGAAAAATGTCTAAGTGAATCTACTTTGTATATCAAGAATGTTTATGATGAAATACTTGTGGTGTCTCTTTATGTTGATGACTTGCTTGTAACAGGAAGTAGAAAGGAGCTGATTGACAAGTTTAAAGAAGAAATGAAAGATGTCTTTGAGATGACAGATCTTGGCAATATGACATTCTTTCTTGGTATGCAGGTACAACAAAAGCAAAATAAAATTTTTGTGTGCCAGCAGAAATATGCAAAAGAAGTCCTCAAAAAATTTAATATGGAGGAGTGCAAGTCAACTGCAACTCCAATGAATCAAAAGGAGAAGTTTTGTCAAGAAGATGGAGCTGAAAAAGTTGATGAAAGGATGTATAGGAGCTTAATAGGCTGCTTAATGTACTTGACTGCAACTAGGCGGATATCATGTATGCACGAAGTTTGCTATCGGTATATGCACTTTGTGCTAGTAAAATTCATTTTCAAGCGTGAAGAGGATTCTCACATATGTTAAAGGCACGATTGATTACGGAATAAAGTTCAACCAAGTAGAAAATTTCAGTTTTCATGGTTATTCAGATAGTGATTGAAATTTGGATGCATTGACGATATGCGAAGCACCTCAGTTATTGTTTTAGCTTTGGTTACGGAATTTTTCTTGGTGTTCGAAGAAACAAGAAGTCATAGCACAACCCACAGTGAAGCGAGAATATGTGGCATTTATTCTGCTGCTATGAATCAAGCACTTTGAAATAGAAAACTTCTTACAGATTTGCATATGAAGCAAGAAGAAAGCACACAGATATTTGTGGATAACCAAGCTGCAATTTCGATAGCTAATAATCCGGTGTTTCATGGCAAAACAAAACATTTCAAAATAAAATTTTATTTTCTAAGAGATGTACAGAAAGAAGGAGAAGTGCAGTTGCTCCATTGCAGGACAGAAAATCAATGTGCTGATGTTTTAACTAAAGCTCTGCCTAAAGCTAGATATGAATTCTTAAGACAAAAGCTTGGTGTATGCAGCTCCAAAGCCAAGGAGGAGTGTTAAGTATCATGTCTTTGAATCTGTCAACAAATTCAGTTTATGTTTTGCTATTCTTTAGGAAAATAAACCAGTCAAATATTAGTTGAGATTAGGCTGATATGTAGCAGATTTTTGTGCATTTTAGTTTCAACATTATGCTGTATAAATTGGTGGTTTTGGTACTTAATAAAATATGAGTTTCCAGTAGTGAAAAAAGATTTTTCCAGCTCTTATTACTTACACACTAAACAATAATCCCTTGATGATGCTTGGGATAGAGGTTGGACATGTCAACCACTCCCCCAAGAGGATAGATGTGTTTCCCAACCGAAGAAAAAATATTGAAGACCCAACATATGGATTCAAATATATAAATTTCAATCCATATTCATACAACCATAAAATCTCCATCATAATTGTTTCACTAGTCTACTATATAATTATATGAATAATATAAACTATATAGATTATTCACAGTCTAGATATGCACTATATTTGCAGAAACCAATTACTCTACAAATGAATCAAAAAGAGAGTCTTCTAAAAAGTCGAGTAATGTCAATATAGAAATCACTTGCACAATGTGTGTTTTTCTTGCCTCATTAATAAAGACAAAACTTAGTTATTTATAAGTCCTGTCACCTTTTGGCTAATAATTGCATAACATGTATATAACTATTAAGAAGAGTAGCATCTCTTCATGTAGTTACATCTTTTAACTAATATACATGACTCTTAGATTTTATCACCTTTTGGCAATGTACATGACTTTTCATGTGATTGTTCTTAGTTCTGGTTTTAAGTCTAACATATTCGGGTTGACCCATAAGGGTGACCCAAACAATATTTCTTACATCTCCAACTCACACATGATGGTCAACTCTTATTTCAAATTCTATAAATTTCATACCTTACAGATAGACCTTATGACAATTGCATACTTCGAGAGCTCGTTACTGTACACCAATTAGGATAATATAACATTTCAACTAATGGAGCTTAGAGTAGACCTTAGATCATTTACCAAATAAACTATACTTCAGCCACTACAATGACCCCTTTTGCTAGACTTCATTGAATTCTTACTAACCCAGGTAAACTTAAAGTAAATTCCATAAAATTTTAAAATGATAGCCGAAGTTTCCCTATGATAAAAAAACAATGTTTATACTCTATTATACAGAGTAGAGGAAGGCAAATTTGTGGTGAACAGCCACAAACATATCAGAACTTCTTAGCATTGTTGATGGATTCAATACAACTTCTCTTCCTTTCTAGTAATACCTTCACCAAGTAATAATGAATGTTCAACAAAAATTCACTATTTTTATGACATCACATCAGTTTTCAACTAACTACACCGTACTAACATAAAGGAATCTCGTTGAACAGAATATCAGTTTTCAACTAAGTATACCGTACTACCATAAAGGAATCTCGTTGAACAGAATATGCAAATATGCCACCGAATCTCAACCTTTGTAATTTATTGATTCTTTAATTGATTTGAGAAGAAGCCGTCTGAATTGAGGTCTCTGTATGCCAGAGATTTCTGTTCTACAATGTCAATGGACACTGATGACTGACAGCACCCCGGCTGTAATTGTCCTGCATTACAAGGGAAATCGTTTCAAAATCGATCAATCAAAGAGCACAATATTCAGGAACAAGAACAGTCTAAACTCCATGTTAACCCCTATCTGGGTAGTTGAGTTCAATCTTCCACTTCGGAAAATTAAAAAGATAGAAAATTTGATTGCTTCCTAACCTCAATCAAGACCACCCATCAAAAATAGAGCTGAAATAATCAAGAAAACACAAAGTGAGAGAATAAATGGAGGGACCTTAGTTCTCAAAGGATGATGCTGAAGCTATACAAAATATTGTTGTAGTCCCTTCTTTGCCACTAATTCCATGTAGGTTCTGAGGGAAAGAGTGATTTATTACTGCTTGGACCACTTTCTACTCGATTTCTCTTGGCAAGCTAATAAATTTATCTTTGTTATCTATCTCTGGCTCTAAAATGTCCGTCTTGCGTTGCAAAGACGTAGAAATTGCAAGTCGATGTGTGCATCCCCCGTCTCCGTGGCGGCGGAAAAGTCAATGGGTCAAAATCCTAGGATACTCACATAAGGGTCAGCATCTGAATAATCAAATTAAATTAAAATTTTAATTAATTAAAATTTTAATTAATTTAAAAAATTAATCAAATTAAATCACATTAAAATTAATCAAAATTAAAAACATTTAGTTAATTATCTATTATAATTGAATTAAGCAAAAAATATAATATATATTATATATTATTAATTAATTAATTATTAATAAAAATATATTTATAAATTTTATTTATAAAAGATGATAATATGATTTATTGTGAGTAAAAAAATAATTACAAGTTAGTATTATTATAAAATTATAAAAATAATAATTATAAATAAATTATAATTAATCTATTAATTAATAAAAATTTAATTGTTTTATTTACCAAATTATAGATAATTAAATTAATAAGAGAAAATCAAAATTTTTTAGAATTAATTAACAAAAAATAAAATTTAATTAAACTATATTTATTATTTTTTTTAATAATAGAACAATGCACATTTCTTTCTTCACTTCGTTTTGGATATGGCTTATTGTGATGACTAATGGGTCGCATCAGAAATAAATTTTAATACTTTTTATATTTATATATATATATAATTTTTTAATAAATTATAAAAAATAAAATTTAAATTTATATAAATAAGAATATTATTCTTAATGTATTTGATAATTTATCACTTAAAATTAACCTAAATACTTTTAAAATTTTTCTTTTTTTATTTTAAAAATTAAATTCATCTTATGGTCTTCATATGCTTTATTTAAAGTAAGCGCTCAACCATCAAATTATTGATTCGAGGACCATTAATTTTTTTTTTCTTTAGTAAATGTTTAATGCGAAAAAAGGTTAAATTAAAATAAAATAAATTTCCTCCCATGTTTTTGTATTATTTATTTTTCTTAATTTTATTTAGAATTAACAATAATAAATTTAATTTAAAGATATTAGAAATTTATTGTGTTGACAATTTATTTTGTAAAATTAGTAAATTATCTTATAATTTTTTTTCTAAAAATAAGTTTATAATTGAAAAAAGTTTTTAAAATTTTGTTTTTTTTTATATTATTTAACCTTTATTCATTTTTGTTTTCAAATCAGCTTAAGTACATTAAAATTAATACCATTAAAAAAACCATACGAGTTAGCTATTGCATTTACAAACATGCCATTGATCATATATACATGGATTGAATTCTCCAAAATTAGTGTGACCTGTTAATCTGATTCAAATTTAAGACATACGATAAGAACTATTTATTAAATATATGTATCTTACATTTTTATATTTTAAATCGATTTAATGTAGATAAGAATTTTTGCTTGTGCAAAATAATTACTACTAAACAAGAAAAAGAAAAATAGAAGTAATTAAGATCTTGGATTTGATTATTTAGCAATAGCAATATCAAATGGGCATAAATTTTAACTCGTCTGTTGAACTATTCAAAGCGAAGAAAAACAAGAAAAGAGGAAAAAGGTATTTACTTCAATTTACACCCCATGTTATAGCTTCAAGACTAACATTAATGTTTCATGGCCAAGAATGCAATGAAAGTGGGTAAAAATTAAAATTAAATAAGTATATTTTTTCTATTTGACATTTTACCTTTTCAATTATTTAATAAAAAGTTCTTAGGGATCTCACATCGGTTATGAAATGTGCGTGAGTATGAGTTATATAAGAATAAATATTCTGTTAAAATTGTCATAATGTTAATAATGATTCATTTTTGTCACTACCCTGTGTGTATGTGTGTATTATCTCTAACAAAATAAAGGCAAAAAGCTAAGAAAAGAGTCGATGTGCATAAGTCTGTGATAAAAAAATCGAGACAAACCCATCTACCAGTAGGTTGAGTGTGCGTGAGTGTGGATTATATGGAAATTATGACTATTAAAATTGTCATGGTTTTAATAATAGTCCATTCCCGCCATTAACTTATATGTGAGCGTGTATTCTATCTCTAAAAATAATTATCTAATAAAAACAAAGAAGCTTTGATTTCTTGATAAAGAAGCCATAGACTACGTACGTACTAGGAATTCAAAAAATTGCAAAATTCTATAGTTTTATCCAACGCAAGGCAGCCGTAAGGGTTAAGACCATCTCAACTTAACCCCTGTGGGGATCGATAGGAAACAGCAATGAAATGGGAGATGATTATGCATGATGACCTAATTCATTATGTATGAATTTTATTTATTTTATAGTTTATGATTGAAAATATAAAATATTTGATGAAATAATATTTAATTTGTGATTAATTAGATTAAAGAAAATTCTATTAATTAACATATCATACAATTTATTAGGGAGATGTATTAGGCAGGGTTTAAATTAGTATTATATACTAAATTTTTCCTGACTTCTTTCTATAATAAAATTTCTCTACTTAAAAAAAATATATAATACAATCCAATCGAACCCAAGCTTTTGAAAAATTATACCCTGAAACTGATTTAACATGAAAATGAGGAAGGAACGAGTCCAGTCAAATGGGCATAGTCATTAGTCAGCTTGATCAAGCAGCCCATATTTTCAAATTTTCAACCCCCTTCTCTTCTCTTCGCTTATATATTTGGTAGTACGAAACTATCCCATGCTATGAGTTATAAATAGGTTCCCTTTGTGTCTCTCCACCTCCATTATCAGCTACGTACAGAATAAAATTAAAGCAAACAAGAAAACTAAAAGAAAACCATTCATGGCTTCCCTACAAACTTCAGGTCTTCTATTCTCTTCCTCATCAAGTAGTACTTCTTCAAAAAGAATCAATGCTGCTATTTCTGTCCCTAAACTTCCTAAGATCCGTTTCCCACTACCTAGAAATTCGATTAAGGAAATGATTTTAAGAGGTTCCTTCTCAAACACCGTCCCATTAGAAAAGAATGCCGCTACCACAACAATAGATGAACCTTTCATCAATTCCACTGCTGCTTCTGCTAAGGAAATTTCCCAGCTTTATGCCATCTTAGAGACTGTTGCTGATAGGGCTGAGATGCATAAAAACGTTGGCGAGCAACGTGACAATTGGAATAAACTTCTTTTGAACTCCATTAACATGATCACTCTCACAGCTACAACCATGGCTGGTGTTGCAGCAACTGGTGGGGCAGGAGCTCCTCTTTTGGCATTGAGGCTGTCGTCAACACTCTTTTTCACTGCAGCCACAGGCATGTTATTTATAATGAACAAAATACAGCCCTCACAGCTTGCAGAAGAGCAACGTAATGCTACAAAATTGTTTAGGCAGCTTCAGAGCCAAATACAAACGACACTTGCTCTTTATGATCCTGCTGAGTTGGACGTGAAGGATGCAATGGACAATGTATTGGCTCTTGACAAAGCTTACCCACTTCCTTTGCTGGGGAAAATGATGGAAAAGTTTCCTGCAAAATTTGAGCCTGCTGTTTGGTGGCCCAAATCTCATGACTTCCATAGAAAAAGCAAAAGACCTGGAAAGAATGAATGGAGTGAGGAGCTGGAAGCGGAGATGAGGGAGGTTATTGAAGTGATAAAAGGAAAAGATACAGAAGATTATATGAGGCTAGGAAACTTGGCACTGAAGATAAACAAGATTTTAGCCATCTCAGGTCCATTGCTCACAGGCATTGCAGCTGCTGGGTCTGCATTTGTGGGTAACGGTTCTTGGGCGGCAATAGTTGCAGTGGCTGCAGGTGCATTAGCTACCACAGTTAATACGTTTGAGCATGCTGGCCAGGTTGGTATGGTGGTTGAAATGTATAGAAACTGCGCTGGATTCTTCTCACTTATGGAGGAATCAATTGAGTCTGCACTAGAGGAAACAGAATTGGAGAGAGGAGAAGATGGAGAAATGTTTGAAATGAAGGTGGCTTTGCAGCTTGGAAGAAGCTTATCAGAGCTTAGAGAACTTGCCCAAAATTCTTCATCTTCTCGTATATACGGAATCGAAGTAGATGAATTCGCTAGCAAACTCTTTTGATGTTCATAATTTTTTTTGTCCATGTTTATAATCTAATTAGTTCATTCTTTTTTATGAAAACTTCTTTTTGTATATATCTTCTGAGAGGGAAATGTATTCTATTAATACTCTGGAATCTCTTTATTCTTCATGCCCACAGAAGAGCGTTTCTTGTTTATTCTAAGCATAGTTCTTGCTCTCAATTAATTTTATACAAATCGTTCACCATTTTGTTATTTAATGTTCTATTGATAATATTTTTCCATGAGTGATCTCTAACTCAATATGTAATTATGATTAAACAGGAAATATAAATCTTAATATAATTTGCAAAATAGAACATGATTAAACATAATATTAATATTACAATAATATTAAAAAATCTAAAATTCTTTAAGTATATATTTCTCTTTCAAGAACAATTACGAGTGGCAATATATATAAGATCACTAAAAACATGAAACTTATTTTTCACCATTAATTTTTAGCTTAACGATATTATAAAATCTCAAAATTAAATTTAGTTGAATTAAAATAAATTTACTTATTTTACAACATTTTTTTTTTGAATTTTTTTAATGTTAGAGTCTTAGGAAATTTTTATTAATGAAAATTATTTTTTAGTTAAATTAATGAAAAATACTTTTTCCCTGAAAGAAAGAAAAGGTAATTAAGACATTTAATTAATAACCTCCTAATTTAAAAATAAAATTATTATATATTAATAAACTTTAGCCGCTAGAATCATCTTTAGAATTATTCTGAGATTGAGTTATAAAAAAAATCATCATATAAATTTTCAAAAGTTTATAAAATGATAATAAGGGAATAACACAGATGCACATTCGCAATTATAATTAAATTTTTATGATAATTTTCTTTCATATTTAAATATTGATAAAAAATTAAATCTTATAGCTTGGTTCAAATATTTTCACGGCCACATTTATTGAAGGATTTTTTTATTATATATATAAAAATAACCATTAATAATTTTAATATTCTAAAATTCCTCTTTTAATATATATATATATATATATATATATATATATATATATATATATATATATATAACACTAGAAAATTATTAGATTTAGCATTAATTAATAATTTTTACTGTCGAATATATAAAATTTACTGTCATAAATTTATTACAGTAATATCTAAATTATTGCATATTATTACTATAAAATTACCTTCGTAGGTATTTTATTAAAAAAATTGTGATTATTGTAAAAAAAAATAATGTTGCATAAAATTTTTAATAATAACAAAGATTGCTGCCATATCTTTTTTATATACTATATAGCAATAATTATTCATATTCCTGTCTTATATGTTAGTTTTATAAATAACAAAATTAATGTCATTATAAAATTTTTATTGTAAATTCTAACATTTAGTAAAAAAATTATTTTAATATTATACCATATAAAAATAATAAAGAAATAATGTTTCCATAGTCAAGAACCGAAAAAGGTATAAAAATTATAATAATATCTTTTTGATTATTTATTTTGACGCAAATTAAAGTATGAAATACGAAACCTTAAAAAACTTAGAAATAATTATCAATAATTTATATGGGTCTAGACTAGAAATTCAAAATTTCTAATTTGATGCAGTTTAATCCATAGGGCTGCCGTGAGGAGACCTCCTCCATCTATATTGGAAGGGAAAGAACTATATATGAAGTGGGAGAGGACATGTAACTTTGAAGGTATTTGATATATGTATATAGTTTCTCTGAAGTCAATGGCATTGTTATAATTAATCAGATGTAGAAGTTATTTTAATATTAATAGCTAGAGTGTAGCAGCGTATAATTAATAAGTTTTACTCTGTCATCCATGGCTCCCAAGCCTTAGCTTTCTTGGGAGAATATATAATTTTGAACTGGAAAATTATGAAGGAATGAGTCCAGTCAACTCAATCGGGCAGTCCATATTTCCAACCATGACCGTTTCTCTTCAGTTATGTTCGATATACTATCCCATGATATAAATAGGTTCTTGGGTTCTCTCCATTTTCATCCATCATCAGTTCATCATCTAACCAGAACATCAAAGAAAGAAACCAGGGAGATAACTAAAGAATTTACGCTCCATATTCATCGTATGTATGGCTTCTTTGCAAGCTTCAAGTCTCCTCTCCTCCTCCTCCTCGATTGTATCTTCATCAAAAAGAATAAATGCTGCAATTTCTGTCCCTAAGCTTCCAAGAATCCGTTTCCCAGTTCCAAAAACACCATCAACAAACTTGGTTGAGGATCTGATTTTAAGAAATGGGTACACAAACACAATCCCTATAGAGAAAAGTACTGTGACCCTTCCCAGAATAGATAAGGAACCTTCTGTCAATTCCTCAACATCTAAAGCAACAGCCAAGCTTTATGCGATCTTAGAGGCTGTAGCTGATAGAGTGGAGATGCATCAGAATATGGGTGAGCAACGTGACAATTGGAACAAACTTCTTTTGAATTCCATTAACATGATCACTCTCACAGCTACAACCATGGCTGGTATTGCAGCAACTGGTGGGGCAGGAGCTCCTCTTTTGGCTTTGAAGCTATCGTCAACACTCTTGTTTACTGCAGCTACAGGGATGTTATTTATAATGAACAAAATACAGCCCTCACAGCTTGCAGAAGAGCAACGTAATGCTACAAAATTGTTTAGGCAGCTTCAGAGACAAATACAAACTATCCTTGCTCTTCATGATCCTACTGAGTTGGACGTGAGGAATGCAATGGACAAGGTATTGGCTCTTGACAAAGCTTACCCCCTTCCTTTGCTGGGGAAAATGATTGAGAAGTTTCCTGCAAAATTTGAGCCTGCACTTTGGTGGCCCAAACCTCATGACTTCCAAAGAAAAAGCAAAAGACCTGGAAAGAATAGGTGGAGTGAGGAGCTGGAAATGGAGATGAGGGAGGTTATTGAAGTGATAAAAGGAAAAGATACGGAAGATTGTATGAGGCTAGGAAATTTGGTATTGAAGATAAACAAGATTTTAGCCATCTCAGGTCCATTGCTCACAGGCATTGCAGCTGCTGGGTCTGCATTTGTGGGTAACGGTTCTTGGGCGGCAATAGTTGCAGTGGCTGCAGGTGCATTAGCTACCACAGTTAATACGTTTGAGCATGCTGGCCAGGTTGGTATGGTGGTTGAAATGTATAGAAACTGCGCTGGATTCTTCTCACTTATGGAGGAATCAATCGAGTCTTCATTAGAAGAAACAGATTTTGACAGAAGAGAAGATGGACAAACGTTTGAAATGAAGATGGCTTTACAGCTTGGAAGAAGCTTATCAGAGCTTAGAGATCTTGCCCAAAAATCTTCATCTTCTCGTATAGATGGAGTCGAAGTAGATGAATTCGCTAGCAAAATCTTTTGATATTTATAATTTTTTTTTTGTCCATATTTCTAATCCCGTTAGTTCATTCTTTTTTGTGAAAAAATTCTTTTTGTATACAGAGGGAAATGAATTCAATACTCAAGAATCTGTTTATTATTCATGCTCAAAAGAGATCGTTTCTTGAGGTTCTATTGATAATTGTTTTCCATGTGTGATCTCTAACTCATAATATGCAATCATGATTAAACAGGAAATATAAATCTTAATATAATTTGCAAAGTAGAACATGATTTAAATATGATATTAATATTACAAATAAAAAACCTAAAATTTTTTGGTAAACAACTAAGGAGTGACACAATATGCATGCAATTAATAGATAGCTGTTTTTAATTTTTTCTAAATTATTATTTTTTTAAAAATATTTTATACTTATAAGTATCAAATCACCAATATACCTCCAATATTTTTTAAAATTTTAGGGAGCTAATGGCCTTCTGGCCCAAGTGTGGCTCTATCCCTGTGATTAATGGATGGCGGCGAATCCAATTTCTTAACAAAGCCTATTTGCTTCCCTAAGAATATGTTGGACAACGTTTGAAGAGCTAAAAGATTATTAGCAATAGAACTGAGAGATGAAGCAAGGCACCAAATTCGGGCATAAAACCCAAAGACACAACAATTTGAGAATTAGATTGCAAAAAAGTAGTAGCAGCATTCGGATGTAAGTGCTGCGAAATAACCAACAGATCAAGAACCTTTTGAACTAAAAACATGAAAATCTACTTACTTGTTTCTCACCATTGATTTTTAAAACGATCTCTAAAATTATAAAATCTCGAATTTAAATTTTTTATCAGAATCGAATAAAAAAAATTTTACTTATGGTACAGCATGTTTTTGTATTTTTTTAAAGTTAGAGTCCTGGGAAAATTTGATTAATGAAAATTATTTTTTGGGTAAATTATAAAAGAGCTTTTTTCTTGAAAGAAAAAGTAATTAAGACATTTTAAAAATAAAAATCACTATATAGAAATTTTCACAAGTTTAAAAAAAGAGAATAAGGGAATCACCCAAATGCATATTTGCAAATCATCACTGGCGTCAATTATATTAACTTTTTATATGGTAATTTTCTTTCATATTTAAATATAAATTTTAAAAAAATTAAATCTTATAGGTTGGTTCAAATATTTCCACGGCCACATTTATTGAAGGAGTTTTTTTCTATAAAAAAATTAACCATTAATTTTTTTTATTATTATTAAATTAATTATTAATATAATTCATTATTTTAAAATATATTAAAAATATAAAGAATTAATGTTTCTATAATCAAGAATAAAAAAACCTTATAACCTTATAGAAATAATTATCAAGAATTTATATGGGTCTATACTAAAAATTTAAAATTTCTAATTTGCTACAGTTTGATCCATAGGGCTGCCGTGAGACCACCTCCATTTATATTGGAAGGGAAAGAACAACGAAGTGGGAAAGGACAAGCAACTTTGAAGGATATATATATATATATATATATATATATATATATATATATATATATATATATATATATATATAAAAGTAGAAGTTATTTTAATATTTTGGGTATATTATTATAAGCTCTTTAAAATTTATTAAAATTTATTAGTTGATTTTTAAAATTCTTAAAAATAATTAAAATATTCCTATTAATTTAAAATAGGATAAATATAGACCTTCTGTTACTATTCCGAGAAGAAAATCATTAGTTAAATGAGAGAGGATTTGGTCAAAAGAGAGAAACACATGAAATGTCCAAAAGAAATACCCCTAATAGCTAACAACCAGCTAAAGGGGAAACGAATCAACCAAAGGGAAGCTGCAAAAAATAGAGAATGAAGCGCAGAAGGTATCTCATTCTTCTATAACTCCGAATGAATCAAATTAAATGGTTGGGCAGTAGCCTCATATTAACTTGCCAGTAACTATACAGTTAATTAAATCCTATCCTATATATTATTTACGGTTATATAATGTATTCTTAATAAAAAATAATTAAGAGTCATGGTGAGGAAGGCTTTGTGGATTGGATTTCACATGTGGGATATTCCATTTCCATTGTTAACCATTTTATTTTTTATTTATTATGTAAAAAAAAAAAGATATATTTAAAATTGAGATACAACTAAAGCTCAAATACAGCCTGGAGTAGTAATTCAAGCTGCAGGCCCCTAATTTGAAATTATTGTTTGAGTCCTTCTTGGCTTATTAATTTTTGGTCAAGTCCTCTCAGGCAAGTACATCCACTATATTACAAAAATTCTCCTAGTAAGTTCAGTCAATCAACAACCAAAAAATAAAACTCACCCTATAAAAAGGATACCAGATTATACTTGCTATACCACAGAATTCAATTTATATAGCCAAAGATGGATCGAATTCCTTCCAAGGTGCTCCTCATTGTCATCTTTCTAATTATCTTTCCCATGTCAAATTCAGTAGAAGAAAATGTGAAGCAGGCGCTAGCGCAGTTCATGGCTAACCTTTCACCAGGAAATGGCCAAAATAACCAGAACTGGGGTTGGAACTTGACTTCAGACCCCTGCAACGATGAATGGGTGGGCGTGTCCTGTGACTCGCAGTCGCAAACCGTTAAGAGGATAGTCCTTGATGAGTACAATTTCACTGGAACTCTTGATGCTTCTTCTTTATGCATGGTGAAGTCTCTTGCAGTCTTGAGCCTCATATCAAACAACATTGTTGGCATTATACCAGAAGAGATTGGAAATTGCACAAGCCTAACTCACTTGTATATAAGAAAGAACAAATTCGTGGGTGTCATTCCTGACGCTCTTTCCCAATTGAGTAACTTGGAAAGGCTCGATATATCAAACAATCACTTCTCTGGTGTGATTTCTACCATGTCTAGAATTTCAGGCCTGGTATCCTTCCTTGCTCAGGACAATCACCTTTCTGGGGAAATACCAGAATTTGATTTCGTCAATCTTCAGCAATTCAATGTCTCTAACAACAATTTCATCGGTCAAATTCCTGATGTCCAAGGTAGGTTTGATGCAGACAGCTTTTCTGGTAATCCTGGACTATGTGGAAAACCATTACTAAACACATGCCCACCTTTAGCTGCACCCCCATTTGCAGAACCATGAAAAAAAATCTTAGTTTTTCTAAACACACTGCCTTCGCCATTATGTTAATTAGCCTGTTCAATTGCTCTGAAATAATGTACTTCCATCCATTGCAGGGAGAGGTTTTCTTTCATTTTAGAAGATTAAGAGCCCTTTTATCCACAATAAATTAGCTAAATTATTGATATTATCAATATGAACAATACATATTAGTGCTTAGTGCAGAATTGCAGTGAGTAATTACAGACAAAATTTATGTTAGATTATATACAATAACAAAAATTTTACATCATCAATATTATGGATAATCTAATAGGGTACTAGAAAAGTTTGCTTGCAAACTCTTTAATATCCTCTCCATTTCTTGAATAATATGTTGCGAGATGCTTGAGCTCTGATAGGCTCCTTCCTAGCGATAAAGCCACCTTCATTTCTTGGTCTTGTCCATTTTCTCGTCCCTCCACCTTTCTTTCTGTTATATTAGATTCACTAGTTTCTTCCATAAGCTTAAAAAAACCGGCGTTGCTTCGATACATCTCAAACACCATCCCTACTTGTCCACCATGCTCCATTGTATTCACGATGCTTGCTAGAGCACCAGAGGCAACTCCCACTATCACAGCCCATGGATTAGTACCCATGAAAGCGGCTCCTAGAGATCCAAGGCCCGTCAACAAAGGACCAGAAATGGCCAAGATCTTGCGTACTTTCAAGGCTTTTTCACCCAATTTTAATTACTCTGCTTTATCTTTGTTCTTTAAAATACCATCAATCTGTCTCTTTTCATCTTCTAATTCTCTATTCCAGCCATTTCCATCTATCATCCTACCAAACCCTTTTGCTTGTTTCGCCTTTGCTGTGGCCACTAAACTGCAGGGTCAACACTTGATGGAAATTTTTGGAATTTTTGAGACACAGATAAGTTTTGGGTAAGATTATTTTTCTTATTTCTCAGTTAGTGGTGCTTAAATGCGGTGTTTCTTGGATAGAAAAAGTTAGAGAAAAATTCTAAGAAAAATATACGATGAAAGTAAAATTATTTGGAGATATTCTATGGTGTTTCTTGAATTTTTAAGTGATTGTGGAATATTTTTGAAAAATATATATAGGTTTTAGTTGGATTTTTAGCATATTGGCATATAAGATTATATGAATTTATAGTATTTAAATTTCATATGATTAGTTAAAACTTGAGAATAGAGAGTTAAATATATGTATGTGGAATTGGGCTGAATTAAGAATATGTTAGCTGTTGAAAACTTATGGAATTGAGTAATATTTTTGATATAATATTTTTATGGAGCTATAAGTTGGATGATTGAGTATGTTGATATAATTATTGGCTTATGGAATTAAGATTTGAGGCAGGGAGATTAGTCTAAATTTAATGGGAAATGCTGTTAAATTTTTATTGGATTTTTAATTAGAAAAGTCGAAGTTTATGGTTGATTTTGATTGATTATTGTTATTGTTTTAGGAGGAGCTTTTGATTATGGTTTTAAGTGGATGGAAGGTGATATTTGCTAGTTGGTATCATGAGGTCAGGTGAATAGTATTTACAATATATGACATAAATTTGCTTTTTAATTGATTCTTGATCCTTTGAAAATTGAAAATTGTTATTTGCTTTCGATATTATTGTTGATTATTTTATTCATCTTTATTAGTCAATCTAATTCCATTCTATTGTTGCTCATTGCCATTCCAATATTTCATGCATACTAGCAAGTCTAGAAAGAGAGTTGGAGGTTATGAAATTGAGATAAATGGTAAATGATAATGAGATTAAAGCTTGTATAGAGAGATAGATGATAGTAGCAAAGTTCAACAGATGTGATTTAATATTTTAGAATTATAAGAAGAATTATGAGATTGTGAGCGTTTATGATGGAATTGCTTGGCTACTTTGGATAGCAATGATTTGTTTGGTAGAAGATGGTTATTAGAGTTTATAAATTTGATGGTCTATGGTATTGACAATCATGATATGCTCTTGTATTACTATGAGATATAAAATTATATTTAGCATATTTGCTTCCGTTAGAGGGGTGCGGAACTTCAGCTTAGTGCAGTATGAAAAGGCTGCCCATAGAGGGTGAAGCCACCACTGTGAGATTTGACACAACGTTGCTATAATTTTTATATCTATTTCGATACTCTGGCATATCTTTGAATGTCAAGTACCAATTATCGATAATTTTTATATCTGTGAGGAATACTTGGAGACTAGGAAGAATATAATGAGTTATTTGGAGATTTTAGAATTGCATAGCATGTTGACTTAATTATTCAATTTATTCAGTTTGTTTTAATTTCTTATTTTTTTTCATCTATCCATTTAGCTTATTTCTTTTATATTTCTTTTTGTTGCATGATGTATATTGTAAATACCAACTCACTGGGTAGTTTATACTCACCCCACTCAACTCATCAATTTTGCAAGAAATTTAGGGTGAATATTGGGTATCAGTTTGATGGATCTTTGAGCTTCGATTGGCTAGACTCCATGGTTCTGGGGAAACAAGGGAAGGAAATCTACAGGAGAGGATAAGGGTGTTAAACAAGTCCACACATGGTAGCAGCAGTGAGAGTGATAAGATTAATGGAATTTAAAAGAAGGTGATTCCAGTTATCACAACAATTTGGATGTAAGTGGGCGAAATAACCAACAGATCAAGAACCTTTTGAACTAAAAACATGAAAATCTACTTACTTGTTTCTCACCATTGATTTTTAACTTCGTGATATTAAAATGACCTTTAAAATTATAAAATTTCGAATTTAAATTTCAATCAGAATCGAATAAAAAAAAATTTACTTGTGGTACAGTATGTTTTTGTATTTTTTTAAAGTTAGAGTCCTGGGAAATTTTGATTAATAAAAATTATTAAAATTTATTAGTTGATTTTTAAAATTCATAAAAATAATTAAAATATTCCTATTAATTTAAAATAGGATAAATATAGTCCTTCTGTTACTATTCCGCGAAGAAAATCATTAGTTAAACGAGAGAGGATTTGGTCAAAAGAGAGAAACACATGAAATGTCCAAAAGAAATACCCCTAATAGCTAACAACCAGCTAAAGGGGAAACGAATCAACCAAAGGGAAGCTGCAAAAAACAGAGAATGAAGCGCAGAAGGTATCTCATTCTTCTATAACTCCGAATGAATCAAATTAAATGGTTGGGCAGTAGCCTCATATTAACTTGCCAGTAACTATACAGTTAATTAAATCCTATCCTATATATTATTTACGGTTATATAATGTATTCTTAATAAAAAATAATTACGAGTCTTGGTGAGGAAGGCTTTATGGATTGGATTTCACATGTGGGATATTCCATTTCCATTGTTAACCATTTTATTTTTTATTTATTATGTAAAAACAAAAATATATTTAAAATTGAGATACAACTAAAGCTCAAATACAGCCTGGAGTAGTAATTCAAGCTGCAGGCCCCTAATTTGAAATTATTGTTTGAGTCCTTCTTGGCTTATTAATTTTTTGTCAAGTCCTCTCAGGCAAGTACATCCGCAATATCACAAAAATTCTCCTAGTAAGTTCAGTCAATCAACAACCAAAAAATAGAACCACCCTATAAAAAGGACACCAGATTATACTGCTATACCACAGAATTCAATTTATATAGCTAAAGATTGATCGAATTCCTCCCAAGGTGCTCCTCATTGTCACACCTTACCCCTCTGTAAGGCATAATATGATCCCGCAGTATACCTAATGAATTATCGTACTTCGCCTACCGATAACCCATTAAATATACTACAAGGGATTTTAAAACTATTTTCTTACTTCTTGGAAGTGGTGAGCATTTTTTGTAGGAATTTAAAACATTTAATTAAGGTTTAAAAGTCATGTAAAATTTCTGTCCATTTCCATTTTTTCACAAATTTTAGGAAAATTTCGACAGAGTGCCGACTGTATTTGAGAAAATCGAAAAATTTTACCTGATGAAAACACTTTCAATATAACATTTCAACCAAAATCAACTACCATTTCAACTCAATCAACACAAATTTTCCCCAAACTCCACATTTCAAATAAATAGTTCACAACTCAAAATTTCAATTCTATTATTTCCAAAATTAGTAATAATTAATGTCATACTCATTGCATTAAAGAAAATTTAATTTACATTCATCAGTCCAAAAGTTATATTAGGAAGTCCAAATAATATTATTACAAAATCTGTACATTCTGCTCAAGACCTTTTTACAAAGGTACATACAGTTATTTACATTAAAAGAAATATATACAACAAGAGTATAAAATTATATCCAATAAAATATCCAAAAGTAGCTCAGTACTGGTAAAGCAGCTCACTCAGCTGCTTTACCAGTCTCTCTACCAATGACGGCAATAAACAGCCATCGCTGAGTACTATGACTCAGTGGTGCACAACATACTAAAATAATATTTAATACATAAATCAAATCACATTTAAAAATTTGGTACTGAAAATGAAAAACAGATACAAAACATAATTTATAAATTTTTAATCCAAACAATCTCATTTAGGAAATCTTAAAACAGATTTTATAAAAACACACAGTTATATCATGCCATCAGAACAATGTTCATCTCAATAGCCAGAGGCTTATAAGAAATCTCAAGGCTAGCTAGCTTAATCTATGGGTACTCATTCAATTTTTTCATCTACTGGTACACACCTCAACACTTCAGCTAGAGAGGGAATCAAAATTCAAAACTAATTCCACCCACTAGTCATGCTAGTGAGGCATTCAAATATATGGTCATGACACTGTAGTTTCAAAACTATCTCAATAAATTTCCAAACATTTACTGACAATTAAAATACATACAATTAAATTTTCAACAATTTAGGTCAATAGCATAATATACATTCCAATCATTATTTTGCAATATAAATAAATCACAATTCATCTCATGCACTTTGCAAAAGAAATTTAATCCATTATGTATCTATTTTCATTCCCAATTGGCCTCACACCAATTGGATTGGTAAATTTTCAGTTTTGGTCCCTGAAAGAGACCTAGGTCAAGCTGCCAGAATCTGAACACTAACCTATCCGAATTGTTACTTGGTTCTAGCAATTCACACACACCACAAATGGTCACAATTGACCATTTCTCAACTCAAGTAACGTCAATTACATCAATTGACCAATTCTCAAAATTTTCCCCAATTTTCAAATTATTCAAGAACCCTAATTACCCAATTTTGCAAACTAATGAAATCAAAGTATCTATTCAGGATCTACATACATAATTCAACTTAAACCACCTTTCAATTACATCAAATTCATCCAATTCAAACCCTCACCTAGGCTGGCCAAAATTCTAAATACTCCTCCAATAATTGTTTTCTTTAAATTTTAAGTAAATTTCTAGGTTAATTGAACAACAAACACAACTAATAAACCAAAATTTTCAAAGTAATTTGCTTACCTCCACTTGAATTCCAATTCTTCAATTTTACTCCCATTTTCCTTCTCTTTTCTTCTTCAAATGCTTTCTCAAGTTAGTCTAACAAGTTTTAATGAGACAAATTGGGGGCAAAGTAGAATTAAACAAGGATTTTAAAGCTTAACATAAGCTTTAATGGAGGAAAAACAATGGTGGTGAGAGAGAGAAATATGGGCTGCCGATTTCATGGAGGAAAACAAGTAAATTTCTTTTAATTTTTATGTGTTACTTTGTCTTTATAATGATTTTTGACTTAGTCAATTTATGTAGGAAAATTAAAATTATTTATGATGTCACATATGAGCTCATCATGATGATGTAATAACTTAGGTGATGTAAATATATATTTCACCTAACTTAGGTGATGTAATTAACTTAGGTGATATATAGAATGCAAATATATATTTCATTTAATGCACTTTTTACATCCATTATCTAATGAATTACTGTACTTTTTGCAACTATTAAAGTTCACCTAATATATTATTTTCATTTATTTTTATGTGTTACTAGCATAGAAAATTATCATTAAAATTATAATTTTCCATACTGTTGAAATGCATTAAATGAATTTTAAAAGGTTTGCACCTATTAAAAAAAATTTCTGTCTTTTATGTTTATTTTATATTTAGTCCATTTCTTTAAGAATTTATTAATTCATGCGGTGTCCTTTCATTGTTTTATTCTCATAATAAAAGCTCTATTCCACGTATTAGCTAATTTTCAAGGATTTTAAAATTGTAATAAAATCTTGACAGAGTCTGAACACTTTGTTTGGCAAACGCTGAATAAAAGAAATTTTTTTTCTATAATTAATCGTAATTAAGGATCATCATGTCACTTGAATTAATTAGCAAGGTTAACAATTTCTCATTTGAAAGAAGCAGCAATGATTTTTACGCGCACAAGGCAGAAGCACTTTGGAAGTTAGCTAGTGTTTAGGAGGTCAAAATGTTAATGCTGGTTTGAAATATGAAGTCCAATTTCGACGTTCAACATCTCACATTTCTGAATTCATTCACATATCACCTGCCTCAACACCATTATTCCTTTCACATGCAATTAAACGAATTCATACGCAAATTGTTACAAAACCTGTTGAGCCAAGAAACCTTTTGAGCCATATATTGTGTGAATGGCATAGGGGACTCATTACTTTAGACATACTGGTGACATCCTTCAACATGTCTAACCTTTTGTCACGACCCAAAATTCTGAACCGTGACCAGCGCATAATTTAAGTATTCTTAAATTATGCAAGCCTTATCAGAGTATCTTAAATGAATATATTGTCACTTACTAATCCCAAAAATAGACAAAATCCAAATAGATAAAATGCTGAATAAACATCATAAATATCCCATAAGTAAACTGCGGAGTCTCTACAGATTTCAAATAAAAACTTAAACTGTTCAATAAACTAAACTAATTATTAGCCCGAGAAAACATGAATTCGGGCATACCATGAGAACAAATCAAAGTTGTCCCTCTCCAGAAAATGGACTGAATATTTGGATCAGCTGCAGAATTCTCATCCAAAGCAGATATGACAGAGAAAATGTGGTTTGAGCTAGATGTTCAGTGAATGATAATTATAGCACACAACGGAACAGGAACAGGCAGACGCTTGATTAATTTCACAATAAATTTTCTATTCAATAAAATTATGCTCATGCTGTCAAAATCATTAATAAAATAATTTCATAAAACATATATATAAAATAAATTCATTCAATAAAAATTTTTATGGTACAGTGCACCAGGGTGATGATACCCCACATCACCAAAGGCCAGATGGTAAGCGCGCTACCAGATATTAGATACCTTCCTCCTCCTTCACAAATATCAATGCATATGATACTAATGCAAACCATAAACTGCAATGATGCATGACTCGACAATGCAACCTTATACCATGATAGTTCACACGGCGGGGCCAGATAACAGAAACAGATACTGGGCACAGGTACCAATTCAAAATAGAAAATCAATTTGTACAAATCAATCAAAATCAATAAAAACTTTCAGATAGCAAATAATAACTGATAGTGCAATTCCAATAGTATATTTCAATAGTTTCAGAGAGTCAATAAGATCAAATCAATCTCAAATCAATTCAGTAACACATCGGTAAATTTTATAGTCAAATATCAATCAATATAAATATATTAAAGGCCTGTTCCCGGAATCCTAATGGGTCTAATGTAGAGATATTTGACAAAATCAATTATTTAATCAAAATCGAAATAAAATTCAATAATAAAATAAAACTCTAGAAAATCACATATAAAATAATTGTTAAAATATTAATTTAAAATTTCATTTAATAACAAACTTAATGCTAAGAAATTTTAAAAGGGACTAAAATGGTGCCATGTACTATAATTACCACTCACCTGGAACCTCCAAGACAATAGTTATTTTCAATGGAAGAGAGACAATTTCAACTGACGGATTGAATATTTGAATCTCCTACATACCCAAAATATAAAAGAAAAATATTAAATAATAATAAAATAAAATAACTTATATATATATATATATATATATTAAAACGAGAACTGACGCATGGTCGTGGGAGGTGCGGATTTGGGTGAACAGTTATATATATGTATAAAAACGAGAACTGACGCATGGTCGTGGGACGAGAACGGGACGAGGTGGCATATATATATATAATAATCAATTATTGTTCAATAGCAATTATGATCAATCCAATTCAATACTAATGATCAAAGGAAAAAATAAATAAATAAATGTCTAGGGTAGCTGTAACAAATCAATGAAAGAAAATAAAATCAAATTCATCCATTATTGAATAAATAATGAGAATTTTTACCTTGAAAACAGAATCGAATGTGATGAATAGAGAAGTAAAAATTTAGGGATTCTCTGTTGAGAGTATTTGATAGAAAAAGGAGGTGACAAACATGTTTTTGAGAGCAAAGTTTAGCAGAAGAGATAATTAGGGTATATATATATTTCAAGAGTTCTATTAGGTGTAGAATGGGATAAGAGTTATTATTAAACTTGGTTGTTCAAATTGCAGATATATATTTAATTTCAAAAATAATATATATATCTAAAAATAAATAAGCAGACCATCTAATAAAATGTATACATTTTTTTATAAATATATTAAATTATTATTAGCTAATTAAAATAAAATAATAATAAATAATAAATATATATGGGTTTCCACACCTTTCGTCAGTACCATAGACATTGCTCGCTGATTTAGAAATACTCCCCTGCAGAAATACATTCCATTTTTTTTATAGTTTATGTAGAGAAAGTTAAAATAGAAATCTAAGTGCAGTACATACGGGAGGAAGCAGAATTAAAGGGAGACAAGATTATACACCAGCCACATGCAACGACACTGGAAAATGATCACAGAACTGCAGTGGCACATACTGTTGACATGGCCACCACACAACCGGACAGAACTGCGGTTTGAATGATTGAGGTTTTACTACAGTGAATAGTTTAATATTTCATGTAATAAAATTACCACAATCGTATCAGGCACAGAGCGTCCATGACGTGAACTGCATTGTTGGGTATTCTTTTTTTTTTTTTTTTTTAAGTTTTTACATGCATCCAGGGTCTTTCTGCATTTCACATGACTGTTGCAGCAGTAACATTCTTGTCTGTAACAAAAAGTACTAATTCTTAGGTGATGGCTAAATTCACGCCTAGCCTGTCTCTGTATGCTGACTTTGTCTGATAATATGGCAAATCTTAGACTTTGTAAAATGATAAAATTTCATGTAGAATCTAAAGGATCAGATTTAAAGAATCGTGCAAGGAACAAATTTATATTTTGAACCTTTTGCTTTTGCTAAAGCACCTAACCTCTTGCCTAACAACGTACTTGCACCATTATTTTAAGTGTTTTCATTCTTAGAATCAAACCCCCTGTCAGATCAATCAAGGCTTCATTGAGCAGAGCTTGTATGAACTTACTTTCAACGATCACACAGTAGTAAATCATGAAAAGCATGTTGCTCCAAGGAGAAAGTGCCAACCGCTCCAGCACTGCCTGAATTTTTATTTCATTATTTTGTAACAAGCAAACTTCATCTAGGCAGAGGAATGATGTAATCTATTGATTGGCATTCATGCAAAGCATTTTAGGTTGAATGTATTTGACAACAAAATTCATCATTAGATTGGAAAATTTAAACAGATTACTAATCATTGTCATTGCCAACATGGAATAAGAGAACTAAGAATGGGGAATTTTACAGTTCAGAGAAGTGACGCTTGTAGTAGCATACAATCTTGGCAACTGTTTTGGTATCCTTCTTCCCTTCGAACATTTTATCCAGTATTATATGTAGGAAATGCCCAAATGGTTCAAGATAGGCAAACCCAAAAAGCTGATTTAGCCATGTTAGGAAAGGTTCAACATAAAATGCACACCTGTAAATCAGCATATTAGATTTGTCATTTAAGCATGGCTACATATGAAGATCCAACAGTGAAGCAAATTCCACAGGCAGCTAGAGTATCATTTTTTTTTATTCCACGTAGTTGATGTATGAAAATGCGCAAGTATACGGGTCGTCTCAAGTAATAAAGTGATGAATCAAGTATCGTTCCCACGAGGATTTGCTGTTTGATTACTAAACTATGAATGAAGCGATTATTTGGGCTAATGATTAATGAATAAATGGTAAATGTAAATGAGCAAGGTAAATTGATTAATCTAATTGAAATGGGTAAAGAGCAAACAAATAAATTCTAATTCTAGTTCGCAATTAAACTAAAATTAACAATGGGTAATTTAAACGAAAGTCTAATTATAGTAAAAGTGATTCCAGAGTTGAGGGTTTATGCATAAATTAATTGGGATTTGTCTTGGGCATTCCAATTTTTAGGGAAAAATAGAGTTTGAAGGAAATTGATTCTAAATCCCTTTGATATCTTTTTCAAGCAAATCAAAGTGTATTCTAAAATAACCAAACCTACTTTCGTATGTATTTGATTACTTTAAAACCCATTAAGTTTTGTAACCAATAATTAATTCCTCTTAAAGTCCTAGTTTATTTCTAAATCTAGGTGATTTTAAGTTCCAATCCATGATTACCCATCAATGACTTTCACCTTTCGGTCCTTCAATCAAAGATTAACACAATACCCAATGGGTACCAACATTAGGCAAGTAAATCAAGCACACAAGGAAGGAATCAAAACTCATATTCATATAAAATAAGGAAATACCCAGTCCAAATCCACAAATTAATCTAAGACATATTTCCCAACTCTGAAATCTAAAGAAATTACTCACTCATGATGTTATTTACAAGAAATATTGATGGAAAAGTAAAGGAAAACATGATAAGAGGACTGAAATAGAAAAACCCAGGTGGAAGAACCAAAGTCTCTGGTTTCTGGAGCTCCAAAACTGGTGCAGTAGCTCCTCCCCAAAAGAAAATGGCGTCTCCTCCCTTTTCTCTATTCTATTTTTCTTTCCTTTTTTTTTCTCTTCCCTTCCTCTTGTGGCAAAAATAAGGAAATGATGAATTTATATGGTCCCTAAAAGTTGCCCTAAAAGTAAATAAAAGACAAGGAGTGGATAGGAAATGAGGTGTAAAATTATCCAAGTCAGCAGCACTATTCACGTTCTGGGCATTCTGCTTAGGGTTCAGCTTAACCCTAAGCAGCTTCTTAGCAAATTTTAGCCTCTGGTCGCACTGTCTGCTTAAGGTTAAGCAGACCTTCAGCAAATCTCGGCAGACTTAGAGTAGAATGGACTCTTCTGCTGGTGCTTGACTTGTGCTGCTCCTTAAGTACTGCCGCTTTACCCTAAGCATGACCTTAAGCAAAGTCTCAAGCAAATTTCGGCTAGTTTGCTCTTTCAAGGCTTGATTTCTTCAACTTTCCTCCATGCTTAAAGAACTTCAAATCTCTTCAAATTATTTCCTATTGCACTCATTGATCTTCGATTTTGCCACAAAATCCTATCAAAACAACAAAAATTACGAAAATCAAATATAAAGTATCTAAAATTAACAAATAAGATAAAATAAAGCTAAAAACATAAAATATACTAAAATATGAGGGCAAAATGGATGCAAAACTACCCTAAAATGCCTATATGAATTGAGTATAACAAATTCCCCCAAACTCAAACCTTTGCTTGTCCTCAAGCAATTTAAAAACAATTAATGCAATTTGGGGTACCTTACCTTAAATTTATGAAAATTACTTATCCAAACTCTCAAGCTTACCTTTAGCCACCAACACACCATATACCCACTTTCAAGAGGCAAAGAATTCAATCCTTACCAAAGTTATCACCGCTTAGCCTTGGGTCAATTATCCATATCATTAAACCCAAACCAATCAATCACAAAGAATAATCATGCCTAAATAGACTATAGGGTAATCCACAAACTAAAGTGTCTCAAATAATGATGGAAGTAAATGAATGGATTAATGATATCACAATCCCATAGGCAATTCTCCTATTCCAATCTCCACTAATGTAGCAAAACACTATCAAAAGATCAAAAGGACTTTCAAGGGTTGTAATGGGGCTAAGGGGGTGATAATGTGGCTAACAAGAAAAGGATAAAGGTAACAAAATATGAGAATAATCAAATTATTAAAAGATCAAGATACACAAAATATATATATATATTTTTTAAATCAATTGGGAGAAGGAACTTTACAATTTTTCACCAATGCTAGCATATAATTTTGAAGCTTTTAGAAGGACTACATAAATAACATTGACTTGAATTATAATTGTCCCTTTCAATTCACCCCCAAACTCATTTCTTTGTGTACTTGGGTGGTGAATTACTTTACATACCATAATTGAATTTGCTAGCTTTCTTTTTTTTCTTTTTTTTTTTTTTTGAATCAATTTTAAACTCCCAACTAATTATTATTATTTTTTAAGTGTATCTATCATTCAAATAATTATTCTTATGGAGGGTAGGTAAGTGTTTGGGTTTATGGCTAGGCATTAATGTGGGTTCCAAAGAAATAAGAGGGATAAATGTAGGCTCAAATTGGTTTCAAAGGAAATTTTGAAGTGAGGTTAGCTAAGGCTAAAATGTGGGTTTAAAATTCAAAGAATGCCTAGATCATTTCTTTTTCAAGTGCATGCTATGATTTCGCCTTGAAAGGTTTAGAAAGATTGTTCTAGGATTCGTGAGACATCAATTAGCTACTTCTCACTCTAGAGTTTTTTCTAAGCACTCAAAGTCAATGCAATTGATTGGGTGGCCCTTGGCTAAGAAGATATAAACTAAAGCAAGAATCTAATAACTTTGCACCTATCTAGAACTTTCAATCCATCAAACCCTTCTAAAAGTAAGCTCAATTGCTCTTCAAAGCAATTCTCAATCCTCTAAGGACAAGGTAAAAAAAATTATTTTTTATGATATGCATGATCCTAAAATGAATGCATAAATCAAATTAAAACTAAGTGTAATCTATATGAAAACTATATGCAAATGTATGTATATGGGTATAGACATGTGTGTGGTATATGTATAAGTGTATGGATTATCTATATATGGATGAATGAAATGCAATAAATGAATGAAAGAAAATTTTAAAGAAAATTTTGCAAAAATTTTGCCCTCACCCCCAAACTCAAATGAAACATTGTCCTCAATGTCTAAAATGAATGCAAAGATGGGCAAAATTGTGTGAACTAATCAATTAATGAAATATATACAATTGGGGATTAAATCAATATAAGCTCAAGTATTTCAATTAGCTCAAAATGATATTAACAATGAAGCTTTAGAGAGAAAAAAAGTGAAAAGGTATCCCAAATGTATGAATTTACACTGCTAAAGATGTTGCTTAACCTGTTGCGTAGGGTAAAGCGAAAGCATAAGCATTGGCATAAGCACTGGCAACATACTATAAGCATAAATAGTAGAAGGGTAAGCCGTTACCTCAAAATGATGTTAAACATATGCAGTCTCAAAGAAAATTTGTGCAACTCATCAATATCAACAAAATTAGGATTAAAGAAAAGATAAAGTGCAAAAGTAATGTGCAGGAATATGAAAAAGTGTAAAAATATAAAATCTAACATTTAGATCAAAAATTAAACCAAAAAGCATTCACAGAGTAACTATGTGCATAGCAGAAAATAAAATAAAATAAAATAAAGTAAAGGAAAGAAGTGCAAGTATAATCATAAAAACTAATTACCAAAGTATTATAACTATTACCAAAGTTTGAAAATTAAAATAAACAGATTACAAAATAAACCTAAAACAGAAATTAGAACTATTACTACTGATCAAGCTCTGCTGTCAAGGCTTTGGTGCTGCGTCAGGATCTGCTTCAGGTTCTGCAGTAGGTTCATTGTGATCCGAAGCTTCAGAAGCAGTTTCCAAATTTTCTGTGAGGTCTTTCATTTCTTGAAACATGGCTTGGCCCCAATGATATAAATTGTTGTAGGATTGGGCCAGTTTGTTGTAAAGCTCCAACATTTGAAGTTGATGTTGCTTCTGTTTCTTTTTAAGAGATAAAAATCTCTTTTTAAGTTTCTTTTCTAGCTTCTTCTTTTGGTTAACCTGCTGCTGACCCATGGTTTCAATTTTGATTTCTAAACTCTTTAAGGTAGCAAGGATTTCTGTGTTGTCAGGTGAGAGAACAGATGGTTGGACAGTAAAACTTGCTATTCTGGATTCCAAGGATCTTAAGAGGGATAAAATGTCTGCTGAAAACTGTGGGGTAGTGGTTGGTTGTGGTTCTGCTGGTGCAAAGGTAGTGGGGTCTGTAGTACCAGTGGTATCAGGATACTGCTGTAATAGAGTATAGGTATGGCCTATTTTCTCACAAACATCCATATGCAGCAACATTGTGCTGTCTATATATGATTCCCCAGAAACTGGCAGCAATTTATATAGGCTAGCATCAAAGCTAAATGAGTTTGCTATAGCAGTTATATACCCCCCAAAAACTATACTACCTTTAGTATGCTTCGTGACAATTTGGTGCCAATGAGTAGCTATGAAATGGGCTGTGTTTACTTGTTTTCTCTCCTTCATGCACCACAAGAGAAACAAGTCACCAGCACCCACAATACTGTTACTGTGTCCCCTTCCTAAAATAGTGTAAGAAATGAACCTATGGAGGTATTTCAATACATGATCAACTATCCTAGAGGTTTTTGCAGTCCTCTGTCTATAATAACCCCCAAAAGGTGCAATATCCTTCCAGAATTGAACAGGGTCATAAACAGTTTGCTGCCAGTCAGTATTTTTATACCCCGAATCTTGAAAACCAAAAATTGCATTCATAGCATCCATGTCTAACTCCCTATCAATTCCAGCACATCGAAAATATATCACATCTTTATGTTCAGGTACTGTTAGTTTGAAATTCAGCCTTAAGGAACTCAAAAATTCCAGGGTCAAATCCTTGTACACTGGTTCCCTAATTTTAGCAAAATCACCCACTAACAAAGATCCAAATAGGCAAATACAGAGTCATAAATGCCTAATTCTTTCAAAATCTGCTCATCCATATACTTGTTTGCCAAAATAGGTTTAGAAACTAATTTCTCATAGGCATTTTTCATATCCATATCCCTAAAAGCCCAAGGTAATGGAGAAATTACCTCCTCTATATTATCGGCAGATGACGCAGGTGCTGGAGAGTGTAAGGGAGACTGAGGTACTGGTGTTTGGACCACTGGTGCTGGAGTTTGCGAGGAAGACCTGGTCCTTTTGCTGACTGGTTCAGAGGACGGCTGAGGTGGAGAATTTAGGTCGAAAGGAACAGAGGGTACTCGTTTCCGTTTTCCGACAGGGGTTTCCTTGGGTCTACCTGCAGCCCTTTTAGTTTTGCCTTTGGTTTTCGTTTGAGTAGGCGCAGGCTCAGGCACTGGTTCTGGGGAATGGGTGTCGAGAATTGGTGTTTCATTTTGCGGTTCAGTTTGCGGCGAGAGGGGAGTCGGCGGAATGAGAGGTGGTATTTGGCTTGGGGGTAGTGGTGGTGACTGAGGTGGTGGCGATTGAGGTAATGGCGGCGTTTGTGGTGGCGGTGACTGAGGGAGCGGCGGACTGGGGCTGGGGTTAGGGTTTGTGGGCAATGAGGATGGAATACCCATTTTTGATTTGACAGAATGTCGAAATCTACTGAGTTTGGGTTTGTGGGAAGACCACATTTTAGTTCTTACCATTTTAATGAAAAGAAAGAAACCTTTCGGCTTCCCGTAAAGATTACCGGAAAAAATGGCGTGGGAAAGGAGTCGACGAGGTTTATCGGGAGTGTGGGCGAGGCTTTTGGAAAATTGGCGGACATTTTGGGCTATTTTAAATTGTGGGGCAGACTTGTGGTAATATGGGCCATGCTTGGGGTTAAACATAAGGTTCAGCAGAATTTGCTTAAGACTTTGCTTGACAAGCAATGTCATCAGCAAGTTTCGGCAGGTTTTGGGAAAAATTGTGGTTTTGCTTACCAAAAACAGTCCAAAAGCTATGGAATTCTATTATGACCCTCAGCAATTACCAAATACACACAAACACCATAAAATTGAGGGATTTAAGTTCATCATCTCTTAGCACTCATTAAACACAATATATTTTCATTTAGCTCATGCAAGCAATTTTCAATTAAGGCACTAATTGTGATTACCTTTTTGCACACTTAATGAAATGGTCTTCTTTCTAAACTTATACCAAAAGCACATTTTCAACAGCATTTGAGACAAGTTTCAATCAATCAAAAATTGCAGAAAAGACATTGAAATTGACCTTTTAAGCAGCATGAACAGTAGCATAAACAGTAACCAAAATCTACAGATTACAAAAACTAGCAGCAATTCAAACAAAAACATGCAAATTCCTATCAGACTACAAAATTATATATACTCTAAAAGGTGAAACTCAACAAACATTATTTTTGCACTTCAATAAAGCTCACATCAGTCCTAAATATCAAAATTGATCCTCATCTAAGTTGCATTTCACAGAATTTACACAAAACACAAAATCAAACATGTGCTATCAAGTAAATTGCAATATCAGCAATTTAGCACAGGTTTAAAGGTGTTACTGTTCACAGGTACTGGATAAATTGCAGAATTTTGCTTATACTTGCCCCCTTCAATTCTTTCTTTTTGCTACAAGTGTTAATTTGCCCCATCTTCATGAATGACCTACAAAGGATAAACAAATGTCACTTTTGAGATTAATGAGGGTGAAAACTGAAAATGAAATGAAATGGAAAATTAATGAACTATAAAAGGATACGCTTGGGTTGCCTCCCAAGAAGCGCTTGTTTAAGGTCTTAAGCTTGACCTTCCACTCCAATTCACCTAAGTATCCCTGATTGGAGAACTAAGCCATGAAATCTCTACAACCTTTTGTGTGGGTTCTCCAATAATATAATGCTTTAATCTCTGCCCATTAACTTTGAAAGTACCTGAGGTTTCATTGCCTATCTCAACAGCTCCATAGGGGTATACTTTTATAACAGTGTAGGGCCCTGACCATCTTGACTTTAATTTTCCTGGAAATAACCTTAACCTAGAGTTGTATAGAAGAACAACATCACCTTCCTGAAATTCTTTCCTCCTAATATGCTTATCATGCCATCTCTTAGTTCTTTCCTTGTAAAGCTTGGCGTTTTCATAAGCATCCAATCTAAGTTCCTCAAGTTCATTTAGTTGCAGCATTCTTTTTTCTCCTACAGTTTTTAAGTCAAAATTCAGTGTCCTTATGGCCCAATATGCTCTATGCTCCAACTCCAAAGGTAGATGACAAGCTTTCCCATAAACCAATCTAAATGGGGTGGTGCCAATAGGAGTTTTAAAAGCTATTCTATAGGCCCAAAGAGCATCATCTAACTTTAGTGACCAATCTTTCTTTGAACTATTCACTGTTTTCTCAAGAATTCTTTTCAGCTCTCTATTGGAGATCTCCACTTGACCACTAGTTTGTGGATGGTAGGGTGTTGCAATCTTATGCTTCACTCCATATTTTTGTAATAATCTTTCAAATTGATGGTTGCAAAAATGAGAACTTCCATCACTTATAATGGCACGTGGAGTTCCAAATCTTGTAAAAATGAACTTTTTAAGGAATTTAATCACAACTCTAACATCATTAGTTGGAGATGGTATAGCTTCAACCCATTTGCTCACATAATCTACTCCAACTAAAATGTATTTGTGTTCCAAGGACGATGGAAAAGGTCCCATGAAATCAATGCTCCACACATCAAATAGTTCCACTTCCAATATATTTTGGAGGGGCATTTCATCTCTCTTTGAGATATTACCCATCCTTTGACACCTATCACATGCATTTACAAACTTCCTCACATCCTTAAACATGTGTGGCCAAAAGAACCCTGCTTGAAGAACTTTTTTTGCAGTCTTTGTCACACTCATATGACCCCCATAAAGTGAAGAATGGCAATCTTTAATAATATTCCCTATCTCCTCATCAGCTAAACATCTTCTAATCAGCCCATCTCCACATCTCTTGAACAAAAATGGCTCCTCCCAATCATAATCCTTCACATTAAAAAGAAATTTCTTCTTTTGCTACCATGTTAGATCAGGTGGAAGGATTCCACACACTAAATAGTTCACAAAATCTACATACCAAGGGACTTGTGCATTCATGATTACTAACAGTTGCTCATCAGGAAAATAATCATCTATTGGGGGCTCTTTTCCCAAATTATCTCCTTGTTCTTGCCTCAATCTAGATAGATGATCTGCTACCACATTTTCTACTCCTTTCTTATCTTTAATTTCCAAGTCAAACTCTTGAAGGAGTAGCACCCACCTTATCAATCTAGGTTTAGCCTCTTTTTTCTGAAGGAGATACTTGATAGCTGCATGATCCGTGTACACTATTACCTTTGACCCCACAAGATAGGACCTGAATTTGTCCACTGCAAATACTACTGCTAAAAACTCTTTCTCTGTAGTAGAGTAATTTATTTGAGCATCATCCAAGGTCCTACTTGCATAGTATATTGCATACACCTTCTTATCTCTCCTTTGTCCCAAAACAGCCCCAATGGCATAATCACTAGCATCGCACATTAACTCAAAAGGTAATGACCAATCGGGTGGCTGCATAATAGGAGCAGATATCAAAGCTTCCTTTATCCTGCAAAAAGCATTCATACAATTAGTATCAAAATTAAATTCCACATCTTTACTCAATAAATTGGTAAGAGGTTTAGAAATCTTAGAGAAATCCTTGATGAATCTCCTGTAAAATCCAACATGCCCCAAGAAACTCCTCACTCCCTTCACAGATGTTGCGGGTGGCATTTTCTCAATAATTTCTACCTTTGATTTATCCACCTCAATACCCCTATTTGACACAAGATGTCCCAAAACAATTCCTTCTTGTACCATAAAATGGCACTTTTCCCAATTCAAAACTAAATTGAACTCTTCACATCTCTGCAAAACCTTAGACAAGTTAGATAAGCATTCATCAAAAGATTTACCATACACAGAAAAATCATCCATGAACACTTCCATAATACCCTCAATCATGTCAGAAAATATGGACATCATACATCTTTGAAATGTAGCAGGGGCATTACATAGTCCAAATGGCATCCTTCGATATGCAAAGGTACCATAAGGACATGTGAAGGTAGTTTTATCCTGATCATCTGGGTGAATAGGGATCTGAAAGAACCCTGAATAGCCATCCAAATAGCAAAAATAAGAATGATGAGCTAGTCTCTCAAGCATTTGATCTATAAATGGTAATGGAAAATGGTCCTTTCTGGTTGCATTATTCAATTTCCTATAGTCTATACACATTCTCCATCCAGTTACAGTCCTTGTAGGTATTAGTTCATCATTTTCATTTTTCACTACTGTGATGCCCCCTTTCTTAGGTACAACATGGACTGGACTTACCCAATTGCTGTCAGAAACAGGGTAAATAATACCTGCATCAAGCAATTTCAAGATCTCCTTTTTCACAACCTCTTTCATATTTGGATTCAATCTCCTTTGTGATTCTCGAGAGGCTTTATGGTCATTTTCCAACAAAATTCTATGCATGCACACAGAAGGATGTATTCCTTTAATATCATCAATGGTATAACCAATTATTCTTCTATGCTTCCTAAGAACTCTCAATAATTTTTCAACTTCACAATCAGTCAATTTAGCACTAACAATCACAGGATATGTAGAATTTTGACCTAGAAAAGCATACCTGAGATTTGTTGGAAGAGGTTTCAACTCTACCTTAGGTGCTTCACTTTTCTCAAGCTTTGATGATGAAGTTGTTTCTTGCTTCAAGTTCCCAATCTTTTCAATATCAGCCATAGGCAATGGTGGATTTCCTTCCAAAATTGTAGCATATTCTGCAGCTTCTTCAATCTCATCCCCTTTTTTGATGTTATGAACCAAACAAGCTTCTAAGGGATCTTTAGGATGTTGTTTTTTAAGCACTTCTCTAACATCTTCATCTATCACATCAAGTCTCAAGCATGAGTTTGAATCATCTTTCTTTTTCATTGCTTGAAACAAATTAAATTCAACTTTCTCTTCCCCAACTTCTAATGTAAGCCTCCCATTTTTTACATCAATCACAGCTCCAGCAGTAGCAAGGAAAGGTCTACCAAGAATAATAGGAATGTGTACATCCTCCTCCATTTCCAATACCACAAAATCCACTGGTATGAAAAATTTTCCAACTTTCAGAGGAACATTCTCAATCACCCCAATTGGAAATTTAATAGACCTATCTGCTAACTGTAGTGATATGGTAGTAGGCTTCATTTCTCCAATCTTCACTTTCTCATAGATAGACAATGGCATCAGACTAACACTGGCTCCAAGATCACATAAAGCCTTATCTATACTGATATCCCCAATGTGACATGGTATGGAGAAACTTCCAGGATCTTTCAGTTTGGGTGGAAGCTTATTTTGCAAAATAGCACTGCTTTCTTCCGTGAGAGCTACAGTCTCAAATTCCTCCAATTTCTTCTTGTTAGATAAAATCTCCTTCAAAAATTTAGCATATGAAGGCATTTGTGCTAAAGCATCAGTGAAAGGAATAGTCACATGCAAAGACTTCAATACCTCCAAGAACTTCCCAAATTGTTTATCCAATTTTGCTTTCTGAAATCTTTGTGGGAATGGTAAAGGTGGCATGTAGGCTTTAGGTGCAACGTATTTAGGCTCTTCTTCTTTGCTCTCCCTCTCCTTACTTCCTTTTTCTTCCACTGAATTTTCTTTCTCAGCTTCAATTCTAACTTCAGCTTCAGTTTGTTTATCTCCTTCTCTGCTTTTCTTTTCTTCAACTTTCTCTTCAATTTTTTTATCTCCATTTTCCAATATTTTTCCACTTCTCAATGTAATAGCCTTGCAATGCTCCCTTGAATTTTCTGGCTGGCTAGGGAGCTTCCCAAATGCTTTGTTACTTGAAGAGCTAGCTTGTTGAGCTATTTGATTCTCTAACATCTTATTGTGTGTTGCCATTTGATCTACTTTAGATGCTAATTGAGAAATCATTTCTTGTTGACTTTGGTGGCTCACAAGTAGAGTTTCAATCATTGATGCACACATTTTGCATAATCATTTAGGTCTAATTTCATAACCATTTTACTTGATTATTAGTCATTTTTAGCTAATTTCATTAGTTAATTAGTTAGTTTTTCATAATTGTAGATTTTGGATTAATTTGTATTTTTTACTTTGTTTTGTAGGAAAAATGGTGTTTTTGAAGGACTGAAGAGAATTTTGCCATTGAGGGATGTCTTCTACAGCCAAAGATGTCAAAAACAAGTTTTCAAGCTGAAATATGCATTGACCAAACTGTGCATAACTTGCCGCATAAGCTATGCAGATCTGCATAAGGAGAAAGATCACTGTTCCAGAACCAGCCGAAATGTGCATAAGGAGACCGCATAGCTTATGCACATTCTCGCCTCCCTTATGCACATTCATGAAATTGTGCATAACCTATGCACTAAGTCATGCAGCTTCGCATAAGTGACCTGAACCAGTAAAATCAGATAAGGGACTGCATAACTTATGCAGTCCACTTATGCAGTCCCATGAAGAGTTCATTAATGAGCTGGCAGGAGATTCCCTCAAATAATTCCTCCTAGAACATACCATTTTAGGGCTCCATGTCAGAAAAATGCTATAAATAGTCTCATTTTCCCATTTTAGAGGGGGAGACAAAAGGAGGAGAAAAGGAAAGGAGGGGCTGAGCAGAATTTGAAGAGTCACCTTTACCTTCCACACCATTTTTAACCAAGATTTGCAGATTTCTTTCTTTCCTTACACTTTTCTACATTTCTAGTGTTTAATTTCTTACTTCTTAGCTTAGATTAAAGCTTTAATTCCATTTCAACTCATCATATCTTGTAAGCATTATGGATAGTGAGTAGTTTACTTTTGATTCTGGAGTAAGGGTTGTAATATTTGAGATATTTTGTGGATTTTGATTGGGTAATCCATATTTTGTGGTCTTAATGAGTTTTATTCATTTCTTGTATGCTTAATGACATGCTTAGTGTAGGATCCCATTAAGTGATGTTCTTAATCCATGGTTGAAGCACCGAAAGGAGAAGGCCTTGTGATAGATAATCAAGAAATTGGACTTAATTAACTTAGACCTAGAAATAGGCTAAGGATTAAGAGGATTCACAGATTAATTAAAGAACTTAATGGGTCTTAATTAATTCTAACTCCACGAAAGTAGGATTAGTTTGATTAAGGCACTCTTTGTCTCACTCGAAAGGGAATTCAAAGGATTTAAGAATTAATCTCCTTAAAACCCATAAGTTTCATAAAATTGGATAACCGATTTAAATCCCAAAATAGCTCGAATATGAAATCCCGAACTCCGGAATCGCCTTTTTACTATTGTTAATTTCTAATCGAATTTAATCACTTGCCATTTTGAATATTGCCATATTTGAACTTGCTTATTTCAATTTGATGCAATTTTAGTTTAATTAATACATTGTTGAATAGAATATTAATTTTGCATATTTAGATTTCATACTCCATTACCAATCAATTCATTACTTCAATTTCAAAAATATTTCAATTTACTCAACTATTTATATCAAAAATTCAATCATTAACACAACTCCTCGTGGGATCGATATCTTTTCTATACTACTTGTACGACCCGTGCACTTGCGGTAGGGACGCATCAAGTTTTTGGCGCCATTGCCGGGGAGTTATTTGTTTAAGATTGAATTCTTGATTATTTTAGTTGTTTTTAGTTTTATTTTTTGTTATCTTTTTATTTTGTGTTTGTTTGTTCTTTTTCAGGTACTTTTAACCTTTTATGAGAAGAGCTAGAAGCTCAAGTGACACAACCTTACTGTTCAATCCTGAAATTGAAAAGTTTTGTAAAGCCAACAAGAAAGAAACCAGAAAAAGAAAAGAAGCATTGAGAGAAACTGAATTAGAAGCAGAAATGGCTGATGAAAGAATTAGAATTGGTGTTGGTAATGCTGGAAATGGTCAAAACAATGAAAATGAAGCCCAAGGAGAAGAAGTTGTTAATGCAAACGTGCCTAGGGGAAGTATGATGGATCATGCTTTTCCACGTTTTGATGACTTGAGAGAGAGCATAGCAACACCAAGGATTGATGCAAATAGTTACAAGATGGATTTTGGAGTTCTTCAAATGATTCAAAATTCTCAATTTGGAGGACATCCTTCTGAAAATCCACACACACACCTGAAGAAATTTGCTATGATTTGTGACATGCAAAAACAACTGGAGTGTCGATGATGCAGCAAGATTGAAGCTATTCCCGTTCTCTTTGAAAGATAGAGCATTGGATTGGCTTGATTCTTTACCTCACAACTCCATTACAAATTGGGAGCAACTCACTGATGCATTTCTTGCACAATATTTTCCACCTGGAAAAACTCAAGAGCTGAGGAATCAAATGACAGCTTTCAGACCAAGAGAAGATGAAACTCTTTATGAGTCATGGATGAGATGGAAGGAATTAGAGAGATTATGCCCACATCATGCCATTCCAAAATGGATGATAAATCAGAATTTCTACACAAATGTTACTCCTGCAATCAGAGGAATCATTGATGCTCAAACAGGAGGAGAATTTATTATTAAGCATGAAGATGAAGCTTATGAGCTACTGGAGAAAATTGCAAAGAACACTCATCTTTGGAGTAGTCCAAGAGGACCAGCTCCAACTCAGAAAAGGCAAGCTGCTGGAATGTATGATCTTGATCCATTCAACATGATTAATGCAAAGTTTGATGCACTTACAAATGTCCTTGCTAAAAAGATGGAAGATTTGAGTATGTTGGTTAGTTCAACATCATCAGCTGGAAGTTCACAACAAGTGGCTTATGCAGAGAAAACTACCAGCTGTGGAGTAGATTATGGAGAACAAGCAGCATATGTTGGTAATTATGGAAACAAGCAAATGGGGAATCCTTATTCTCAAACTTACAATCCAAATTGGAGGAATCATCCCAACTTTTCATGGGGAAATCAGCAAAGTCAAGTGCCAAATCAGAATTTTCAACCACATCAGCAACAAGGAGTTCCATATCAGCAAAATAGGCAACCATTGCCTAATTTTCAGCAGAAAAATATGAACCCTCCACCAAAACAGCAAGAACGAAACTCCACCACTGAAGCTTTACTGCAACAGATTCTTGCTAACCAAAATAAGCATGATGAGGAGATGAGAGAGATGAAAGCAAGGCTGGAACAGATGTAGACACATAACAGAATGCTGGAAAACCAGATTGCACAACAAGCATCTTCCTCGGGTGCTAAATCTTTTGGGAAGCTTCCAAGTCAACCAGAAAATCCAAGAGAGCAGTGTCAAGCTATTACTTTAAGAAGTGGAAAAGTTATAAATGATGAGAAGAGTGAAAACAGTGAGAAGAGAGAAAATGAGAAAGAAACTGTTGAGAGTGAAAAACAAGAGAGTGCAGAAAAATATAAAGAGAAAATTGAAGAAAAGGAAGAGAAATATATACCTCCTGAGCCTTACAAGCCACAACTTCCCTTCCCACAAAGATTTCACAAAGCCAAGCTTGATAGGCAATTTGGGAAGTTCTTAGAGGTTTTGAAGAAACTTTACATAAATGTGCCTTTTGTAGATGCTCTTTCACAAATGCCCTCTTATGCAAAATTCTTGAAAGAAATTCTCTCAAATAAGAGGAAACTTGAAGATGATGAAACTGTAGCTTTGACAGAAGAATGTAGTGCTATCCTTCAAAGGAAACTTCCTCCAAAGCTCAAGGATCCAGGGAGTTTTTCAATTCCATGCCACATTAGAGAGTCTTGTTCTACAAAAGCCTTATGTGATTTAGGGGCTAGTGTTAGCCTTATGCCCCTCTCCATTTATGAGAAGCTCAACATGGGAGATCTTAAACCAACCCACATTTCTCTTCAGTTAGCTGACAGATCAATCAAGTATCCTGAAGGGATTTTGGAGAATGTGCCTCTGAAGGTTGGGAAGTTCTACATACCTGTTGACTTTGTCATCTTGGACATGGAGGAAGATTTTAATATTCCAATTATCTTGGGAAGGCCTTTCCTGGCTACAACAGGAGCATTGATTGATGTTAAGGGAGAAAAGCTGACTCTTAGGGTTGGTGAAGAGCAATTGGTTTTCAATATTAATAACACTATGAAAAAGCATCATTCTGAAGCTGATACTTGCTTGAGAGTTGATATCATTGATGAGCTGGTTGAAGAACACTTCAGAAAGAAATATCCAGAAGATCCACTTGAAAATTGTTTGGTTCATGGAGGAGGCATAGATTATGACAACCCTCATGTAGCTGCATATGCTCAACACTTAGAGGGAAGTCCACCATTCATTTCTGCTCTAGTTTTTCAACTCACACAAGAGGAAAAAGTTGAATTTAAGCAACCATCATTCAAGGAAGAAGATGCACCTAAGGTAGAACTTAAGCAACTTCCTTCTCAGCTCAGGTATGAATTTCTTGGCACTAATAACACTTATCCAGTAATTGTAAATGCAAATTTGAGTATTTTAGAGGTTGATAAGTTGTTAAGAGTGTTGAGGCAATTTAGGAAAGTTTTGGGATACACCATAGATGACATTAAGGGAATAAGCCCACACTTTTGCATGCATAGAATCAGTTTGGAAGAAAATTGTAAACCATCTATTGAACATCAGAGGAGGCTGAACCCAAATATGAAAGAAGTTGTTAAAAAGGAAATTTTGAAGTTGCTTGATGCAGGGATCATATATCCCATCTCGCATGATTGGGTGAGCCCAGTACATGTTGTCCCAAAAAAGGGTGAAATGACAGTTGTCAAAAATGAAAATAATGAATTAATTCCCACCAGAACAGTGACTAGTTGGCGAATGTGCATAGATTACAGAAAATTAAATGTTGCCACTAGAAAATATCATTTTCCACTTCCCTTCATTGATCAGATGTTAGAAAGATTGGCTAGGCATTCTTACTTTTGCTATTTAGATGGATATTCAGGTTTTTTTCAAATACCTATCCATCCAAATGATCAAGAGAAAACCACTTTTACTTGTCCATATGGAACCTTTGCTTATAGGAGGATGCCATTTGGGTTGTGTAATGCACCAGCCACTTTTCAAAGGTGCATGATGGCAATCTTCTCAGATTTCATTGAAGACATAATGGAGGTTTTTATGGATGATTTTTCTATTTATGGATCTTCATTTGATATATGCTTGGCTAACCTTTCTAAAGTTTTGTAGCGATGTGCAGATACTGACCTTGTGTTAAACTGGGAAAAGTGTCATTTCATGGTTCAGGAAGGGATAGTGCTTGGACATTTGGTGTCTAATAGAGGAATAGAGGTTGATAAAGCTAAAGTTGAAGTGATAGAGAAGATGGCTCCTCCTACCAATGTCAAAGGAATTCAAAGTTTCCTAGGACACGCCGGGTTCTACAGACGCTTTATCAAGGATTTTTCTAAAATAGCCAAACCTTTGTCTAATTTGTTAAGTAATGACACACCATTTGTATTTGACCAAGAGTGTTTGGATGCCTTTTGCAGGTTGAAGCAAGCTCTTATCACTGCACCAATCATACAACCACCTGATTGGAGCCTACCTTTTGAAATTATGTGTGATGCTAGCAACTATGCAATTGGGGCTGTTCTTGGTCAAAGAAAGGACAACAAGGCTTATGCTATTTATTATGCTAGTAGAACACTGGATGAGGCTCAAACAAATTATGCAATAACTGAAAAAGAATTGTTAGCAATTGTCTTTGCATTGGAAAAGTTCAGACCTTACATTATTGACTCAAAAGTGGTTATATTTTCAGATCATGCAGCCATCAGGTATTTGCTCCGTAAAAAGGAGGCTAAACCTAGGCTCATTAGGTGGATTCTGATGCTACAAGAGTTTGATTTGGAGATTAGAGATAAGAAAGGAGCTGAAAATGTAGTTGCTGATAATCTTAGTAGGTTGAAATTGGATGGTGAAGAATTGGATGAAATCCCTATTAATGAGTTTTTCTTGGATGAACAACTTTTCTCTCTTGTTGCTAAACTACCTTGGTATGCAGACTTTGTGAATTATCTATCTTGTGGAGTTTTACCCCTAGGAATGACATGGCAACAAAAGAAAAAGTTTTTGCATGAGGTGAAGTTTTATAGATGGGATGATCCTTTACTCTTTAGGAGATGTTGTGATGGTCTAATTAGAAGATGTATTCCTGAAGAGGAGGTACAGAGTATTATGCATCATTGCCATGCTTCTGATTATGGAGGACATTTTAGCATCTCTAAGACAGCTAGTAAAATTTTACAAGCTGGTTTCTTTTGGCCAAATCTTTTTAAGGATGTGAGGAAATTTGTGTCGGATTGTGATAAATGTCAAAGGAGTGGAAATTTGTCAAAAAGAGATCAAATGCCCCTAAATAATATTCTTGAAGTGGAATTATTTGATGTTTGGGGAATATAATTTATGGGGCCATTTCCTCCTTCATTTGGTAATAGATACATCCTAGTTGGAGTTGACTATGTGTCAAAGTGGGTGGAAGCTATTGCAACTCCAACTAATGATGCTAGAGTGGTAGTGAAATTTTTGAAGAAATTCGTCTTGAGCAGATTTGGAGCTCCTAGAGCTATAATTAGTGATGGGGGTTCCCATTTTTGTAATAAGCAATTTGAGAGCCTAATGAGGAAGTATGGTGTAGTGCACAAGATAGCTACCCCATACCACCCTCAAACTTCAGGACAAGTTGAAATTTCTAACAGAGAGCTCAAGCATATTTTGGAGAAAACAGTGAACAATTCTAGGAAAGATTGGTCTATCAAACTAGATGATGCTTTATGGGCATGTAGGACTGCATACAAAACCCCTATAGGAACTACTCCCTTTAGGTTGGTGTATGGTAAGTCTTGTCATTTACCTGTGGAGAACATAGAGCATATTGGGCCATTCAGACCTTGAATTTTGATCTTAAGCAAGCTGGTGAGAAAAGGTTGTTACAACTTAATGAGCTTGAGGAATTGAGGATGGATGCTTATGAAAGTGCCCGTATTTACAAAGAAAGAACTAAAGTTTGGCATGATAAGCATCTGAGGAAAAAGGAATTCAAAGAAGGTGATTTAGTTTTGTTGTTCAACTCAAGATTGAAATTGTTCCCTGGAAAACTTAAGTCAAGGTGGACTGGTCCATATAAAGTTTCTAAGGTTTTCCCTTATGGAGCAATAGAAATTTGGAGTGAAAAATCTGGGAATTTTAAGGTCAATGGGCATAGATTGAAACATTACATAACTGGAGACCCAATAATAGGAGCAAGCTGTTACAAGCTCTCCAATCCCTCACCTCTTTTCAGTGAAATTCATGAAAAGTCCAGCTAAGGACTATAAAATAGCCCTCTTGGGAGGCATCCCAAGTCCTTTTATTTTGCTTTTGCTAATTTACTTTCGTTTTCATTAATTTTGTTTTATCTTAAATCTCCCCAAATTCAATTTTTGACATTGTTAAATCTTGTCCCTTGTAGATGTAATTCAATGAAGAAAGGCTGGTGAACTGCTGGGGAAGTGATTCTTAACTTGAAAATTTTGTCCTTCAAATTTTCCCAAAATCGATTAGTTTTGCTTTGCATAACTGTCAGGAGGCTGCAATCTGGTTTATGCAGAGGAACAGTACATTCTGCAGCAAAAAAAAAAAAAAAAGGGTGTCTGCTGCAAATGGCTCATGTTTTTGATGAGGTTGGATGTATTTAAATGGAGGAAGGTTGGTGAACTGCTGAAGCTGCTATCTGGTTCATGCAGAGCAAAAAAAAATGGAATCTGCAGCAAAAAGGATGTCTGCAGCAAATGACTTGTGTTTTTGGTGAGGTTGGGTGTGTAACTTTTTAATACTTGTGCTTATAATGTTAATATGGTGGTAAGTGAGTTATTTTTGCAGTTTTGAGCTTCTTTGGGTTGTAGAATTCAAAGTAGAAATGCTGCATTTTCTTGGCAAAACTTGGAGAGTTCATTTCTCATTTGTGGTTAGATGCAACTTTATGCAGATTTTATGGAGTTTTATGTGCTAAATGTTGATTTGCAGAATTTGAGTCAAAATGGCATAGTTCTCAAAGGTCTTTTATGTAGGATCAATGTCTACATGCTTGTGTGATGCCTTTTTGATACACTTTGTATATATTGATGTGTTTTTGGTAAAAATTCTCATGGTTTATGCTTCATGGAATTATATTTCTTCATTCTAGGGTATTTTTCACACTTGCAATTCATGTTCCATTGCAAACTTAATCTTGTTGAATTGTGCATAAGCAACTGCATAGCTTATGCAATCCTGCATAACCACAAATTCTTGCCATTTTTCACCTTTATTGCAAGTGCATAAGGAGAGTGCATAGCTTATGCAACTCTGCATAGCCTAATTTTGTCAAATTTCACATCTTTAGAACAGTGCATAAGCAGAGTGCATGACCTATGCACATTTGCATAACTTCAAATTCTTCATTCTCTCTCTCTGCCGAAGTCTGCATAAGGGGAGTGCATAACTTATGCACTTCCGCATGACCAAAAACTCTGACTCTCAAAATTGCCAAGGGGTGCATAAGCAATGTGCATGACTTATGCACTTCTGTATAACCAAAAACCCAAAAATTCTAAAAGCTGCCGAGACATGCATAAGCAGAGTGCATAGCTTATGCACATCTGCATGACCTCATACTCTGAAACTCAAAACCCACCGAAGAGTGCATAAGCAGAGTGCATAGCTTATGCACATCTGCATGACCACCAACCCAAATTCCAAAAATTGCCGAACAGTGCATGAGCAGAGTGCATGACCTATGCACTTCTGCATGACCCGATTTTCTGAAAGACCAATTCTGCCGAGAGGTGCATAAGGGGAGTGCATAACTTATGCACTCCCGCATGACTTCACTTCCCAAATTTTAAAAGTTGCCGAGACCTGCATAAGCACCATGCATAGCCTATGCACTTCTGCATGACATATTTTTCTGAACTTCAAAACAGGGCAACACTTGCATAAGCTGGTGCATAAGCTATGCACAAGCACTTTCCCCTTATGCAGTCTTTTACAAAACCCATTTAAATCAAAATTTTTTTCCTTTTTCTTTCCCACCTTCACCCCGATAAACCCTGTTCACCTTCCTTCCTCTCTCACAACCCTCATTCCGGCATAACTCCTTCTCACACCTTCTCCTCCATTTCGATTCTCACTACATTTGCCCTAATTATCATTCTTCTTCGATTTTCTTCTTTTCCCCTTATCTCTTTCATCTTCTCAATCGACAATGGCGTCGCCTCCCCATTCCCGTCCAGCTTCTCCTCTCGAAGTCTCACCATTGTCATCGATACCCCCCACTCCCAATTCTCCTCCACAAGCGACGCCCCCACCACCTCCCCCAACCACATACAAACGCAAAATCCGATCAAAATCCGTGCGACCCATGTCCTCTGCCCCTCCTCTGTCCAAACGCAAAGACCCACCCACCCCATTGTCGGAACCGCCACCCAAAAAGCCAAAAGCTCCAGCCTCTACACCCTCCTCCAGCAAAAAGACAATTTCGGCAGCCTCACTTGTATCAAAGCTACCCTGGCCTCTCCCTGATACAATTCAAAAAGCAGCTTTTAAGCGCCTTAAGGATAGGGAGGTACAACCCACTAGGTATATATCTGCTGATGCTTTACAATCTCTTGGTTTATTTGACAATGTAGTTACATATCTTGATGGTATGGGTTGGACAGAATTTATGCATAAGCAGGAGATAGTTTATCCAATTCTAGTTTTGGAGTTTATTTCTTCATTCTCTGCTACCCTCAACTTGCATGATGTAGACCATAAGCCAATTATGAAATTTAGATGCTTGGGGCAAAATAGAGAGCTGTCATTAGACCAATTTCATAGCATTTTTGGTTTTGCAATTGATGGGTTATTTAGAGTACCACATACTGGAGTAGAGGTAGCCAACAAGGGCATTTGGAATGCTGCCCAATTTTGGAGAATCATCACAAATCAACCCCAAACTTTCTCTGCTGGAAGATCAAAAACATCCCAAATACTTGACCCTGCACTTAGGTTTATTCATAGGCTGATGGCTAGCACCATATTGGGCAGAGGGACTAGTTCTGGTGCTGTGGGAAAATCTGAACTTTTTATGTTATGGTGTGCATTTCACAGAGTTAAAGTTTCTCCTGGTTATTTCTTTTGTGAGCATGTGCTGCATATTGCCACCAAATCCATAGGTGACATTGTTTTGGGTGGGCTTATCACTGTCATAGCCAAGCATTTTGGTTTTAATCCTGCAGAGCACTCAATACCAGCACTTGAGGATACTTCATATTTTGATATCGACACTTAACCAAAACAGTGGTTCAATTTGTCATATTTTGATATCGCCCACCCCGCAGCAGAAACTGAGCCCCTTGCACAACCAGAAACCCAAGCTTTCCCATCCGTCCCACAGCACCCTACTACACCTACCCCACCCCCTCAGCCTGCACAGGACATCCCAGCAGCCTCTGATCAGCCTATACCTCCTACAGCTGAACCTTCCTCATCCACAGCACCTCCTGCATTCAACACTAAAGCCTTATTCACATATCTTGAAAGACTTAGTGATGATATATTCTTTGTGGATAGGAAGCTTGACACTGGTCTTGATACACTCAAGGATCGTCATGATCACCTATTTGACCTTGTCATGGAAACCAGGGACAAGCAGAAAGAATTGAAGGAAATGGTGAAGCAACTCATGATCTTTTTGGGCATGCCACCCCCACCTCCATCACCCCCTCCAGCACCATCCTTTCGACAGCCGGCAGCAGCCACTAGCCCCTTAGCAACATCTTTGGACAAGGGCAAAACAATAAACCTCGATTAGCTTTTGTTTTACTTTTGTTCAATCTTGTAGGACCTTTTCTTTGTAAATATGTTCCAACATTTATAGTTTGTTTTGAATTATGTTTGTTAGTTCTGAATTAGTTTGTTTTAAATTCTGTTTTTCTTGAAGTTTTATTGGATAGCTATTACATTAGTCTTCTTTGATTTTCATAGCACTTATTGCCTTTTTGTACATATTTGCCCATACTTGTATTTATTTCAAATGTTTCTACTGCTGGTTGTACATTTCTTTTGCCAATTCCCATGCAGCAGCTTTTGTATACATTGCACAGCTATGAATTTCCTCCAGAATCGCTTTTGCATAGCTCAGGTAATCCTTTACGCTACTTATGCAAAGATCGCATGTGTTATATTCCCTTTGCAATCGACTTGCATAGCCTATGCAACATATATTGCCTCTTATGCGTAATCGCACGCTTATGCACCTTACTTATGCACATATTCTCGATAAAGACTTAACTCTGCATAACCTGTGCAGTTTCTTATGCATCCCTTTATCTTGAATTCTCATCTGCTCCATACCAGGTAACTCTTTCTTTTTGCTCTTAATCTTTATAATTCCTGGTAATTACTATTTGCTTTGACTTTTGATAATCCATTGCATGAGACATTGAGGACAATGTCCAATTTTGAGTTTGGGGGTGCACATTCTGATTTTTGCTTAATTTTTGCTTCATTTTTCACATTTTGAGTATAGGAACATCTCATCCCATTTCATTTACATATATTGTAAATATTTTACATATATTTCCACACATACATATACATAACACATTTACACACACATTATACATCACTTAGAAATTGTACACATTGCATACAAATAGACTTCCTCCATTTAGTTAATGCATCACTCATTTTAGGAATCATGCACCATGCATTAAAATCTTTTGCCAAATCCCTTGAGTATTGAAAATGTGCCTATGAGAGTGATTTGACTCACCTTTTAGTTGGGTTTGTGGATTGAAAGTTTCCTAAAAGGTGCAAGGTTTTGGAGTGTCTATCCCTTGCCTATATCTTCTTAGCCAAAAAGCCACCCAACTAGTCATTTGGAGATGGAAGTGTTTAGAGGGAATTATTGGATATAAGGTAGTCAAATGATGTCTCACCAATCCTAGAACAAATTTTCTAAACCTTTCAAGGCGAAATACCAGCCTGTACTTGAAGAGAGAGATGATTAGGCATTCTTTGATTTAAAACCTTCTCATTTTAAACCTTTGGCCCTTTTTCCCAATTAAAATTTACCCTTACAAACCCCTTTGAGCCTTTTTATCCCTAATTTTTCTTGAAATCCTTATTACTACCTAGCCAATGAACCAAACACTCCAACCCTTTTTATGAGAATAATTATTCATAATATTAGGTACATAAAAAAAAATAAAAAATAAAAAATAAAAAAATACAATAAAAGGGAGAAGAAATGCTTGTCACCTTGTAAAAGTGCTAGTATATGTACTTTTCATTATTGTCATTCAAATTGAAAGAAATCCACCCAAAGTATTAAAAGAAATGAGTTTGGGGGTGGCAAATTCTAGGGACAAGCATCAAAAGAAAATGCAAAATACAAGTCTAAAGTATCAAAATGTCCCTCCATTTTATGTGTCTTGTAAGATATACTAGCACTTAACAATCCTCATTGTGTATTTCTTTCTCCTATGTATAAAAAAAGAAAGAAAAAGATATAATAAAGTGTACCTTATGTTTCAAAATTGCAACATATTCTCATGCTTTGAATACTTTTTACCCATTTTTCTTCTTAGCCTCTTTTTGAATCCCATGGCCCCATTACATCCCTAAAAAGACCTTTGATCTCTTGATAGTACTTGCTACATTAGTGGAGATAGGAGTAGGGAATTTGCCTATGGGATTGGAAAACTATTCATCTATTCATTCAATTCCATCATTCCATATAGAGACACTTTGACTATTGATTGTTCTAGAATTCCTTTTGAGCATGACCCTCTCTTTTGATTGGTTGGTTTGGGGATTTTGAATGATAATTGACTTGATGGCTAAGCGGTGAAAGCTTGGATAAGCATTAAATTCTTTGCATTTTGAAGGATGGGTATATGGATTGCTGGTATGGCTGAAGGTGTGTTAAGTTACTTCAATTGGTAATTTTCATAGCTCTTTGGATAAGGCACCCCTAAAAATTTTTGCATCACATTTTAAAGTTTGCTTGAGGACAAGCAAAAGCTTGAGTTTGGGGGTATTTGATGCACACATTTTGCATAATCATTTAGGTCTAATTTCATAACCATTTTACTTGATTATTAGTCATTTTTAGCTAATTTCATTAGTTAATTAGTTAGTTTTTCATAATTGTAGATTTTGGATTAATTTGTATTTTTTACTTTGTTTTGTAGGAAAAATGGTGTTTTTGAAGGACTGAAGAGAATTTTGCCATTGAGGGATGTCTTCTACAGCCAAAGATGTCAAAAACAAGTTTTCAAGCTGAAATATGCATTGACCAAACTGTGCATAACTTGCCGCATAAGCTATGCAGATCTGCATAAGGAGAAAGATCACTGTTCCAGAACCAGCCGAAATGTGCATAAGGAGACTGCATAGCTTATGCACATTCTCGCCTCCCTTATGCACATTCACGAAATTGTGCATAACCTATGCACTAAGTCATGCAGCTTCGCATAAGTGACCTGAACCAGTAAAATCGCATAAGGGACGGCATAACTTATGCAGTCCACATATGCAGTCCCATGAAGAGTTCATTAATGAGCTGGCAGGAGATTCCCTCAAATAATTCCTCCTAGAACATACCATTTTAGGGCTCCATGTCAGAAAAATGCTATAAATAGTCTCATTTTCCCATTTTAGAGGGGAGCAAAAAAGGAGCAGAAAAGGAAAGGAGGGGCTGAGCAGAATTTGAAGAGTCACCTTCACCTTCCACACCATTTTTAACCAAGATTTGCAGATTTCTTTCTTTCCTTACATTTTTCTACATTTCTAGTGTTTAATTTCTTACTTCTTAGCTTAGATTAAAGCTTTAATTCCATTTCAACTCATCATATCTTGTAAGCATTATGGATAGTGAGTAGTTTACTTTTGATTCTGGAGTAAGGGTTGTAATATCTGAGATATTTTGTGGATTTTGATTGGGTAATCCATATTTTGTGGTCTTAATGAGTTTTATTCATTTCTTGTATGCTTAATGACATGCTTAGTGTAGGATCCCATTAAGTGATGTTCTTAATCCATGGTTGAAGCACCGAAAGGAGAAGGCCTTGTGATAGATAATCAAGAAATTGGACTTAATTAACTTAGACCTAGAAATAGGCTAAGGATTAAGAGGATTCACAGATTAATTAAAGAACTTAATGGGTCTTAATTAATTCTAACTCCACGAAAGTAGGATTAGTTTGATTAAGGCACTCTTTGTCTCACTCGAAAGGGAATTCAAAGGATTTAAGAATTAATCTCCTTAAAACCCATAAGTTTCATAAAATTGGATAACCGATTTAAATCCCAAAATAGCTCGAATATGAAATCCCGAACTCCGGAATCGCCTTTTTACTATTGTTAATTTCTAATCGAATTTAATCACTTGCCATTTTGAATATTGCCATATTTGAACTTGCTTATTTCAATTTGATGCAATTTTAGTTTAATTAATACATTGTTGAATAGAATATTAATTTTGCATATTTAGATTTCATACTCCATTACCAATCAATTCATTACTTCAATTTCAAAAATATTTCAATTTACTCAACTATTTATATCAAAAATTCAATCATTAACACAACTCCTCGTGGGATCGATATCTTTTCTATACTACTTGTACGACCCGTGCACTTGCGGTAGGGACGCATCAATCATAGATTCCAATCTAGCTGTCTTGTCTAGTTGTGCTTGTTGTGGTAGAGGTGGAGCAGGTGCATTTTGAGGTTTAGAAATTCCAGGAGGGGGGCCTCTATTCTGCTGAAAATTCTAATTTTGTTGATATCCAGAAGGTTGCTGAAAATTCTGATTTTGCCCTTGTCTACCTCCCCAAGAGAAATTGGGGTGGTTTCTCCATGCTGGATCATAAGTTGCAGAAAATGAGTTACCACCTGGTCTTTGATTGTAGTTCCCCACATAATCCACTTGCTCACTTGAAAAACCTTGATTAAGTGTAGAAAAATCTGCTGCACAGTTGACATTTGCAGCTCCAACTTCTACTGAAGTACTAGAACCTCCGGCTGAAGAATCTACTTTCATGCTTAGCTTGTCCATTTTCCTTGTCAAAGCATCAAACTTAGCATTAATCATATTCATGGCATCAAGCTCAAACATACCAGCTGGTTTCTTGATCTCATTCCTCTCACAACTCCATTGGTAGTTGTTATAAGCAATTTTATCAAGAGCAGAAAAAGCTTCATCTTCAGATTTCTCCATAAGGTCACCTCCAGAAGATGCATCAATTGTACTTCTAATAGCTGGTGAAACTCCATTGTAAAAGTGTTGAACAAGCATCCACTTAGGAATCCCATGATGTGGACATCTCCTTTGCAAATCCTTGTACCTCTCCCATGCTTCATACAAGCTCTCATCATCTCTAGGTTTAAAAGAAGTCAGCTCATTTCTCAGCTTAGCTATCTTGCTTGGTGGAAAATATTGAGCTAAAAATGCTTGAGAAAGTTCATCCCATGTTGTGATAGAACCCGGTGGCAAAGAATGTAACCACTCTCTAGCTCGGTCCTTCAGAGAAAAAGGAAATAATCTGAGTCGAATTGCATCATCAGAAACTCCATTTATCTTCAACATATCGCTTATCTCAAGAAAGTGTGCTAGATGCACATGTGGACTTTCACTTGGATTTCCTCCAAATTGTGATTGTTGCACCATCTGATAGAGTGCAGGCTTCAGTTCAAAATTATTAGCTTCTACCCTTGGTCTTGTGATACTTGGCATGAAATCTCCAATGTTAGGATAGGCATGATCTTTCACAGAGCGGTTGTTATTGTTGTTGTTGGCCATTTCTTCTTGTAATTGCTCTTGCTCTTGTGCTCTTTCTTGTTGTTGTTGAGCTTTAATTTCAGCTTTTCTCCTCTTAGATTCTGCTCTTAAAGCTTTTGCTGTCTTCTCTATTTCTGGGTCAAAGAATAAATTGATTTCTTCACTTTTTGTCCTTCTCATAAAATAAAGCACCTGAAAAACAAAAATAAACAAATTCTCAAAGTAAAATGGTAAAAAGAAATAAAATAAAATGCCCAAATTAACCAAACAAACAATTGTTCAATATCAAACAAAAATCAAATCCCCGGCAACGGCGCCAAAAACTTGATGTACGAAAATCTGCAAGTATACGGGTCGTCTCAAGTAATACAGTGATGAATCAAGTATCGTTCCCACGAGGATTTGCTGTTTGATTACTAAACTATGAATGAAGCGATTATTTGGGCTAATGATTAATGAATAAATGGTAAATGTAAATGAGCAAGGTAAATTGATTAATCTAATTGAAATGGGTAAAGAGCAAACAAATAAATTCTAATTCTAGTTCGCAATTAAACTAAAATTAACAATGGGTAATTTAAACGAAAGTCTAATTATGGTAAAAGTGATTCCAGAGTTGGGGGTTTATGCATAAATTAATTGGGATTTGTCTTGGGCATTCCAATTTTTAGGGAAAAATAGAGTTTGAAGGAAATTGATTCTAAATCCCTTTGATATCTTTTTCAAGCAAATCAAAGTGTATTCTAAAATAACCAAACCTACTTTCGTATGTATTTGATTACTTTAAAACCCATTAAGTTTTGTAACCAATAATTAATTCCTCTTAAAGTCCTAGTTTATTTCTAAATCTAGGTGATTTTAAGTTCCAATCCATGATTACCCATCAATGACTTTCACCTTTCGGTCCTTCAATCAAAGATTAACACAATACCCAATGGGTACCAACATTAAGCAAGTAAATCAAGCACACAAGGAAGGAATCAAAACTCATATTCATATAAAATAAGGAAATACCCAGTCCAAATCCACAAATTAATCTAAGACATATTTCCCAACTCTGAAATCTAAAGAAATTACTCACTCATGATGGTATTTACAAGAAATATTGATGGAAAAGTAAAGGAAAACATGATAAGAGGACTGAAATAGAAAAACCCAGGTGGAAGAACCAAAGTCTCTGGTTTCTGGAGCTCCAAAACTGGTGCAGTAGCTCCTCCCCAAAAGAAAATGGAGTCTCCTCCCTTTTCTCTATTCTATTTTTCTTTCCTTTTTTTTTCTCTTCCCTTCCTCTTGTGGCAAAAATAAAGAAATGATGAATTTATATGGTCCCTAAAAGTTGCCCTAAAAGTAAATAAAAGACAAGGAGTGGATAGGAAATGAGGTGTAAAATTATCCAAGTCCAAAGACTATTCACGTCGGGCATTCAGCTTAGGGTTCAAATTTAACCCTAAGCGACTTCTTAGCAAATTTTAGCCTCTAGTCGACTGCTCGCTTAAGGTTGCGGACCTTCAAAGAAATCTCGGCAGACTTAGAGTAGAATGGACTCTTCTGCTGGTGCTTGACTTGTGCTGCTCCTTAAGTACTGCCGTTTTACCCTAAGCATGGTCTTAAGCAAAGTCTCAAGCAAATTTCGGCTAGTTTGCTCTTTCAAGGCTTGATTTCTTCAACTTTCCTCCATGCTTAAAGAACTTCAAATCTCTTCAAATTATTTCCTATTGCACTCATTGATCTTCGATTTTGCCACAAAATCCTATCAAAACAATAAAAATTATGAAAATCAAATATAAAGTATCTAAAATTAACAAATAAGATAAAATAAAGCTAAAAACATAAAATATACTAAAATATGAGGGCAAAATGGATGCAAAACTACCCTAAAATGCCTATATGAATTGAGTATAACAGTAGTTCACAAAAGGGCATAGACCATAGACAAATAAGCACCTAAAACCATGTTGAGGACATGAAATCATGGCAGGTCTGACCATACCAATGCTTTTTATGCTCTGCTTTTTTCTGAGCTACATTCTTATGGTTGTAAACCCAAGACTTCTACAACTGCAACGACTGCAGTTGTACTTACACTAAACAATAATCCCTTGATGATGCTTGGGATAGAGGTTGGACATGTCAACACTCCCCCAAGAGGATAGATGTGTTTCCCAACCGAAGAAAAAATATTGAAGACCCAACATATGGATTCAAATCTATAAATTTCAATCCATATTCATACAACCATAAAATCTCTATCATAATTATTTCACTAGTCTACCATATAATTATATAAATAACATAAACTATATAGATTATTCACAGTCTAGATATGCACCTTATTTGTAGAAACCAATTACTCTACAAATGAATCAAAAAGAGAGTCTTCTAAAAAGTCGAGTAATGCAATATACAAATCACTTGCACAATGTGTGTTTTTCTTGCCTCATTAATAAAGACAAAACTTGGTTATTTATAAGTCCTGTCACCTTTTGGCTAATAATTGCATCACATGTATATAACTATTAAGAAAAGTAGCATCTCTTCGTGTAGTTACATCTTTTAACTAATATACATCACTCTTGGATTTTGTCACCTTTTGGCAATGCACATGACTTTTCATGTGATTGTTCTTAGTTCTGGTTTTAAGTCTAACAGATTTGGGTTGACCCATAAGGGTGACCCAAACAATATTTCTAACATCTCCAACTCACACATGATGGTCAACTCTTATTTCAAATTCTATAAATTTCATACCTTACAAATAGACCTTATGACAAGTGCATACTTCGAGAGCTCGTTAGTGTATACCAATTAGGATAATATAGCATTTCAACTAATGGAGCTTAGAGTAGACCCTAGATCATTTACCAAATAAACTATACTTCAACCACTACAATGACCCCTTTTGCTAGACTTCATCTGAATAATCAAAGTAAATTAAATTTTTAATTAATCAAAATTTTAATTAATTTAAAAAATTAATCAAATTAAATTACATTAAAATTAATCAAAATTAAAAACATTTAGTTAATTATCGATTATAATTGAATTAAGCAAAAAATATAATATATATTATATATTATTAATTAATTAATTATTAATAAAAATATATTTATAAATTTTATTTATAAAAGATGATAATGTGATTTATTGTGAGTAAAAAAATAATCACAAGTTAGTATTATTATAAAATTATAAAAATAATAATTATAAATAAATTATAATTAATCTATTAATTAATAAAAATTTAATTGTTTTATTTACCAAATTATAGATAATTAAATTAATAAGAGAAAATCAAAATTTTTTAGAATTAATTAACAAAAAATAAAATTGAATTAAACTTACCCTTATTGAAATAATTGAATTTTATTAGTTATATTTATTATTTTTTTTTAATAATAGAACAATGTACATTTCTTTCTTCACTTCGTTTTGGATATGGCTTATTGTGATGACTAATGGGTCGCATCAGAAATAAATTTTAATACTTTTTATATTTATATATATAATTTTTTAACAAATTATAAAAAAATAAAATTTAAATTTATATAAAGAAGAATATTATTCTTAATGTATTTGATAATTTATCACTTAAAATTAACCTAAATACTTTAAAATTTTTTTTTTTATTTTAAAAATTAAATTCATCTTATGGTCTTCATATGCTTTATTTAAAGTAAGCCCTCAACCATCAAATTATTGATTCGAGGACCGTTAATTTTTTTTTCTTTAGTAAATGTTTAATGCGAAAAAAGTTTAAATTAAAATAAAATAAATTTCCTCCCATGTTTTTGTATTATTTATTTTTCTTAATTTTATTTAGAATTAACAATAATAAATTTAATTTAATGATATTAGAAATTTATTGTGTTGACAATTTATGTTGTAAAATTAGTAAATTATCTTATAATTTTTTTTTCTAAAAATAAGTTTATAATTGAAAAATGTTTTTAAAATTTTTTTTTTTATATTATTTAACCTTTATTCATTTTTGTTTTCAAATCAGCTTAAGTACATTAAAATTAATACCATTAAAAAAACCATACGAGGTAGCTATTGCATTTACAAACTTGCCATTGATCATATATACATGGATTGAATTTTCCGAAATTAGTGTGACCTATTAATCTGATTCAAATTTAAGACATATGATAAGAACTATTTATTAAATATATGTATCTTACATTTTTATATTTTGAATCGATTTAATATAGATAAGAATTGTTGCTCGTGCAAAATAATTACTACTACTAAACAAGAAAAAGAAAAATAGAAGTAATTAAGGTCTTGGATTTGATAATTTAGCAATAGCAATATCAAATGGGCATAAATTTTAACTCATCTTTTGTAACACCCCAAAATTTTATTATTTATGAGTATTTTTGATATTTTAATTTTATTTAAATTTTAGGAATTTTTTGAGATTTTTCGGATTTTAAAAATCGGGTTCGATTTTCCGAAAATATAAACTTTGATGATTTTTAAAAATTAATTTAAAGACCACGTGGCGAAACAAAAAATATATTTGGAGTCTACGTATTTTTCTGAGTTTTCTGAAATTTTTTCGGAATTTTTGGACCTCGTTTTTGGTCCCGAGGCAGAGTAAAAATTCAAAATTTTGTATCCCGAATCGAACCGGCCGAATCGAACCGGACCGGATCGGACCGGTCGAATCGGACCGGCCTTTTTCCTTCTTCCCTTTTTCTTCCCCGCGCGCGTCGTCCCTCTCCCTTTTCTCTCTCTTTTCTCTCTCCTCCCCACCACGGCCACCACCACCACTTCAGCTGATCAAGGCGTCGCCAGCCAAATACCGGCCGGCCGCCAGCCTCAATGGCCGGCCGCCTAAACGCTCGAAAACGCGCAACGCCGCGCTGCGGCGCTGCCCAGCTTCCCCGGCCAAATCCGGCCGATCCGGCCACCGATTGGACCGGGTCTTGTGTCTAAAATCATCTACTCGACGAGAGCTTTCCATAGACACCAAGAACGCCGAAATCCATCGAGCGGTTTGTCCGATTTTTGCTCGGGAAGATTTTTGCCCATTTCGACTTTTGGGCTAGATTTCTCGAAAACTGTGAATCCCACGAGAAAACCGAGGCTACCAGCACGCTCCACTCGTCGAGAGCTTCGCAACGACATAAATTTCGAATTTTTCCTACACCGTTTTTCGGTGGGTCCCACGGAACTTCGCAGTGTATTTTCGAGCATTAAATGAGCTTAGAAAATTCTGAAAAATTTATGTACTAACCCCCGTGTTATGGGCTTCGTGTAGGTATCCTCGATTCGCGGAAATTCGACAGTTGACCGGTCTGCAAAATTCCGGCGCATGCACTGCACGGAAAAGTCTCCGAATTGGACCGAGGTTTTGGCTAGCCCCCCATTGTCAGACGTCCCGAGCGCGTTTCCGAAGTCGGAATCGGCAAAGGTAAACCCGAACCTTGCTTTTTCGTAATTTTCTAGTGCTTAAATAGGATTAAAAATCCATAAAATATTCGTGGTAGCTTAGAAAATTACGATTCTTTTTGCAATAGCTTAGTAATATTGCTAAGGACCGCGGGGCAAAGTTTTATAATTTTTAGAGCTTGTTTGGGCAGTTTTTGCAAAAATGATCAATAATAAGGACTAAATTGAAATTTTGCGTATTGTGATGGATGACTGATTTGATGGGCCCAGGAGGGGCTGTGTGATATGATTGAACTGTTGATATATGGATTGTGAATATAGAAGTGCGTTTTTAGCCCTTTTGCAGGTTGGGTAGGTCCTAGGTATAGGGGGGACTCTGCTGGATTTTCGGCACGACTTAGGACGTATTGGTCTTTTTCTTTGTTTGTATTGAGTCAAATTTATTAAATGATTGTAATAAAATTGTCAGGTGAGCCGGGACAGCCTTCTTCCTCCGCCCAGCCGCCTCAGTGACCATCGTCATGTCTGTGAGTAAAATATTAATTTTAATTGTAATTTCGATATTATTATTTATTCAGCATGCCCATGCATCACTTATATGCATATATTTATGTAGTTAAACTCTAGGCACGATTTATGTTGCATTCATAACTGTTGATGTGCCATGGATGTTGTTGTGGTAATTTGGAGCAGTGTGCGTGCGCATGCGTGTGATGTGGTGTGGACTATGGATAGGACGGGTAGTCACGGCTTGAGTAATTGGGACCCGATCCTTCGAGGGGTAGTCACGGCTTGAGTAATTACTGGGACCCTCGATTTGGTTATTAAGTGGAAGTCCGAGCTTGAGTAATTCGGGCACCAGTTGGATTAAAGAGAGTCAGATAGGGATCAGCTCCCATATGTTATGATTGATACTACAGGGTGTGTGAGTGCTCCAAATTACCTTTTTGATGTTATGATGTGAAAATGTTGTTTATGTTGCATTTCACTCTACAGGGTGCATTAGTTCAGATAGTTATAGAGATTATAGTTAAGATTGATATTTTACTCTCTGAGTCGAACGCTCACTCCTGTTCAAAAATTTTTACAGGCCACAGGAGGATATTTTATTCTGAGTTAACCTGCTTTTATACTTCGCAGGTTGTTTATCGATATTTGTGTAATTTTATTTACTCCTAGAATTTCCGCATGTGTTAGCAGTATTTATTTGAATTTGGTTTGTAATATTATTATCATGTTGGACCTGTAAACTTAATATTCTATGTCGGTTTGATGGATTGGATGAGGGAGCTGAGCTCCCATTTATTATTATGTTGATGAGAATGTGGAGGGTGAGCTGAGCTCCCCAATTGACTATATATTGTGTTTACAGGTCGGGTGAGTCGAAAACTCCCCGTTGGAAAGTCCATTTTATGGCCGGACTCTGTCTGTTTGTTTTCTTGAAATTGGGCCCAAATGGGCCTTAGAGTTGGGTTAATGAACAGTTAGGCTTACTACGGGCCTCGGGGGCTTTAGGCTGGCCCAGGTCCTAGTGCCGGTCCGGCCCTGAGGTTGGGTCGTGACATCTTTTGAACCATTCAAAGCGAAGAAAAACAAGAAAAGAGGAAAAAGGTATTTACTTCAATTTACACCCCATGTTATAGCTTCAAGACTAACATTAATGTTTCATGGCCAAGAATGCAATGAAAGTGGGTAAAAATTAAAATTAAATAAATATATTTTTTTCTATTTGACATTTTACCTTTTCAATTATTTAATAAAATGTTCTTAGGGATCTCACATCGGTTATGAAATGTACGTGAGTATAAGTTATATAAGAATAAATATTCTGTTAAAATTGTCATAATTTTAATAATGATTCATTTTCGTCACTACCCTGTGTGTATGTGTGTATTATCTCTGATAAAATAAAGACAAAAAGCTGAGAAGAGAGTCGATGTGCGTAAGTCTGAGATAAAAAAATCGAGACAAACCCATCTACCAGTAGGTTGAGTGTGCGTGAGTGTGGATTATATGAGAATTATGACTCTATTAAAATTATCATGGTTTTAATAATAGTCCTTTCCCTCTATTAATTTATACGTGGGCGTATATTCTATCTTTAGATATAATTATCTAATAAAAATAAAGAAGCTTTGATTTCTTGATAAAGAAGCCATAGACTACGTACGTACTAGGAATTCAAAAAATTGCTAAATTCTATAGTTTTATCCAACGCAAGGCAGCCGTAAGGGTTAAGACCATCTCAACTTATGCCCTGTGGGGATCGATAGGAAACAGCAATGAAATGGGAGATTATTATGCATGATGACCTAATTCATTATGTATGAATTTTATTTATTTTATAGTTTATGATTGAAAATATAAAATATTTGATGAAACAAAATTTAATTTGTGATAAATTAGATTAAAGAAAATTCTATTAATTAACAAATCCTACAATTTATTAGGGAGATCTATTAGGCAGGGTTTAAATTAGTATTATATACTAAATTTTTCCTGACTTCTTTCTATAATAAAATTTCTCTACTTAAAAAAAATATATAATACAATCCAATCGAACCCAAGCTTTTGAAAAATTATACCCTGAAACTGATTTAACATGAAAATGAGGAAGGAACGAGTCCAGTCAAATGGGCATAGTCATTAGTCAGCTTGATCAAGCAGCCCATATTTTCAATTTTTCAACCCCCTTCTCTTCTCTTCGCTTATATATTTGGTAGTACGAAACTATCCCATGCTATGAGTTATAAATAGGTTCCCTTTGTGTCTCTCCACCTCCATTATCAGCTACGTACAGAATAAAATTAAAGCACACAAGAAAACTAAAAGAAAACCATTCATGGCTTCCCTACAAACTTCAGGTCTTCTATTCTCTTCCTCATCAAGTACTACTTCTTCAAAAAGAATCAATGCTGCTATTTCTGTCCCTAAACTTCCTAAAATCCGTTTCCCACTACCTAGAAATTCGATTAAGGAAATGATTTTAAGAGGTTCCTTCTCAAACACCGTCCCATTAGAAAAGAATGCCGCTACCACAACAATAGATGAACCTTTCATCAATTCCACTGCTGCTTCTGCTAAGGAAATTTCCCAGCTTTATGCCATCTTAGAGACTGTTGCTGATAGGGCTGAGATGGATAAAAACGTTGGCGAGCAACGTGACAATTGGAATAAACTTCTTTTGAACTCCATTAACATGATCACTCTCACAGCTACAACCATGGCTGGTGTTGCAGCAACTGGAGGGGCAGGAGCTCCTCTTTTGGCATTGAGGCTGTCGTCAACACTCTTGTTCACTGCAGCCACAGGCATGTTATATATAATGAACAAAATACAGCCCTCACAGCTTGCAGAAGAGCAACGTAATGCTACAAAATTGTTTAGGCAGCTTCAGAGCCAAATACAAACGACACTTGCTCTTTATGATCCTGCTGAGTTGGACGTGAAGGATGCAATGGACAATGTATTGGCTCTTGACAAAGCTTACCCACTTCCTTTGCTGGGGAAAATGATTGAAAAGTTTCCTGCAAAATTTGAGCCTGCTGTTTGGTGGCCCAAATCTCATGACTTCCAAAGAAAAAGCAAAAGACCTGGAAAGAATGAATGGAGTGAGGAGCTGGAAGCGGAGATGAGGGAGGTTATTGAAGTGATAAAAGGAAAAGATACAGAAGATTATATGAGGCTAGGAAACTTGGCACTGAAGATAAACAAGATTTTAGCCATCTCAGGTCCATTGCTCACAGGCATTGCAGCTGCTGGGTCTGCATTTGTGGGTAACGGTTCTTGGGCGGCAATAGTTGCAGTGGCTGCAGGTGCATTAGCTACCACAGTTAATACGTTTGAGCATGCTGGCCAGGTTGGTATGGTGGTTGAAATGTATAGAAACTGCGCTGGATTCTTCTCACTTATGGAGGAATCAATCGAGTCTTCATTAGAAGAAACAGATTTTGACAGAAGAGAAGATGGGGAAATGTTTGAAATGAAGATGGCTTTACAGCTTGGAAGAAGCTTATCAGAGCTTAGAGAACTTGCCCAAAATTCTTCATCTTCTCGTATATACGGAATCGAAGTAGATGAATTCGCTAGCAAACTCTTTTGATGTTCATAATTTTTTTGGTCCATGTTTATAATCTAATTAGTTCATTCTTTTTTATGAAAACTTCTTTTTGTATATATCTTCTGAGAGGGAAATGTATTCTATTAATACTCTGGAATCTGTTTATTCTTCATGCCCACAGAAGAGCGTTTCTTGTTTATTCTTAGCTTAGTTCTTGCTCTCAATTAATTTTATACAAATCGTTCACCATTTTGTTATTTAATGTTCTATTGATAATATTTTTCCATGAGTGATCTCTAACTCAATATGTAATTATGATTAAACAGGAAATATAAATCTTAATATAATTTGCAAAATAGAACATTATTAAATATAATATTAATATTACAATAATATTAAAAAATCTAAAATTCTTTAGTATATATTTCTCTTTCAAGAACAATTACGAGTGGCAATATGTATAAGATCACTAGAATCATGAAAATCTCAAAATTATAAAATCTCATTGATTTTTAGCTTAACGATATTATAAAATCTCAAAATTAAATGTAGTTGAATTAAAATAAATTTACTTATTTTACAACATATTTTTTTCAATTTTTTTAATGTTAGAGTCTTAGGAAATTTTTATCAATGAAAATTATTTTGTAGTTAAATTAATGAAAAATACTTTTTCCCTGAAAGAAAAAGTAATTAAGACATTTAATTAATAACCTCCTAATTTAAAAATAAAATCATTATATATTAATAAACTTTAGCTGCTAGAATCATCTTTAGAATTATTCTGAGATCGAGTTATAAAAAAAATCAATATATAAATTTTCAAAAGTTTATAAAATGACAATAAGGGAATAACACAGATGCACATTCGCAATTATAATTAAATTTTTATGGTAATTTCTTTCATATTTAAATATTAATAAAAAATTAAATCTTATAGCTTGTTTCAAATATTTTCACGGCCACATTTATTGTAGGATTTTTTTATTATATATATAAAAATAACCATTAATAATTTTAATATTCTAAAATTCCTCTTTTAATATATATATATTACACTAAAAAATTATTAGATTTAGCAGTAATTAATAATTTTTACTGTTAAATATATAAAATTTACTGTCATAAATTTATTACAGTAATATCTAAATTGTTGCATATTATTACTATAAAATTACTTTCGTAGGTATTTTATTAAAAAAATTGTGATTATTGTAAAAAAAATAATGTTGCATAAAATTTTTAATAATAACAAAGATTGCTGCCATATCTTTTTTATATACTATGTAGCAATAATTATTCATATTTCTGTTTTATATGTTAGTTTTATAAATAACAAAATTAATGCCATTATAAAATTTTTATTGTAAATTCTAACATTTAGTAAAAAAATTATTTTAATAGTATACCATATAAAAATAATAAAGAAATAATGTTTCCATAGTCAAGAACCGAAAAAGGTATAAAAATTATAATAATATCTTTTTGATTATTTATTTTGACGTAAATTAAAGTATGAAATACGAAACCTTAAAAAACTTAGAAATAATTATCAATAATTTATATGGGTCTAATTTGATACAGTTTAATCCATAGGGCTGCCGTGAGGAGACCTCCTCCATCTATATTGGAAGGGAAAGAACTATATATGAAGTGGGAGAGGACATGTAACTTTTGAAGGTATTTGATATATGTATATAGTTTCTCTGAAGTCAAAGGCATTGTTATAATTAATCAGATGTAAAAGTTATTTTAATATTAATAGCTAGAGTGTAGCAGCGTGTAATTAATATTAAGGCTCCCAAGCCTTAGCTTTCTTGGGAGAATATATAATTTTGAACTGGAAAATTATGAAGGAATGAGTCCAGTCAACTCAATCGGGCAGTCCATATTTCCAACCATGACCGTTTCTCTTCAGTTATGTTCGATATACTACCCCATATTATAAATAGGTTCTTGGGGTCTCTCCATTTTCATCCATCATCAGTTCATCACCTAACCAGAACATCAAAGAAAGAAACCAGGGAGATAACTAAAGAATTTACGCTCCATATCCATCGTATGCATGGCTTCTTTGCAAGCTTCAAATCTCCTCTCGTCCTCCTCCTCAAGGGCATCATCTTCATCAAAAAGAATAAATGCTGCAATTTCTGCCCCTAAGCTTCCAAGAATCCGTTTCCCAGTTCCAAAAACACCATCAACAAACTTGGTTGAGGATCTGATTTTAAGAAATGGGTACACAAACACAATCGCTATAGAGAAAAGTACTGTGACCCTTCCCAGAATAGATAAGGAATCTTCTGTCAATTCCTCAACATCTAAAGCAACAGCCAAGCTTTATGCGATCTTAGAGGCTGTAGCTGATAGAGTGGAGATGCATCAGAATGTGGGTGAGCAACGTGACAATTGGAACAAACTTCTTTTGAATTCCATTAACATGATCACTCTCACAGCTACAACCATGGCTGGTATTGCAGCAACTGGTGGGGCAGGAGCTCCTCTTTTGGCTTTGAAGCTATCGTCAACACTCTTGTTTACTGCAGCTACAGGGATGTTATTTATAATGAACAAAATACAGCCCTCACAGCTTGCAGAAGAGCAACGTAATGCTACGAAATTGTTTAGGCAGCTTCAGAGACAAATACAAACTATCCTTGCTCTTCATGATCCTACTGAGTTGGACGTGAGGAATGCAATGGACAAGGTATTGGCTCTTGACAAAGCTTACCCACTTCCTTTGCTGGGGAAAATGATTGAGAAGTTTCCTGCAAAATTTGAGCCTGCACTTTGGTGGCCCAAACCTCATGACTTCCAAAGAAAAAGCAAAAGACCTGGAAAGAATAGGTGGAGTGAGGAGCTGGAAATGGAGATGAGGGAGGTTATTGAAGTGATAAAAGGAAAAGATACGGAAGATTATATGAGGCTAGGAAATTTGGTATTGAAGATAAACAAGATTTTAGCCATCTCAGGTCCATTGCTCACTGGCATTGCAGCTGCTGGGTCTGCATTTGTGGGTAACGGTTCTTGGGCGGCAATAGTTGCAGTGGCTGCAGGTGCAATAGCTACCACAGTTAATACGTTAGAGCATGCTGGCCAGGTTGGCATGGTGGTTGAAATGTATAGAAACTGCGCTGGATTCTTCTCACTTATGGAGGAATCAATCGAGTCTTCATTAGAAGAAACAGATTTTGACAGAAGAGAAGATGGACAAATGTTTGAAATGAAGATGGCTTTACAGCTTGGAAGAAGCTTATCAGAGCTTAGAGATCTTGCCCAAAAATCTTCATCTTCTCGTATAGATGGAGTCGAAGTAGATGAATTCGCTAGCAAAATCTTTTGATATTTATAATTTTTTTTTGTCCATATTTCTAATCCCGTTAGTTCATTCTTTTTTGTGAAAAAACTCTTTTTGTATACAGAGGGAAATGTATTCAATACTCAAGAATCTGTTTATTATTCATGCTCAAAAGAGATCGTTTCTTGAGGTTCTATTGATAATTGTTTTCCATGTGTGATCTCTAACTCATAATATGTAATCATGATTAAACAGGAAATATAAATCTTAATACAATTTGCAAAGTAGAACATGATTTAAATATGATATTAATATTACAAATAAAAAATCTAAAATTTTTTGGTAAACAACTGAGTGACACAATATGCATGCAATTAATAGATAGCTGTTTTTAATTTTTTCTAAATTATTATTTTTTTAAAAATATTTTATACTTATAAGTATCAAATCACCAATATACCTCCAATATTTTTTTAAAATTTTAAGGAGCTAATGGCCTTCTGGCCCAAGCGTGGCTCTATCCCTGTGATTAATGGATGGCGGCGAATCCAATTCCTTAACAAAGCCTATTTGCTTCCCTAAGAATATGTTGGACAACGTTTGAAGAGCTAAAAGATTATTAGCAATAGAACTGAGAGATGAAGCAAGGCACCAAGTTTACCCAAAGACAACAATTTGGATGTAAGTGCGGCGAAATAACCAACAGATCAAGAACCTTTTGAACTAAAAACATGAAAATCTACTCACTTGTTTCTCACCATTGATTTTTAACTTAGTGATATTAAAATGACATTTAAAATTATAAAATCTCGAATTTAAATTTCAATCAGAATCGAATAAAAAAAAATTTACTTGTAGTACAGTATGTTTTTATATTTTTTTAAAGTTAGAGTCCTAGGAAATTTTGATTAATAAAAATTATTTTTTGGGTAAATTATAAAAGAGCTTTTTTCTTTAATTAAGATATTTTAAAAATAAAAATCACTATATAGAAATTTTCACTAGCGACAATTATATTAACTTTTTATATGGTAATTTTCTTTCATATTTAAATATAAATTTTAAAAAAATTAAATCTTATAGGTTGGTTCAAATTTTTCCACGGCCACATTTATTGAAGGAGTTTTTTTCTATAAAAAAATTAACCATTAATTTTTTTAATATTACTAAATTAATTATTAATAGAATTCATTATTTTAAAATATATTAAATATATAAAGAATTAATGTTTCGATAATCAAGAATAAAAAAACCTTATAATTCCTTATAGAAATAATTATCAAGAATTTATATGGGTCCATACTAAAAATTTAAAATTTCTAATTTGCTACAGTTTAATCCATAGGGCTGCCGTGAGACCACCTCCATTTATATTGGAAGGGAAAGAACTACGAAGTGGGAAAGGGCATGTAACTTTGAAGGATATATATATATATATATATATATTATTATAAGCTCTTTAAAATTTATTAAAATTTATTAGTTGATTTTTAAAATTCATAAAAATAATTAAAATATTCCTATTAATTTAAAATAGGATAAATATAGTCCTTCTGTTACTATTCCGCGAAGAAAATCATTAGTTAAACGAGAGAGGATTTGGTCAAAAGAGAGAAACACATGAAATGTCCAAAAGAAATACCCCTAATAGCTAACAACCAGCTAAAGGGGAAACGAATCAACCAAAGGGAAGCTGCAAAAAACAGAGAATGAAGCGCAGAAGGTATCTCATTCTTCTATAACTCCGAATGAATCAAATTAAATGGTTGGGCAGTAGCCTCATATTAACTTGCCAGTAACTATACAGTTAATTAAATCCTATCCTATATATTATTTACGGTTATATAATGTATTCTTAATAAAAAATAATTAAGAGTCATGGTGAGGAAGGCTTTGTGGATTGGATTTCACATGTGGGATATTCCATTTCCATTGTTAACCATTTTATTTTTTATTTATTATGTAAAAAAAAAAAGATATATTTAAAATTGAGATACAACTAAAGCTCAAATACAGCCTGGAGTAGTAATTCAAGCTGCAGGCCCCTAATTTGAAATTATTGTTTGAGTCCTTCTTGGCTTATTAATTTTTGGTCAAGTCCTCTCAGGCAAGTACATCCACTATATTACAAAAATTCTCCTAGTAAGTTCAGTCAATCAACAACCAAAAAATAAAACTCACCCTATAAAAAGGATACCAGATTATACTTGCTATACCACAGAATTCAATTTATATAGCCAAAGATGGATCGAATTCCTTCCAAGGTGCTCCTCATTGTCATCTTTCTAATTATCTTTCCCATGTCAAATTCAGTAGAAGAAAATGTGAAGCAGGCGCTAGCGCAGTTCATGGCTAACCTTTCACCAGGAAATGGCCAAAATAACCAGAACTGGAGTTGGAACTTGACTTCAGACCCCTGCAACGATGAATGGGTGGGTGTGTCCTGTGACTCGCAGTCGCAAACCGTGTACAATTTCACTGGAACTCTTGATGCTTCTTCTTTATGCATGGTGAAGTCTCTTGCAGTCTTGAGCCTCATATCAAACAACATTGTTGGCATTATACCAGAAGAGATTGGAAATTGCACAAGCCTAACTCACTTGTACATAAGAAAGAACAAATTCGTGGGTGTCATTCCTGACGCTCTTTCCCAATTGAGTAACTTGGAAAGGCTCGATATATCAAACAATCACTTCTCTGGTGTGATTTCTACCATGTCTAGAATTTCAGGCCTGGTATCCTGATGCATGCATTTTAGATCATCATTTAGGAGTAATTTTTGCACATAATTTACCCTTATTCATAGCTATTATTTTAGATATTAGTATATATTTAGTCAATTTTACAATTTTCACATTTCTTAGTTTAATTTTTGGAATTTATTTGTTTTGTAGGTTAAATCTGGAGAAATTTGATGTATTTTGATCAGAGTAGCCATTTGGAGGAGATTAAAATCGAATTGCAAAAATTTTGAAGTTGAGAAAAAAAAAAAAAAAAAAATGGCCGAGAGCGACACAACCTGCAGCACAACCGAATTAGCTCATGTCGCAGGTTGTGTCGATCGTCAGATATTCACGCCGAGAGCGACACAACCCGCGACACAACTGACTCGGCTTATGTCGTTTTTACTGGAAAATTTTTGACGTGGCATTTCCGTTACTCCAGCCTTTTTACCTCACTTTCTCTGGATCCTTCCCCCTTTTACCCATTCTAGAACAGTCCCCTTGCCTATATAAAGTGCCCTTTATCACTTTCTTTCCATAGAGAGCAAGGGAGGCATTTTTAGAAAGATAGAAAGAGGGAAAGGGAGGAGCATCTTCTGCATCTTTTTCCAGCAGCTGCAGATCACGTTTTCTGCACTTTTGTGCAGCAGAATCTGCTGCAAATTTGCTGGGTTTTTCTACCCCTTTTAGCTTACATTTCCATTATTTCTTCATTTCTTCATTTGGGTTTGTCTTTAAACAATGATTTGTGAGTAGTTTATTGAGATTCTAGAGATGGGTTTGTAAATATTGATTTGTTTTGTGGTTTTGAACTGATTTAGCCATTTAAATGAAGATTGTTATATTTTGATTTATTGCTTGTGTGCTTATTTCCTTGCTTGATGAATGGGCCCTCATTAAGTTAAGTTTTAATCCTTAATAGATGGACTGAAAAGTGAATATTGGGGATGGATAATCTTGCAATAAACTTTATTTTCTTGGTGTTAGAAATAAGCTAAGAAGATTAAGGGGAACTTTCCAAAAATCAATTAGAGCATTAATTGGGTTTTTGTTAGATTTGAAATACCGTGAAAACAGGGTTTGATTTAATGAAAACCAATTTTGAGATGCTTGAAAAAGGTTTCAAAAATTTAAGAATTGATTTCCCTCAAAATTGCAATTCTCATGTGTTTGGCTAAATTAGGGAAAAATCACATGCAAACAATATTGAAAATCCAATCTCTAGAATCAATTTATTTTTCATTGAAATTAGATATAAATTCTCCAAACCTCATAAATAGCAATTTCAATTTAAATCCAATTTAAATTTAATTCCAATTTAAATCCAATATCTAGAATTACTTTATTTTTTTTAGATTTAATTCTTCTTAATTTCATAAATAGAAATTCCAAATTAATTTTTGGTAATCTAGTTTAATTAATTTTAGTTAATTGATTGATCTAGTTTTAATTCCTCAAATACCAATTTTAATTCCAAATTTCATTTTACATCTTTAATTTTTGTCTTAATTTTAATTTTTAGATTTTATTTTTAATATCTTTTAATTTTTGTCATTCTAATTAGCTTATACTTTTATTTCCAATTTAAGCACAATTCCCTGTGGGATCGATATCATTTTTTTAAAACTATACTACTGTGACCCGTGCACTTGCGGACACACCGTATCAAGTTTTTGGCGCCGTTGCCGGGGAATTGTTTGTTTTTAAGTTGGATTTTAATTGTTTTAAGCTAATTAGAATTTTTATTTTCTTTTATTTTCACTATTGTTCCTTGTGTTTTTCAGGTACTTTTCTTGTTTATGAGACGATCGAAAAGCACAAGTGATACTGAATTGTTGTTCAATCCTGAAATTGAAAAATTCTGTCGAGCCAACAAAAAGGAATACAAAAAAAGAAAAGAAGCAGAAAAAGAAGAACAACAAATATTTGAGCAAGAGGAGACAATCGAAAATATGGAGAATCAAAATAGAGCTATTGGTGGAGATAATGGAGGAAACGAGCAAAACGGTCAAAATGCTGTTGTTAATCAAAATGATCCTCAAAGAAGATCCATGTTAGACTATGCTTTTCCTAGATGTACTGATGTGAGAGATAACAGACCTATTATTGGAGCTAATCAATTTGAATTAAAAACTGGTCTTATTCAAATGGTTCAGAATTCACAATTTGGAGGTAGCCCACTTGAAAATCCTCATTCTCATTTGAAGAAATTTTTGATGATATGTGGTACACAAAGACAACCTGGAGTTTCTGATGAAGTTATTCGGCTCACCTTATTTCCATTCTCTCTTCGGGATTCAGCATTGGAGTGGTATGATTCACTTCCACAAGCTATTATAGCTACTTGGGAGCAGCTATCTCAAGCTTTTCTATCTCAATTTTTCCCACCTGGGAAAACTACTCATTTGAGGAATTTGATGGTAGCTTTTAAACCAAGAGATGATGAAACTTTGTATGAATCCTGGATGAGATTTAAGGAGCTTGAAAGGCAATGTCCTCATCATGAAATACCCAAATGGATGATTGTTCAGAATTTCTACACAAGAGTTACTCAAGCAATAAGAAAAACAATTGATTCACAAGCAGGAGGAGATTTCATGAGAATGACAAGTGAAGAATGCTATGATCTATTAGAGAAGATTGCTCATAATACCCATTTATGGGGAAATCCTAGAGCACTTGAGCCAAAGAAAGCTGGGATCTATGAACTTGACTCAATTAATCGCATGAATGCAAAATTTGATCGATTGACTCGGCTTCTTAGTGATTTTTGCACAAAGGCAACAACCTCAACTCCTACAACTATGCAACAAGTTGCCTTCACAAATGGAACTCAAAGTTGTGGAGTTGATTATTCTTCTTATGGTGATGATTATTTGCAAGAGCAAGCTGCTTATGCAGGAGGTTATCAACAAAAACCTATGGGAAATTCTTATTCTAATATGAACAACTCAACATGGAGACCACAAGCAACTTTTGCTCAACAAGGCCAAAGCTCAAATTATGCTCATAACCAGCAGTTTATGCAGCAAAATAGGCCTCAATTTCAGCCTCAATTTCAGCCCACAAGGCAGCCACCACCTGGATATCAAGCAAGAGCACAACAATCCCTTCCATCCCATGAACCGAAGCCATCTTTGGAGAACATGATGGAGAAATTTTTTGCTGTACAAAGCAAGATGAATAGCAAATTGGAGGAAGAAATGCAACACATGAGACAAACCATGGATCAATTACAAGTCCACAACCGCATGTTGGAGACTCAATTGGCGCAACAAGCAAGCTCATCAGGAAGCAATTCCTATGGGAAACTACCTAGCCAACCACAAAACCCTCATGAACAATGTAAGGCTGTAACCTTGAGAAGTGGTAAAAAAGTTGGTCAAGAGAGTGAAAACAAGAGAGAAGAAAAAGAGAGCACAAAAGAAGAAAATTCAGTTGAGAACAAGAAAAATGAAAAAGAAGAAGAAAGCAAAAGTGAGCAAGATGAGGGAGAGAAACCATACATCCCACCTGAACCTTACAAACCCACCCTTCCCTACCCTCAAAGATTCATTAAGCACAAGCTAGACAAACAATTTGGCAAGTTCCTTGAAGTGCTAAAGAAATTGTATATCAATGTGCCATTCACTGAGGCACTATCCCAAATGCCAAGTTATGCCAAGTTTTTGAAGGAGATTCTTTCCAACAAGAGAAGACTAGAAGATTATGACACCATCAATTTGGGAGAGCAATGCAGTGCTATAATTCAGAAAAAGTTACCTCCCAAACTCAAAGATCCGGGTGTGTTTTCCATCCCTTGTCATATTGGTGATAATTGTGTGGCAAATGCTTTATGTGACCTTGGAGCTAGCGTCAGCCTAATGCCTCTTTCAATATATGAGAAGTTGAATATGGGAGAGTTGAAGCCCACAAACATGTATCTTTCATTGGCTGACCGTTCAATTAAGTATCCGGAAGGCATTCTTGAAAATGTGCCTATCAAGGTTGGGAAATTCTACATTCCGGTGGATTTTGTCATTTTAGATATGGAAGAAGACACAAAAGTTCCTATCTTATTGGGAAGACCCTTCTTGGCAACAGCTGGTGCATTAATTGATGTAAAGGGTGAGCAATTGACACTTAGAGTGGGAGATGATCAAATGATATTCAACATCAATCCTGCCATGAAAAGGAAACATGAAGAAGTTGAGTCTTGTTTGCGGGTAGACATTATTGATGAGATTGTTCAAGAGCATTTCAGAAAAAGCTACCCACAAGACCCACTTGAAAATTGCTTAGTCCATGGTGGGAGCATTGATGATGATAATCACAACATGGCTATTTTTGCGCAATACTTGGAAAGCTCTCCACCACATCCTGAAGCCACAATTTTTCAACTTGAAGGAGTACAAAATCTGGAGATCAAACCACCATCATTAAAGGTAGAGGATGCCCCAAAGGTAGATCTTAAACCTCTTCCTTCCAACCTCAGGTATGCTTTTCTTGGACCAAATGAAACATATCCTGTTATAATTAATGCATCATTGACTAATATTGAGATTGACAAATTGTTGAGAGTTTTGAGAGAATATAGAAGAGTTTTGGGTTATGCAATTGATGATATAAAGGGAATTAGTCCAACAGTTTGTATGCATAGGATTTTCCTAGAGCCAAATAGTAAACCTTCCATTGAACACCAAAGAAGATTGAATCCTACAATGAAGGATGTTGTGAAAAAGGAAATCCTAAAATTACTAGCTGCTGGAATTATTTACCCTATTTCTGACAGTGAGTGGGTTAGTCCTGTGCATGTTGTACCAAAAAAAGGTGGGGTGACAGTTGTTAAAAATGAGAATAATGAATTAATACCCACTAGAACTGTTACAGGTTGGAGAATGTGCATAGACTATAGGAAGTTGAACAATGCTACAAGAAAAGACCATTTTCCCCTTCCTTTTATGGATCAAATGTTAGAGAGATTAGCCAAGCATTCATTCTTTTGTTACTTAGATGGATATTCTGGTTTCTTTCAAATTCCAATACATCCTGATGATCAAGAGAAAACTACCTTTACCTGTCCCTATGGCACCTTTGCCTATCGAAGGATGCCATTCGGATTGTGTAATGCGCCTGGCACATTTCAAAGGTGCATGATGGCCATTTTTTCTGATTTTATTGAAGAAATTATGGAGGTCTTCATGGATGACTTTTCAGTATATGGCACTAATTTTGATTCATGCTTGACTAATTTGTCTAAAATTTTGCAGAGGTGTGCTGATAATGATTTGGTGTTGAATTGGGAGAAATGCCACTTTATGGTCCAAGAGGGGATCGTTTTAGGGCATTTGATCTCAAATAGGGGAATTGAAGTGGATAGAGCTAAAATAGAAATTATTGAAAAAATGCCCCCTCCAACCATCACAAAGGAGTGCGGAGTTTCCTTGGACATGCTGGGTTTTACCGGCGATTTATTCAGGATTTTTCTAAACTTGCTAAACCCTTAACAAATCTTTTGAATCATGATGTTAAATTTGATTTTAATCAAGATTGTATGGTTGCTTTTTGCAGGTTGAAGACGGCCTTAACAACGACTCCTATCATGCAACCCCAGTTGGACTTTGCCATTCAAATCATGTGTGATGCAAGCGAGTTTGTTGTTGGAGCTGTCCTTGGCCAGCAAAAAGATAGAAAACCTTATGCCATTTACTATGCAAGCCGAACCCTTGATGAAGCTCAAGTTAATTATGCCACAACTGAAAAGGAGTTCCTTGCGGTAGTATTTGCACTCAATAAATTCCGTTCTTATTTGGTCAACTCAAAGGTAATAGTTTTCACTGATCATGCAGCAATAAAGTATTTAATGAGCAAGAAAGAAGCTAAATCTAGGTTGATTAGATGGATATTGTTACTTCAAGAATTTGATTTGGAAATAAGAGATAAAAAGGGTGTTGAGAATGTGGTGGCTGATCACCTTTCTAGGATGAAAACTGAAAATAAAGATGATGAAATTGTGCCAATTGATGAATTTTTCATGAATGAGCAGTTGTATGTGTTGAATTCTGCACTTCCATGGTTTGCTGATATTGTGAATTTCTTGTCTTGTGGTGTCTTGCCACCTGATTTGTCTTGGCAGCAAAAGAAAAGATTCTTGCATGATGTTAAATTTTATTCTTGGGAAGAACCTCTTTTGTTTAGAAGATGTAATGATGGAATAATTAGGAGATGTATACCAGAGGAAGAAATTCATGATGTTATTTACCATTGTCATTCCTCTGAATATGGTGGTCATTTTAGTGTCTCAAAAACTGTTGAAAAAGTCTTGACATCAGGTTTCTATTGGCCTAAAATGTTTAAACATGTGAGAGACTTTGTAAGCAAATGTGATAGGTGCCAAAGAGTAGGCAACATTTCCAAGAGGGATGAGATGCCCCAACAGTCCATATTAGAAGTCGAATTATTTGATGTGTGGGGAATTGATTTCATGGGGCCATTTCCATCTTCTTATGGAAATAAATATATCTTGGTAGGGGTGGACTATGTATCTAAATGGGTAGAAGCTATTGCTACACCTACCAACGATGCAAAAGTTGTGGTGAAATTTCTGAAAAAATTTGTTTTGACAAGGTTTGGTGCCCCACGTGCCATAATTAGTGACGGTGGTAGCCATTTTTGCAACCACCAATTTGAAAAATTGATGAGAAAATATGGGGTAAAACATAGGATTGCCACACCATATCACCCTCAAACAAATGGCCAAGTAGAAATCACAAATAGAGAAATCAAGCAAATCTTGGAGAAAACTGTCAATAAGTCCAGAAAAGATTGGTCCCTTAAATTAGATGACACTCTTTGGGCATATAGAACAGCATTTAAAACCCCCATAGGAACTACACCTTATAGGTTAGTTTTTGGGAAATCATGCCATTTGCCCGTAGAGTTAGAACATAAAGCTTATTGGGCCATAAGAGCAATCAATTTTGATTTACAAGCTGCTGGACACAAAAGACTTTTGCAACTTGATGAGTTAGAAGAATTGAGACTTGATGCTTATGAAAATGCTAGGATCTATAAAGAAAGAACAAAAAAATGGCATGATAAGCATATCAAGAAAAAGGACTTTAAAGAAGGAGATTTGGTTCTCTTATTCAATTCAAGGTTGAAATTTTTTCCAGGAAAATTAAAATCAAGGTGGTCCGGTCCATTTAAAATTATGAAAGTTTTACCTCATGGTGCTGTGGAAATTTTTGGTGAAAAATCTGGTAATTTCAAGGTAAATGGACAAAGATTGAGGCACTATTCAGTTGGTGAGCCAATCGAGAAGATAGCAACTTGCTATCTCTCTCATTCTCCATAACATCTTGAGTGAGTATGGTCAAGCTAAAGACCTAAACTTAGCATTTTTGTGCATAACTCCCAATTTTTCTTTCATTTGTTTTAAGTTTTTTTTTCTATACTCCTTATTCAGAGTTTAACATTGTTCTAATTTCCTTGTGCAGATGGGATGCAATGCATTGCAAGCAAATGAGCATAAAAAAAAAATAATAATAATAAAAAAAAAAAGATTTCATGTCTTTATTTTCGTTGCTTAATTAATTCGTATTTTGAACTTGTTTAGTTAATATTTTGCTTGTGTTGTTTTTTTTAGTTCCTCATAAAATACATTTTTCTTTTATATCTCTAGTACATTGCTCACTTGCTTTTATGTGCTACTTCGGATTTACACTTGATGGTTACATTTTTGAGCTTAACTCCCTATTTCAACTTTTTGAGTTTAATTGATTTAATGGCTTCCATTGCACTGTTTCTTTTGCAATGAGTGCAGCAGCTGTCCAAATTTTACTTAATTAAATTGGCTGCACTTCAATGAGGTAACAATTCTCATCTCAGCTTGTGTCACTTTCAACACAAGTTGTGCTATCGCTTATGCAGCAGGGTAATAATTCTTTATGCACATATGAGCTACCCATTTCTTTATGCACATAATTATCCCATTCCTTGCACTATTTTAACATTGAGGACAATGTTCATTCTGAGTATGGGGGAGAGGGTAAATTTTTTGCAAAAATTATTTTTCCTTTTCATTTGCATATAGTGACATACTCATTCATTACTTCATACTTGTACATATTCACATACATACACTTGCATATAGCTTCATACACTTAGTTATGCATATTTAGTTGCATATAGGTTGACTTGACATTTACACTCATGCATTTCATTTAAAATTTTTGGATTTTTAAACCAGTCTTTGAATTCCATAAGCCACTTATTCAAGCAAACCAACTTGCCTTTAGATGGTTAGTGGAATGAAAGTTCCAGCTGGGTACAAAGTCTTAAGCATTATTCTTTCTCTTACTTAATAGCTGAAAATTAATATATTAATCTAGGTATGCAGTGCTAGTTAGTTATTTTGAGTTTTGAGTGTCTGGATAAGCCTTTAAGGAAGAAAATGGTCCTTGTCGTCTCACCATTCCTAGAACAAGCATCTTAGATCTTTCAAAGCGAAATTTTTAACTTGCATTTGATAAGAATATGATTTAGGCATTTCTTCATATTTTAAACCTCACATTTAGCCTTAACCTACCTTAATTTCATTTTAACCCTTGCAAACCCCCTTGAACCTTAAATCCCTAATTTCTTTGGAACCCAAATCATTTACCTAGCCATTAAACCTAAACACTACCACCTATTATGAGAATAATATTTTAGCAATTAAGTGCATAAAAAAAAAAAAAAAAAAAAACTTGGAGGATTGAAACATCTTGAAAAGTGCTAGAGTAATTGTGAAAAGTTGATAAAAAAAAAAATAAATAGTCACAAAAATATCCCAAAGGTAATTTTGGGTGTGACGTGAAATAGGGACACATACAAAATAAAAAAATATATTATAAAAGTAGTCCCTTTATTGTGTTAGCACTTAAGATTCATTGTGAATTTCTTTCCTCTTGATAAAAAAAAAAATTAGTATTATAAAAAATAAAAAAAATAAAAAAAAATATTTGAAAAAAAAAAAAAAAAAAAAAAAGGATGCACTTTGAGTTTCATGATTAATATTATTCTCATATTTTGTTTACCTCATTCCCTTTCTTTGTTAACCACAATCTTACCCTATTAGACCCCATTACAACCCTTAAAAAGACCTAATGATTCTTTGAAAAATGCTTGTTACATTAGTAGAGTTAGATCTTTTATGCTTGCATATGGGTTTGGCAATATAATCTTCCATACATTACTCACCATCTATTTGAGACACATTGGCTATCTATTTCATTTAGGTTTGTTTTGGCACAATTGACTCTTGTAGTTGGTTGGTATTTGTTGCTTGGGTTGATTGGTTAATTCTTAGCTATTCTGTAATAGTTGAGAGTGCTTGCTTCATTCTTTGTGCTTTTGCTGGTGGGAATTTGGAATGTTGGTGGCTAGAGGTAAGTTGGTAGTTTGGATTTGTGATTTTTTGTGTTTTCAAAGACTGATTCTATTCCCTTCCAAATGAGTTTTAATGAAATTTTGCTTGAGGACAAGCAAGAGTTTGAGTATGGGGGAATTTGATGCATGCATTTTAGATCATCATTTAGGAGTAATTTTTGCACATAATTTACCCTTATTCATAGCTATTATTTTAGATATTAGTATATATTTAGTCAATTTTACAATTTTCACATTTCTTAGTTTAATTTTTGGAATTTATTTGTTTTGTAGGTTAAATCTGGAGAAATTTGATGTATTTTGATCAGAGTAGCCATTTGGAGGAGATTAAAATCAAATTGCAAAAATTTTTACTTACTAAAAAAAAAAAAAAAAAAAGGGCCGAGGCGACACAACCTGCAAAGACAAGATTAGCTCATGTCGCAGTTGTGTCGATCGTCGATATTCACGCCGAGAGCGACACAACCCACGACACAACCGGCTGCTTATGTCGTTTCTTGGAAAATTTTTGACGTGGTATTTCCGTTACTCCACCTTTTACCTCACTTTCTCTGGATCCTTCCCCTTTTACCCATTCTAGAACAGTCCCTTGCCTATATAAAGTGCCCTTTATCACTTTCTTTCCATAGAGAGCAAGGGAGGCATTTTTAGGAAGATAGAAAGAGGGAAAGGGAGGAGCATCTTCTGCATCTTTTCCAAAGTTTGCAGATCACGTTTTACGCACTTTTGTGCAGTGAATCTCTGCAAATTTCTTTGAGTTTTTCTACCCTTTTAGCTTACATTTCCATTATTTCTTCATTTCTTCATTTGGGTTTGTCTTTAAACAATGATTTGTGAGTAGTTTATTGAGATTCTAGAGATGGGTTTGTAAATATTGATTTGTTTTGTGGTTTTGAACTGATTTAGCCATTTAAATGAAGATTGTTATATTTTGATTTATTGCTTGTGTGCTTATTTCCTTGCTTGATGAATGGGCCCTCATTAAGTTAAGTTTTAATCCTTAATAGATGGACTGAAAAGTGAATATTGGGGATGGATAATCTTGCAATAAACTTTATTTTCTTGGTGTTAGAAATAAGCTAAGAAGATTAAGGGTAACTTTCCAAAAATCAATTAGAGCATTAATTGGGTTTTTGTTAGATTTGAAATACCGTGAAAACAGGGTTTGATTTAATGAAAACCAATTTTGAGATGCTTGAAAAAGGTTTCAAAAATTTAAGAATTGATTTCCCTCAAAATTGCAATTCTCATGTGTTTGGCTAAATTAGGGAAAAATCACATGCAAACAATATTGAAAATCCAATCTCTAGAATCAATTTATTTTTCATTGAAATTAGATATAAATTCTCCAAACCTCATAAATAGCAATTTCAATTTAAATCCAATTTAAATTTAATTCCAATTTAAATCCAATATCTAGAATTACTTTATTTTTTTTAGATTTAATTCTTCTTAATTTCATAAATAGAAATTCCAAATTAATTTTTGGTAATCTAGTTTAATTAATTTTAGTTAATTGATTGATCTAGTTTTAATTCCTCAAATACCAATTTTAATTCCAAATTTCATTTTACATCTTTAATTTTTGTCTTAATTTTAATTTTTAGATTTTATTTTTAATATCTTTTAATTTTTGTCATTCTAATTAGCTTATACTTTTATTTCCAATTTAAGCACAATTCCCTGTGGGATCGATATCATTTTTTTAAAACTATACTACTGTGACCCGTGCACTTGCGGACACACCGTATCATATCCTTCCTTGCTCAGGACAATCACCTTTCTGGGGAAATACCAGAATTTGATTTCGTCAATCTTCAGCAATTCAATGTCTCTAACAACAATTTCATCGGTCAAATTCCTGATGTCCAAGGTAGGTTTGATGCAGACAGCTTTTCTGGTAATCCTGGACTATGTGGAAAACCATTACTAAACACATGCCCACCTTTAGCTGCACCCCCATTTGCAGAACCATGAAAAAAAATCTTAGTTTTTCTAAACACACTGCCTTCGCCATTATGTTAATTAGCCTGTTCAATTGCTCTGAAATAATGTACTTCCATCCATTGCAGGGAGAGGTTTTCTTTCATTTTAGAAGATTAAGAGCCCTTTTATCCACAATAAATTAGCTAAATTATTGATATTATCAATATGAACAATACATATTAGTGCTTAGTGCAGAATTGCAGTGAGTAATTACAGACAAAATTTATGTTAGATTATATACAATAACAAAAATTTTACATCATCAATATTATGGATAATCTAATAGGGTACTAGAAAAGTTTGCTTGCAAACTCTTTAATATCCTCTCCATTTCTTGAATAATATGTTGCGAGATGCTTGAGCTCTGATAGGCTCCTTCCTAGAGATAAAGCCACCTTCATTTCTTGGTCTTGTCCATTTTCTCGTCCCTCCACCTTTCTTTCTGTTATATTAGATTCACTAGTTTCTTCCATAAGCTTAAAAAAACCGGCGTTGCTTCGATACATCTCAAACACCATCCCTACTTGTCCACCATGCTCCATTGTATTCACGATGCTTGCTAGAGCACCAGAGGCAACTCCCACTATCACAGCCCATGGATTAGTACCCATGAAAGCGGCTCCTAGAGATCCAAGGCCCGTCAACAAAGGACCAGAAATGGCCAAGATCTTGCGTACTTTCAAGGCTTTTTCACCCAATTTTAATTACTCTGCTTTATCTTTGTTCTTTAAAATACCATCAATCTGTCTCTTTTCATCTTCTAATTCTCTATTCCAGCCATTTCCATCTATCATCCTACCAAACCCTTTTGCTTGTTTCGCCTTTGCTGTGGCCACTAAACTGCAGGGTCAACACTTGATGGAAATTTTTGGAATTTTTGAGACAGATAAGTTTTGGGTAAGATTATTTTTCTTATTTCTCAGTTAGTGGTGCTTAAATGCGGTGTTTCTTGGATAGAAAAAGTTAGAGAAAAATTCTAAGAAAAATATCGATGAAAATAAAATTATTTGGAGATATTCTATGGTGTTTCTTGAATTTTTAAGTGATTGTGGAATATTTTTGAAAAATATATATAGGTTTTAGTTGGATTTTTAGCATATTGGCATATAAGATTATATGAATTTATAGTATTTAAATTTCATATGATTAGTTAAAACTTGAGAATAGAGAGTTAAATATATGTATGTGGAATTGGGCTGAATTAAGAATATGTTAGCTGTTGAAAACTTATGGAATTGAGTAATATTTTTGATATAATATTTTTATGGAGCTATAAGTTGGATGATTGAGTATGTTGATATAATTATTGGCTTATGGAATTAAGATTTGAGGCAGGAGATTAGTCTAAATTTAATGGGAAATGCTGTTAAATTTTATTGGATTTTTAATTAGAAAAGTCGAAGTTTATGGTTGATTTTGATTGATTATTGTTATGGTTTTAGGAGGAGCTTTTGATTATGGTTTTAAGTGGATGGAAGGTGATATTTGCTAGTTGGTATCATGAGGTCAGGTGAATAGTATTTACAATATATGACATAAATTTGCTTTTTAATTGATTCTTGATCCTTTGAAAATTGAAAATTGTTATTTGCTTTCGATATTATTGTTGATTATTTTATTCATCTTTATTAGTCAATCTAATTCCATTCTATTGTTGCTCATTGCCATTCCAATATTTCATGCATACTAGCAAGTCTAGAAAGAGAGTTGGAGGTTATGAAATTGAGATAAATGGTAAATGATAATGAGATTAAAGCTTGTATAGAGAGATAGATGATAGTAGCAAAGTTCAACTGATGTGATTTAATATTTTAGAATTATAAGAAGAATTATGAGATTGTGAGCGTTTATGATGGAATTGCTTGGCTACTTTGGATAGCAATGATTTGTTTGGTAGAAGATGGTTATTAGAGTTTATAAATTTGATGGTCTATGGTATTGACAATCATGATATGCTCTTGTATTACTATGAGATATAAAATTATATTTAGCATATTTGCTTCCGTTAGAGGGGTGCCGGAACTTCAGCTTAGTGCAGTATGAAAAGGCTGCCCATAGAGGGTGAAGCCACCACTGTGAGATTTGACACAACGTTGCTATAATTTTTATATCTATTTCGATACTCTGGCATATCTTTGAATGTCAAGTACCAATTATCGATAATTTTTATATCTGTGAGGAATACTTGGAGACTAGGAAGAATATAATGAGTTATTTGGAGATTTTAGAATTGCATAGCATGTTGACTTAATTATTCAATTTATTCAGTTTGTTTTAATTTCTTATTTTTTTTTCATCTATCCATTTAGCTTATTTCTTTTATATTTCTTTTTGTTGCATGATGTATATTGTAAATACCAACTCACTGGGTAGTTTATACTCACCCCACTCAACTCATCAATTTTGCAAGAAATTTAGGGTGAATATTGGGTATCAGTTTGATGGATCTTAGAGCTTCGATTGGCTAGACTCCATGGTTCTGGGGAAACAAGGGAAGGAAATCTACAGGAGAGGATAAGGGTGTTAAACAAGTCCACACATGGTAGCAGCAGTGAGAGTGATAAGATTAATGGAATTTAAAAGAAGGTGATTCCAGTTATCACAACAATTTGGATGTAAGTGGGCGAAATAACCAACAGATCAAGAACCTTTTGAACTAAAAACATGAAAATCTACTTACTTGTTTCTCACCATTGATTTTTAACTTCGTGATATTAAAATGACCTTTAAAATTATAAAATTTCGAATTTAAATTTCAATCAGAATCGAATAAAAAAAAATTTACTTGTGGTACAGTATGTTTTTGTATTTTTTTAAAGTTAGAGTCCTGGGAAATTTTGATTAATAAAAATTATTAAAATTTATTAGTTGATTTTTAAAATTCATAAAAATAATTAAAATATTCCTATTAATTTAAAATAGGATAAATATAGTCCTTCTGTTACTATTCATGAAGAAAATCATTAGTTAAACGAGAGAGGATTTGGCCAAAGAGAGAAACACATGAAATGTCCAAAGAAATACCCCTAATAGCTAACAACCAGCTAAAGGGGAAACGAATCAACCAAAGGGAAGCTGCAAAAAACAGAGAATGAAGCGCAGAAGGTATCTCATTCTTCTATAACTCCGAATGAATCAAATTAAATGGTTGGGCAGTAGCCTCATATTAACTTGCCAGTAACTATGCAGTTAATTAAATCCTATCCTATATATTATTTACGGTTATATAATGTATTCTTAATAAAAAATAATTACGAGTCTTGGTGAGGAAGGCTTTATGGATTGGATTTCACATGTGGGATATTCCATTTCCATTGTTAACCATTTTATTTTTTATTTATTATGTAAAAACAAAAATATATTTAAAATTGAGATACAACTAAAGCTCAAATACAGCCTGGAGTAGTAATTCAAGCTGCAGGCCCCTAATTTGAAATTATTGTTTGAGTCCTTCTTGGCTTATTAATTTTTTGTCAAGTCCTCTCAGGCAAGTACATCCGCAATATTACAAAAATTCTCCTAGTAAGTTCAGTCAATCAACAACCAAAAAATAGAACCACCCTATAAAAAGGACACCAGATTATACTGCTATACCACAGAATTCAATTTATATAGCTAAAGATTGATCGAATTCCTCCCAAGGTGCTCCTCATTGTCACACCTTACCCCTCTGTAAGGCATAATATGATCCCGCAGTATACCTAATGAATTATCGTACTTCGCCTACCGATAACCCATTAAATATACTACAAGGGATTTTAAAACTATTTTCTTACTTCTTGGAAGTGGTGAGCATTTTTTGTAGGAATTTAAAACATTTAATTAAGGTTTAAAAGTCATGTAAAATTTCTGTCCATTTCCATTTTTTCACAAATTTTAGGAAAATTTAACCAGTGATCATTGTATTTGAGAAAATCGAAAAATTTTACCTGATGAAAACACTTTCAATATAACATTTCAACCAAAATCAACTACCATTTCAACTCAATCAATACAAATTTTCCCCAAACTCCACATTTCAAATAAATAGTTCACAACTCAAAATTTCAATTCTATTATTTCCAAAATTAGTAATAATTAATGTCATACTCATTGCATTAAAGAAAATTTAATTTACATTCATCAGTCCAAAAGTTATATTAGGAAGTCCAAATAATATTATTACAAAATCTGTACATTCTGCTCAAGACCTATTTACAAAGGTACATACAGTTTTTTACATTAAAAGAAATATATACAACGAGAGTATAAATTTATATCCGATAAAATATCCAAAAGTAGCTCAGTACTCCCTAGCAGCTCACTCAGCTGCTTTACCAGTCTCTCTACCAATGACGGCAATGAACAGCCATCGCTGAGTACTATGACTCAGTGGTGCACAACATACTAAAAATAATATTTAATACATAAATCAAATCACATTTAAAAATTTGGTACTGAAAATGAAAAACAGATACAAAACATAATTTATAAATTTTTAATCCAAACAATCTCATTTAGGAAATCTTAAAACAGATTTTATAAAAACACACAGTTATATCATGCCATCAGAACAATGTTCATCTCAATAGCCAGAGGCTTATAAGAAATCTCAAGGCTAGCTAGCTCAATCTATGGGTACCCATTCAATTTTTTCATCTACTGGTACACACCTCAACACTTCAGCTAGAGAGGGAATCAAAATTCAAAACTAATTCCACCAACTAGTCATGCTAGTGAGGCATTCAAATATATGGTCATGACACTGTAGTTTCAAAACTATCTCAATAAATTTCCAAACATTTACTGACAATTAAAATACATACAATTAAATTTTCAACAATTTAGGTCAATAGGATAATATACATTCCAATCATTATTTTGCAATATAAATAAATCAAAATTCATCTCATGCACTTTGCAAAAGAAATTTAATCCATTATGTATCTATTTTCATTCCCAATTGGCCTCACACCAATTGGATTGGTAAATTTTCAGTTTTGGTCCCTGAAAGAGACCTGGGTCAAGCTGCCAGAATCTGAACACTAACCTATCCGAATTGTTACTTGGTTCTAGCAATTCACACACACCACAAATGGTCACAATTGACCATTTCTCAACTCAAGTAACGTCAATTACATCAATTGACCAATTCTCAAAATTTTCCCCAATTTTCAAATTATTCAAGAACCCTAATTACCCAATTTTGCAAACTAATGAAATCAAAGTATCTATTCATGATCTACATACATAATTCAACTTAAACCACCTTTCAATTACATCAAATTAATCCAATTCAAACCCTCACCTAGGCTGGCCAAAATTCTAAATACTCCTCCAATAATTGTTTTCTTTAAATTTTAAGTAAATTTCTAGGTTAATTGAACTACAAACACAACTAATAAACCAAAATTTTCAAAGTAATTTGCTTACCTCCACTTGAATTCCAATTCTTCAATTTTACTCCCATTTTCCTTCTCTTTTCTTCTTCAAATGCTTTCTCAAGTTAGTCTAACAAGTTTTAATGAGACAAATTGGGGGCAAAGTAGAATTAAACAAGGATTTTAAAGCTTAACATAAGCTTTAATGGAGGAAAAACAATGGTGGTGAGAGAGAGAAATATGGGCTGCCGATTTCATGGAGGAAAACAAGTAAATTTCTTTTAATTTTTATGTGTTACTTTGTCTTTACAATGATTTTTTACTTAGTCAATTTATGTAGGAAAATTAAAATTATTTATGATGTCACATATGAGCTCATCATGATGATGTAATAACTTAGGTGATGTAAATATATATTTCACCTAACTTAGGTGATGTAATTAACTTAGGTGATATATAGAATGCAAATATATATTTCATTTAATGCACTTTTTACATCCATTATCTAATGTATTACTGTACTTTTTGCACCTATTAAAGTTCACCTAATATATTATTTTCATTTATTTTTATGTGTTACTAGCATAGAAAATTATCATTAAAATTATAATTTTCCATACTGTTGAAATGCATTAAATGAATTTTAAAAGGTTTGCACCTATTAAAAAAAATTTCTGTCTTTTATGTTTATTTTATATTTAGTCCATTTCTTTAAGAATTTATTAATTCATGCGGTGTCCTTTCATTGTTTTATTCTCATAATAAAAGCTCTATTCCACGTATTAGCTAATTTTCAAGGATTTTAAAATTGTAATAAAATCTTGACAGAGTCTGAACACTTTGTTTGGCAAACGCTGAATAAAAGAAATTTTTTTTCTATAATTAATCGTAATTAAGGATCATCATGTCACTTGAATTAATTAGCAAGGTTAACAATTTCTCATTTGAAAGAAGCAGCAATGGTTTTTACGCGCACAAGGCAGAAGCACTTTGGAAGTTAGCTAGTGTTTAGGAGGTCAAAATGTTAATGCTGGTTTGAAATATGAAGTCCAATTTCGACGTTCAACATCTCACATTTCTGAATTCATTCACATATCACCTGCCTCAACACCATTATTCCTTTCACATGCAATTAAACGAATTCATACGCAAATTGTTACAAAACCTGTTGAGCCAAGAAACCTTTTGAGCCATATATTGTGTGAATGGCATAGGGGACTCATTACTTTAGACATACTGGTGACATCCTTCAACATGTCTAACCTTTTGTCACGACCCAAAATTCTGAACCGTGACCAGCGCATAATTTAAGTATTCTTAAATTATGCAAGCCTTATCAGAGTATCTTAAATGAATATATTGTCACTTACTAATCCCAAAAATAGACAAAATCCAAATAGACAAAATGCTGAATAAACATCATAAATATCCCATAAGTAAACTGCGGAGTCTCTACAGATTTCAAATAAAAACATAAACTGTTCAATAAACTAAACTAATTATTAGCCCGAGAAAACATGAATTCGGGCATACCATGAGAACAAAATCAAAGTTGTCCCTCTCTAGAAAATGGACTGAATATTTGGATCAATTTGCAGAATTCTCACGATGCAAAGCAGATATGCAGAGAAAATGTGGTTTGAGCTAGATGCTCAGTGAATGATAATTATAGCACACAACGGAACAGGAATAGGTAGACGCTTGATTAATTTCACAATAAATTTTCTATTCAATAAAATTATGCTCATGCTGTCAAAATCATTAATAAAATAAATTCATAAAACATATATATAAAATAAATTCATTCAATAAAAATTTTTATGGTACAGTGCACCAGGGTGATGATACCCCACATCACCAAAGGCCAGATGGTAAGCGCGCTACCAGATATTAGATACCTTCCTCCTCCTTCACAAATATCAATGCATATGATACTAATGCAAACCATAAACTGCAATGATGCATGACTCGACAATGCAATCTTATACCGTGATAGTTCACACGGCAGGGCCAGATAACAGATACTGGGCACAGGTACCAATTCAAAATAGAAAATCAATTTGTACAAATCAATCAAAATCAATAAAAACTTTCAGATAGCAAATAATAACTGATAGTGCAATTCCAATAGTATATTTCAATAGTTTCAGAGAGTCAATAAGATCAAATCAATCTCAAATCAATTAAGTAACACATCGGTAAATTTTATAGTCAAATCTCAATCAATATAAATACATTAAAGGCCTGTTTCCAGAATCCTAATGGGTCTAATGCAGAGATATTTGACAAAATCAATTATTTAATCAAAATCGAAATAAAATTCAATAATAAAATAAAACTCTAGAAAATCACGTATAAAATAATTGTTAAAATATTAATTTAAAATTTCATTTAATAACAAACTTAATGCTAAGAAATTTTGAAAGGGACTAAAATGGTGCCATGTACTATAATTACCACTTACCTGGAACCTCCAAGACAATAGTTATTTTCAATGGAAGAGAGACAATTTCAACTGACTGATTGAATATTTGAATCTCCTACATACCCAAAATATAAAAGAAAAATATTAAATAATAATAAAATAAAATAACTTATATATATATATATATATATATATATATATTAAAACGAGAACTGACGCATGGTCGTGGGAGGTGCGGATTTGGGTGAACAGTTATATATATATATAAAAGCGAGAACTGACGCATGGTCGTGGGACGAGAACGGGACGAGGTGGGATATATATATATAATAATCAATTATTGTTCAATAGCAATTATGAACAATCCAATTCAATACTAATGATCAAAGGAAAAAATAAATAAATAAATGTCTAGGGTAGCCGTAACAAATCAATGAAAGAAAATAAAATCAAATTCATCCATTATTGAATAAAGAATGAGAATTTTTACCTTGAAAACAGAATCGAATGTGATGAATAGAGAAGTAAAAATTTAGGGATTCTCTGTTGAGAGTATTTGATAGAAAAAAGAGGTGACAAACAGGTTTTTGAGAGCAAAGTTTAGCAGAAGAGATAATTAGGGTATATATATATTTCAAGAGTTCTATTAGGTGTAGAATGGGATAAGAGTTATTATTAAACTTGGTTGTTCAGATTGCAAATATATATTTAATTTCAAAAATAATATATATATCTAAAAATAAATAAGCAGACCATCTAATAAAATGTATACATTTTTTTATAAATATATTAAATTATTGTTAGCTAATTAAAATAAAATAATAATAAATAATAAATATATATGGGTTTCCATACCTTTCGTCAGTACCGTAGACATTGCTAGCTGATTTAGAAATACTGCCCTGCAGAAATACATTCCATTTTTTTTATAGTTTATGTAGAGAAAGTTAAAATAGAAATCTAAGTGCAGTACATACGGGAGGAAGCAGAATTAAAGGGAGACAAGATTATACACCAGCCACATGCAACGACACTGGAAAATGATCACAGAACTGCAGTGGCACATACTGTTGACATAGCCACCACACAACCGGACAGAACTGCGGTTTGAATGATTGAGGTTTTACCACAGTGAATAGTTTAATATTTCATGTAATAAAATTACCACAATCGTATCAGGCACAGAGCGTCCATGACGTGAACTGCATTGTTGGGTATTCTTTTTTTTTTTTTTTTTTAAGTTTTTACATGCATCCAGGGTCTTTCTGCATTTCACATGACTGTTGCAGCAGTAACATTCTTGTCTGTAACAAAAAGTACTAATTCTTAGGTGATGGCTAAATTCACGGCTAGCCTGTCTCTGTATGCTTTGTCTGATAATATGGCAAATCTTAGACTTTGTAAAATGATAAAATTTCATGTAGAATCTAAAGGATCAGATTTAAAGAATCGTGCAAGGAACAAATTTATATTTTGAACCTTTTGCTTTTGCTAAAGCACCTAACCTCTTGCCTAACAACGTACTTGCACCATTATTTTAAGTGTTTTCATTCTTAGAATCAAACCCCCTGTCAGATCAATCAAGGCTTCATTGAGCAGAGCTTGTATGAACTTACTTTCAACGATCACACAGTAGTAAATCATGAAAAGCATGTTGCTCCAAGGAGAAAGTGCCAACCGCTCCAGCACTGCCTGAATTTTTATTTCATTATTTTGTAACAAGCAAACTTCATCTAGGCAGAAGAATGATGTAATCTATTGATTGGCATTCATGCAAAGCATTTTAGGTTGAATGTATTTGACAACAAAATTCATCATTAGATTGGAAAATTTAAACAGATTACTAATCATTGTCATTGCCAACATGGAATAAGAGAACTAAGAATGGGGAATTTTACAGTTCAGAGAAGTGACGCTTGTAGTAGCATACAATCTTGGCAACTGTTTTGGTATCCTTCTTCCCTTCGAACATTTTATCCAGTATTATATGTAGGAAATGCCCAAATGGTTCAAGATAGGCAAACCCAAAAAGCTGATTTAGCCATGTTAGGAAAGGTTCAAAATAAAATGCACACCTGTAAATCAGCATATTAGATTTGCCATTTAAGCATGGCTACATATGAAGATCCAACAGTGAAGCAAATTCCACAGGCAGCTAGAGTATCATTTTTTTTTTATTCCACGTAGTTGATGTACGAAAATCCGCAAGTATACGGGTCGTCTCAAGTAATAAAGTGATGAATCAAGTATCGTTCCCACGAGGATTTGCTGTTTGATTACAAAACTATGAATGAAGCGATTATTTGGGTTAATGGTAAATTGATTAATCTAATTGAAATGGGTAAAGAGCAAACAAATAAATTCTAATTCTAGTTCGCAATTAAACTAAAATTAACAATGGGTAATTTAAACGAAAGTCTAATTATGGTAAAAGTGATTCCAGAGTTAGGGGTTTATGCATAAATTAATTGGGATTTGTCTTGGGCATTCCAATTTTTAGGGAAAAATAGAGTTTGAAGGAAATTGATTCTAAATCCCTTTGATATCTTTTTCAAGCAAATCAAAGTGTATTCTAAAATAACCAAACCTACTTTCGTATGTATTTGATTACTTTAAAACCCATTAAGTTTTGTAACCAATAATTAATTCCTCTTAAAGTCCTAGTTTATTTCTAAATCTAGGTGATTTTAAGTTCCAATCCATGATTACCCATCAATGACTTTCACCTTTCGGTCCTTCAATCAAAGATTAACACAATAACCAATGGGTACCAACATTAGGCAAGTAAATCAAGCACACAAGGAAGGAATCAAAACTCATATTCATATAAAATAAGGAAATACCCAGTCCAAATCCACAAATTAATCTAAGACATATTTTCCAACTCTGAAATCTAAAGAAATTACTCACTCATGATGGTATTTACAAGAAATATTGATGGAAAAGTAAAGGAAAACATGATAAGAGGACTGAAATAGAAAAACCCAGGTGGAAGAACCAAAGTCTCTGGTTTCTGGAGCTCCAAAACTGGTGCAGTAGCTTCTCCCCAAAAGAAAATGGCGTCTCCTCCCTTTTCTCTATTCTATTTTTCTTTCCTTTTTTTTTCTCTTCCCTTCCTCTTGTGGCAAAAATAAAGAAATGATGAATTTATATGGTCCCTAAAAGTTGCCCTAAAAGTAAATAAAAGACAAGGAGTTGATAGGAAATGAGATGTAAAATTATCCAAGTCAGCAGCACTATTCACGTTCTGGGCATTCTGCTTAGGATTCAGCTTAACCCTAAGCAGCTTCTTAGCAAATTTTAGCCTCTGGTCGCACTGTCTGCTTAAGGTTAAGCAGACCTTCAGCAAATCTCGGCAGACTTAGAGTAGAATGGACTCTTCTGCTGGTGCTTGACTTGTGCTGCTCCTTAAGTACTGTCGTTTTACCCTAAGCATGACCTTAAGCAAAGTCTCATGCAAATTTCGGCTAGTTTGCTCTTTCAATGCTTGATTTCTTCAACTTTCCTCCATGCTTAAAGAACTTCAACACAAAATCCTATCAAAACAACAAAAATTACGAAAATCAAATATAAAGTATCTAAAATTAACAAATAAGATAAAATAAAGCTAAAAACATAAAATATACTAAAATATGAGGGCAAAATGGATGCAAAACTACTCTAAAATGCCTATATGAATTGAGTATAACAAATTCCCCCAAACTCAAACCTTTGCTTGTCCTCAAGCAATTTAAAAACAATTAATGCAATTTGGGGTACCTTACCTTAAATTTATGAAAATTACTTATCCAAACTCTCAAGCTTACCTTTAGCCACCAACACACCATATACCCACTTTCAAGATGCAAAGAATTCAATCCTTACCAAAGTTATCACCACTTAGCCTTGGGTCAATTATCCATATCATTAAACCCAAACCAATCAATCACAAAGAATAATCATGCCTAAATAGACTATAGGGTAATCCACAAACTAAAGTGTCTCAAATAATGATGGAAGTAAATGAATGGATTAATGATATCACAATCCCATAGGCAATTCTCCTATTCCAATCTCCTATTTCAACTTTCTCTTCCCCAACTTCTAATGTAAGCCTCCCATTTTTTACATCAATCACAGCTCCAGCAGTAGCAAGGAAAGGTCTACCAAGAATAATAGGAATGTGTACATCCTCCTCCATTTCCAATACCACAAAATCCACTGGTATGAAAAATTTTCCAACTTTCAGAGGAACATTCTCAATCACCCCAATTGGAAATTTAATAGACCTATCTGCTAACTGTAGTGATATGGTAGTAGGCTTCATTTCTCCAATCTTCACTTTCTCATAGATAGACAATGGCATCAGACTAACACTGGCTCCAAGATCACATAAAGCCTTATCTATACTGATATCCCCAATGTGACATGGTATGGAGAAACTTCCAGGATCTTTCAGTTTGGGTGGAAGCTTATTTTGCAAAATAGCACTGCTTTCTTTCGTGAGAGCTACAGTCTCAAATTCCTCCAATTTCTTCTTGTTAGATAAAATCTCCTTCAAAAATTTAGCATATGAAGGCATTTGTGCTAAAGCATCAGTGAAAGGAATAGTCACATGCAAATACTTCAATACCTCCAAGAACTTCCCAAATTGTTTATCCAATTTTGCTTTCTGAAATCTTTGTGGGAATGGTAAAGGTGGCATGTAGGCTTTAGGTGCAACGTATTTAGGCTCTTCTTCTTTGCTCTCCCTCTCCTTACTTCCTTTTTCTTCCACTGAATTTTCTTTCTCAGCTTCAATTCTAACTTCAGCTTCAGTTTGTTCATCTCCTTCTCTGCTTTTCTTTTCTTCAACTTTCTCTTCAATTTTTTTATCTCCATTTTCCAATATTTTTCCACTTCTCAATGTAATAGCCTTGCAATGCTCCCTTGAATTTTCTGGCTGGCTAGGGAGCTTCCCAAATGCTTTGTTACTTGAAGAGCTAGCTTGTTGAGCTATTTGATTCTCTAACATCTTATTGTGTGTTGCCATTTGATCTACTTTAGATGCTAATTGAGAAATCATTTCTTGTTGACTTTGGTGGCTCACAAGTAGAGTTTCAATCATAGATTCCAATCTAGCTGTCTTGTCTAGTTGTGCTTGTTGTGGTAGAGGTGGAGCAGGTGCATTTTGAGGTTTAGAAATTCCAGGAGGGGGGCCTCTATTCTGCTGAAAATTCTGATTTTGTTGATATCCAGAAGGTTCTTTGAAAATTCTGATTTTGCCCTTGTCTACCTCCCCAAGAGAAATTGGGGTGGTTTCTCCATGCTGGATCATAAGTTGCAGAAAATGAGTTACCACCTGGTCTTTGATTGTAGTTCCCCACATAATCCACTTGCTCACTTGAAAAATCTTGATTAAGTGCAGAAAAATCTGCTGCACAATTGACATTTGCACCTCCAACTTCTAATGTATTACTAGAACCTCCAGCTGAAGAATCTACTTTCATGCTTAGCTTGTCCATCTTCCTTGTCAAAGCATCAAACTTAGCATTAATCATATTCATGGCATCAAGCTCAAACATACCAGTTGGTTTCTTGATCTCATTCCTCTCACAACTCCATTGGTAGTTGTTATAAGCAATTTTATCAAGAGCAGAAAAAGCTTCATCTTCAGATTTCTCCATAAGGTCACCTCCAGAAGATGCATCAATTGTACTTCTAATAGCTGGTGAAACTCCATTGTAAAAGTGTTGAACAAGCATCCACTTAGGAATCCCATGATGTGGACATCTCCTTTGCAAATCCTTGTACCTCTCCCATGCTTCATACAAGCTCTCATCATCTCTAGGTTTAAAAGAAGTCAGCTCATTTCTCAGCTTAGCTGTCTTGCTTGGTGGAAAATATTGAGCTAAAAATGCTTGAGAAAGTTCATCCCATGTTGTGATAGAACCCGGTGGCAAAGAATGTAACCACTCTCTAGCTCGGTCCTTCAGAGAAAAAGGAAATAATCTGAGTCGAATTGCATCATCAGAAACTCCATTTATCTTCAACATATCGCTGATCTCAAGAAAGTGTGCTAGATGCACATGTGGACTTTCACTTGGATTTCCTCCAAATTGTGATTGTTGCACCATCTGACAGAGTGCAGGCTTCAGTTCAAAATTATTAGCTTCTACCCTTGGTCTTGTGATACTTGGCATGAAATCTCCAATGTTAGGATAGGCATGATCTTTCACAGAGCGGTTGTTATTGTTGTTGTTGGCCATTTCTTCTTGTAATTGCTCTTGCTCTTGTGCTCTTTCTTGTTGTTGTTGAGCTTTAATTTCAGCTTTTCTCCTCTTAGATTCTGCTCTTAAAGCTTTTGCTGTCTTCTCTATTTCTGGGTCAAAGAATAAATTGATTTCTTCACTTTTTGTCCTTCTCATAAAATAAAGCACCTGAAAAACAAAAATAAACAAATTCTCAAAGTAAAATGGTAAAAAGAAATAAAATAAAATGCCCAAATTAACCAAACAAACAATTGTTCAATATCAAACAAAAATCAAATCCCCGGCAACGGCGCCAAAAACTTGATGTACGAAAATCCGCAAGTATACGGGTCGTCTCAAGTAATAAAGTGATGAATCAAGTATCGTTCCCACGAGGATTTGCTGTTTGATTACTAAACTATGAATGAAGCGATTATTTGGGCTAATGATTAATGAATAAATGGTAAATGTAAATGAGCAAGGTAAATTGATTAATCTAATTGAAATGGGTAAAGAGCAAACAAATAAATTCTAATTCTAGTTCGCAATTAAACTAAAATTAACAATGGGTAATTTAAACGAAAGTCTAATTATGGTAAAAGTGATTCCAGAGTTAGGGGTTTATGTATAAATTAATTGGGATTTGTCTTGGGCATTCCAATTTTTAGGGAAAAATAGAGTTTGAAGGAAATTGATTCTAAATCCCTTTGATATCTTTTTCAAGCAAATCAAAGTGTATTCTAAAATAACCAAACCTACTTTCGTATGTATTTGATTACTTTAAAACCCATTAAGTTTTGTAACCAATAATTAATTCCTCTTAAAGTCCTAGTTTATTTCTAAATCTAGGTGATTTTAAGTTCCAATCCATGATTACCCATCAATGACTTTCACCTTTCGGTCCTTCAATCAAAGATTAACACAATACCCAATGGGTACCAACATTAGGCAAGTAAATCAAGCACACAAGAAAGGAATCAAAACTCATATTCATATAAAATAAGAAAATACCCAGTCCAAATCCACAAATTAATCTAAGACATATTTCCCAACTCTAAAATCTAAAGAAATTACTCACTCATGATGGTATTTACAAGAAATATTGATGGAAAAGTAAAGGAAAACATGATAAGAGGACTGAAATAGAAAAACCCAGGTGGAAGAACCAAAGTCTATGGTTTCTGGAGCTCCAAAACTGGTGCAGTAGCTCCTCCCCAAAAGAAAATGGTGTCTCCTCCGTTTTCTCTATTCTATTTTTCTTTCCTTTTTTTTTTCTCTTCCCTTCCTCTTGTGGCAAAAATAAAGAAACGATGAATTTATATGGTCCCTAAAAGTTGTCCTAAAAGTAAATAAAAGACAAGGAGTGGATAGGAAATGAGGTGTAAAATTATCCAAGTCAGCAACACTATTCACGTTCTGGGCATTCTGCTTAGGGTTCAGCTTAACCCTAAGCAGCTTCTTAGCAAATTTTAGCCTCTGGTCGCACTGTCTGCTTAAGGTTAAGCAGACCTTCAACAAATCTCGGCAGACTTAGAGTAGAATGGACTCTTCTGCTGGTGCTTGACTTGTGCTGCTCCTTAAGTACTGCCGCTTTACCCTAAGCATGACCTTAAGCAAAGTCTCAAGCAAATTTCGGCTAGTTTGCTCTTTTAAGGCTTGATTTCTTCAACTTTCCTCCATGCTTAAAGAACTTCAAATCTCTTCAAATTATTTCCTATTGCACTCATTGATCTTCGATTTTGCCACAAAATCCTATCAAAACAATAAAAATTACGAAAATCAAATATAAAGTATCTAAAATTAACAAATAAGATAAAATAAAGCTAAAAACATAAAATATACTAAAATATGAGGGCAAAATGGATGCAAAACTACCCTAAAATGCCTATATGAATTGAGTATAACAGTAGTTCACAAAAGGGCATAGACCATAGACAAATAAGCACCTAAAACCATGTTGAGGACATGAAATCTTGGCAGGTCTAACCATACCAATGCTTTTTATGCTCTGCTTTTTTCTGAGCTACATTCTTGTGGTTGTAAACCCAAGACTTCTACAACTGCAACGACTGCAGTTGTACTTACACTAAACAATAATCCCTTGATGATGCTTGGGATAGAGGTTGGACATGTCAACACTCCCCCAAGAGGATAGATGTGTTTCCCAACCGAAGAAAAAATATTGAAGACCCAACATATGGATTCAAATCTATAAATTTCAATCCATATTCATACAACCATAAAATCTCTATCATAATTATTTCACTAGTCTACCATATAATTATATGAATAACATAAACTATATAGATTATTCACAGTCTAGATATGCACCTTATTTACAGAAACCAATTACTCTACAAATGAATCAAAAAGAGAGTCTTCTAAAAAGTCGAGTAATGCCAATATACAAATCACTTGCACAATGTGTGTTTTTCTTGCCTCACTAATAAAGACAAAACTTGGTTATTTATAAGTACTGTCACCTTTTGGCTAATAATTGCATCACATGTATATAACTATTAAGAAGAGTAGCATCTCTTCATGTAGTTACATTTTTTAACTAATATACATGACTCTTGGATTTTGTCACCTTTTGGCAATGTACATGACTTTTCATGTGATTGTTCTTAGTTCTGGTTTTAAGTCTAACAGATTCGGGTTGACCCATAAGGGTGACCCAAACAATATTTCTAACATCTCCAACTCACACATGATGGTCAACTCTCATTTCAAATTCTATAAATTTCATACTTTACAAATAGACCTTATGACAAGTGCATACTTTGAGAGCTCGTTACTGTATACCAATTAGGATAATATAGCATTTCAACTAATGGAGCTTAGAGTAGACCCTAGATCATTTACCAAATAAACTATACTTCAACCACTACAATGACCCCTTTTGCTAGACTTCATCTGAATAATCAAAGTAAATTAAATTTTTAATTAATCAAAATTTTAATTAATTTAAAAAATTAATCAAATTAAATTACATTAAAATTAATCAAAATTAAAAACATTTAGTTAATTATCGATTATAATTGAATTAAGCAAAAAATATAATATATATTATATATTATTAATTAATTAATTATTAATAAAAATATATTTATAAATTTTATTTATAAAAGATGATAATGTGATTTATTGTGAGTAAAAAAATAATCACAAGTTAGTATTATTATAAAATTATAAAAATAATAATTATAAATAAATTATAATTAATCTATTAATTAATAAAAATTTAATTGTTTTATTTACCAAATTATAGATAATTAAATTAATAAGAGAAAATCAAAATTTTTTAGAATTAATTAACAAAAAATAAAATTGAATTAAACTTACCCTTATTGAAATAATTGAATTTTATTAGTTATATTTATTATTTTTTTTTTAATAATAGAACAATGTACATTTCTTTCTTCACTTCGTTTTGGATATGGCTTATTGTGATGACTAATGGGTCGCATCAGAAATAAATTTTAATACTTTTTATATTTATATATATAATTTTTTAACAAATTATAAAAAAATAAAATTTAAATTTATATAAAGAAGAATATTATTCTTAATGTATTTGATAATTTATCACTTAAAATTAACCTAAATACTTTTAAAATTTTTCTTTTTTATTTTAAAAATTAAATTCATCTTATGGTCTTCATATGCTTTATTTAAAGTAAGCCCTCAACCATCAAATTATTGATTTGAGGACCATTAATTTTTTTTTCTTTAGTAAATGTTTAATGCGAAAAAAGTTTAAATTAAAATAAAATAAATTTCCTCCCATGTTTTTGTATTATTTATTTTTCTTAATTTTATTTAGAATTAACAATAATAAATTTAATTTAATGATATTAGAAATTTATTGTGTTGACAATTTATGTTGTAAAATTAGTAAATTATCTTATATTTTTTTTTTCTAAAAATAAGTTTATAATTGAAAAATGTTTTTAAAATTTTGTTTTTTTATATTATTTAACCTTTATTCATTTTTGTTTTCAAATCAGCTTAAGTACATTAAAATTAATACCATTAAAAAAACCATACGAGGTAGCTATTGCATTTACAAACTTGCCATTGATCATATATACATGGATTGAATTTTCCGAAATTAGTGTGACCTATTAATCTGATTCAAATTTAAGACATATGATAAGAACTATTTATTAAATATATGTATCTTACATTTTTATATTTTGAATCGATTTAATATAGATAAGAATTGTTGCTCGTGCAAAATAATTACTACTACTAAACAAGAAAAAGAAAAATAGAAGTAATTAAGGTCTTGGATTTGATAATTTAGCAATAGCAATATCAAATGGGCATAAATTTTAACTCATCTTTTGAACCATTCAAAGCGAAGAAAAACAAGAAAAGAGGAAAAAGGTATTTACTTCAATTTACACCCCATGTTATAGCTTCAAGACTAACATTAATGTTTCATGGCCAAGAATGCAATGAAAGTGGGTAAAAATTAAAATTAAATAAATATATTTTTTTCTATTTGACATTTTACCTTTTCAATTATTTAATAAAATGTTCTTAGGGATCTCACATCGGTTATGAAATGTACGTGAGTATAAGTTATATAAGAATAAATATTCTGTTAAAATTGTCATAATTTTAATAATGATTCATTTTCATCACTACCCTATTCATATGTGTGTATTATCTCTGACAAAATAAAGGCAAAAAGCTAAGAAGAGAGGCGATGTGCGTAAGTCTGTGATGAAAAAATCGAGACAAACCCATCTATTAGTAAGTTGAATGTGCTTGAGTGTGGGTTATATAGGAACTATGACTCTATTAAAATTGTCATGATTTTAATAATAGTCCATTCTAGCCATTAACTTATATGTGGGCGTATATTCTACCTCTAAAAATAATAATCTAATAAAAATAAAGAAGCTTTGATTTCTTGATAAAGAAGCCATAGACTACGTACGTACTAGGAATTCAAAAAATTGCAAAATTCTATAGTTTTATCCAACACAAGGCAGCCGTAAGGGTTAAGACCATCTCAACTTATGCCCTGTGGGGATCGATAGGAAACAGCAATGAAATGGGAGATGATTATGCATGATGACCTAATTCATTATGTATGAATTTTAATTATTTTATAGTTTATGATTGAAAATATGAAACATTTGATGAAACAATATTTAATTTGTGATAAATTAGATTAAAGAAAATTCTATTAATTAACATATCATACAATTTATTAGGGAGATCTATTAGGCAGGGTTTAAATTCGTATTATATACTAAATTTTTCCTGACTTCTTTCTATAATAAAATTTCTCTACTTAAAAAAAAAATATCATACAATCCAATCGAACCCAAGCTTTTGAACAATTATACCCTGCAACTGATTTAACATGAAAATGAGGAAGGAACGAGTCCAGTCAAATGGGCATAGTCATTAGTCAGCTTGATCAAGCAGCCCATATTTTCAATTTTTCAACCCCCTTCTCTTCTCTTCGCTTATATATTTGGTAGTACGAAACTATCCTATGCTATGAGTTATAAATAGGTTCCCTTTGTGTCTCTCCACCTCCATTATCAGCTACGTACAGAATACAATTAAAGCACACAAGAAAACTAAAAGAAAACCATTCATGGCTTCCCTACAAACTTCAGGTCTTCTATTCTCTTCCTGATCAAGTACTACTTCTTCAAAAAGAATCAATGCTGCTATTTCTGTCCCTAAACTTCCTAAAATCCGTTTCCCACTACCTAGAAATTCGATTAAGGAAATGATTTTAAGAGGTTCCTTCTCAAACACCGTTCCATTAGAAAAGAATGCCGCTACCACAACAATAGATGAACCTTTCATCAATTCCACTGCTGCTTCTGCTAAGGAAATTTCCCAGCTTTATGCCATCTTAGAGACTGTTGCTGATAGGGCTGAGATGCATAAAAACGTTGGCGAGCAACGTGACAATTGGAATAAACTTCTTTTGAACTCCATTAACATGATCACTCTCACAGCTACAACCATGGCTGGTGTTGCAGCAACTGGTGGGGCAGGAGCTCCTCTTTTGGCATTGAGGCTGTCGTCAACACTCTTGTTCACCGCAGCCACAGGCATGTTATTTATAATGAACAAAATACAGCCCTCACAGCTTGCAGAAGAGCAACGTAATGCTACAAAATTGTTTAGGCAGCTTCAGAGCCAAATACGAACGACACTTGATCTTTATGATCCTGCTGAGTTGGACGTGAAGGATGCAATGGACAATGTATTGGCTCTTGACAAAGCTTACCCACTTCCTTTGCTGGGGAAAGTGATTGAAAAGTTTCCTGCAAAATTTGAGCCTGCTGTTTGGTGGGCCAAATTTCATGACTTCCAAAGAAAAAGCAAAAGACCTGGAAAGAATGAATGGAGTGAGGAGCTGGAAGCGGAGATGAGGGAGGTTATTGAAGTGATAAAAGGAAAAGATACAGAAGATTATATGAGGCTAGGAAACTTGGCACTGAAGATAAACAAGATTTTAGCCATCTCAGGTCCATTGCTCACAGGCATTGCAGCTGCTGGGTCTCTATTTGTGGGTAACGGTTCTCGAGCAGCAATAGTTGCAGTGGCTGCAGCTGCATTAGCTACCACAGTTAATACATTTGAGCATGCTGGCCAGGTTGGTATGGTAGTTGAAATGTATAGAAACTGCGCTGGATTCTTCTCACTTATGGAGGAATCAATTGAGTCTGCACTAGAGGAAACAGAATTGGAGAGAAGAGAAGATGGAGAAATGTTTGAAATGAAGGTGGCTTTACAGCTTGGAAGAAGCTTATCAGAGCTTAGAGAACTTGCCCAAAATTCTTCATCTTCTCGTATATACGGAATCGAAGTAGATGAATTCGCTAGCAAACTCTTTTGATGTTCATAATTTTTTTTTGTCTATGTTTATAATCTAATTAGTTCATTCTTTTTTATGTAAACTTCTTTTTGTATATATCTTCTGAGAGGGAAATGTATTCTATTAATACTCTGGAATCTGTTTATTCTTCATGCCCACAGAAGAGCGTTTCTTGTTTATTCTTAGCTTAGTTCTTGCTCTTAATTAATTTTATATAAATCGTTCACCATTTTGTTATTTAATGTTCTATTGATAATATTTTTCCATGAGTAATCTCTAACTCAATATGTAATCATGATTAAACAGGAAATATAAATCTTAATATAATTTGCAAAATAGAACATGATTAAACATAATATTAATATTACAATAATATTAAAAAATCAAAAATTCTTTAGTATATATTTCTCTTTCAAAAACAATTACGAGTGGCAATATGTATAAGATCACTAAAAATATGAAACTTATTTTTCATCATTGATTTTTAGCTTAACGATATTATAAAATCTCAAAATTAAATTTAGTTGAATTAAAATAAATTTACTTATTTTACAACATTTTTTTTTGAATTTTTTTAATGTTAGAGTCTTAGGAAATTTTTATTAATGAAAATTAATTTTTAGCTAAATTAATGAAAAATACTTTTTCCCCGAAAGAAAAAGTAATTAAGACATTTAATTAATAACCTCCTAATTTAAAAATAAAATTATTATATATTAATAAACTTTAGCTGCTATAATTATCTTTAGAATATTCTGAGATCGAGTTATAAAAAAAATTATTATATAAATTTTCAAAAGTTTATAAAATGACAATAAGGGAATAACACATATGCACATTCGTAATTATCTTTTTTATATACTATATAGCACAAAATTAATGCCATTATAAAATTTTTATTGTAAATTCTAACATTTAGTAAAAAAATTATTTTAATAGTATACCATATAAAAATAATAAAGAAATAATGTTTCCATAGTCAAGAACAGAAAAAGGTATAAAAATTATAATAATATCTTTTTGATTATTTATTTTGACGCAAATTAAAGTATGAAATACGAAACCTTAAAAAACTTAGAAATAATTATCAATAATTAATATGGGTCTAGACTAGAAATTTAAAATTTCTAATTTGATACAGTTTAATCCATAGGGCTACCGTGAGGAGACCTCCTCCATCTATATTGGAAGGGAAAGAACTATATATAGTTTCTCTGAAGTCAAAGGCATTGTTATAATTAATCAGATGTAGAAGTTATTTTAATATTAATAGCTAGAGTGTAGCAGCGTATAATTAATAAGTTTTACTGTGTCATCCATGGCTCCCAAGCCTTAGCTTTCTTGGGAGAATATATAATTTTGAACTGGAAAACTATGAAGGAATGAGTCCAGTCAACTCAATCGGGCAGTCCATATTTCCAACCATGACCGTTTCTCTTCAGTTATGTTCGATATACTACCCCATATTATAAATAGGTTCTTGGGGTCTCTCCATTTTCATCCATCATCAGTTCATCACCTAACCAGAACATCAAAGAAAGAAACCAGGGAGATAACTAAAGAATTTACGCTCCATATCCATCGTATGCATGGCTTCTTTGCAAGCTTCAAATCTCCTCTCCTCCTCCTCCTCAAGGGCATCATCTTCATCAAAAAGAATAAATGCTGCAATTTCTGTCCCTAAGCTTCCAAGAATCCGTTTCCCAGTTCCAAAAACACCATCAACAAACTTGGTTGAGGATCTGATTTTAAGAAATGGGTACACAAACACAATCCCTATAGAGAAAAGTACTGTGACCCTTCCCAGAATAGATAAGGAACCTTCTGTCAATTCCTCAACATCTAAAGCAACAGCCAAGCTTTATGCGATCTTAGAGGCTGTAGCTGATAGAGTGGAGATGCATCAGAATGTGGGTGAGCAACGTGACAATTGGAACAAACTTCTTTTCAATTCCATTAACATGATCACTCTCACAGCTACAACCATGGCTGGTATTGCAGCAACTGGTGGGGCAGGAGCTCCTCTTTTGGCTTTGAAGCTATCGTCAACACTCTTGTTTACTGCAGCTACAGGGATGTTATTTATAATGAACAAAATACAGCCCTCACAGCTTGCAGAAGAGCAACGTAATGCTACGAAATTGTTTAGGCAGCTTCAGAGACAAATACAAACTATCCTTGCTCTTCATGATCCTACTGAGTTGGACGTGAGGAATGCAATGGACAAGGTATTGGCTCTTGACAAAGCTTACCCACTTCCTTTGCTGGGGAAAATGATTGAGAAGTTTCCTGCAAAATTTGAGCCTGCACTTTGGTGGCCCAAACCTCATGACTTCCAAAGAAAAAGCAAAAGAGCTGGAAAGAATAGGTGGAGTGAGGAGCTGGAAATGGAGATGAGGGAGGTTATTGAAGTGATAAAAGGAAAAGATACGGAAGATTATATGAGGCTAGGAAATTTGGTATTGAAGATAAACAAGATTTTAGCCATCTCAGGTCCATTGCTCACAGGCATTGCAGCTGCTGGGTCTGCATTTGTGGGTAACGGTTCTTGGGCGGCCATAGTTGCAGTGGCTGCAGGTGCATTAGCTACCACAGTTAATACGTTTGAGCATGCTGGCCAGGTTGGTATGGTGGTTGAAATGTATAGAAACTGCGCTGGATTCTTCTCACTTATGGAGGAATCAATCGAGTCTGCATTAGAAGAAACAGATTTTGACAGAAGAGAAGATGGACAAATGTTTGAAATGAAGATGGCTTTACAGCTTGGAAGAAGCTTATCAGAGCTTAGAGATCTTGCCCAAAAATCTTCATCTTCTCGTATAGATGGAGTCGAAGTAGATGAATTCGCTAGCAAAATCTTTTGATATTTATAATTTTTTTTTGTCCATATTTCTAATCCCGTTAGTTCATTCTTTTTTGTGAAAAAATTCTTTTTGCATACAGAGAGAAATGTATTCAATACTCAAGAATCTGTTTATTATTCATCCTCAAAAGAGATCGTTTCTTGAGGTTCTATTGATAATTGTTTTCCATGTGTGATCTCTAACTCATAATATGCAATCATGATTAAACAGGAAATATAAATCTTAATATAATTTGCAAAGTAGAACATGATTTAAATATGATATTAATATTACAAATAAAAAACCTAAAATTTTTTGGTAAGCAACTAAGGAGTGACACAATATGCATGCAATTAATAGATAGCTGTTTTTAATTTTTTCTAAATTAATATTTTTTAAAAAATATTTTATACTTATAAGTATCAAATCACCAATATACCTCCAATATTTTTTTAAAATTTTAGGGAGCTAATGGCCTTCTGGCCCAAGTGTGGCTCTATTCCTGTGATTAATGGATGGCGGCGAATCCAATTCCTTAACAAAGCCTATTTGCTTCCCTAAGAATATGTTGGACAACGTTTGAAGAGCTAAAAGATTATTAGCAATAGAACTGAGAGATGAAGCAAGGCACCAAATTCGGGCATAAAACCCAAAGACAACAATTTGGATGTAAGTGCGGCGAAATAAAAACATGAAAATCTACTTACTTGTTTCTCACCATTGATTTTTAACTTCGTGATATTAAAATGACCTTTAAAATTATAAAATCTCAAATTTAAATTTCAATCAGAATCGAATAAAAAAAATTTTACTCGTAGTGCAGTATGTTTTTATATTTTTTTTAAAGTTAGAGTCCTGGGAAATTTTGATTAATAAAAATTATTTTTTGGATAAATTATAAAAGAGCTTTTTTCTTGAAAGAAAAAGTAATTAAGATATTTTAAAAATAAAAATCACTATATAGAAATTTTCACAAGTTTATAAAATGAGAATAAGGAAATCACCCAAATGCATATTTGCAAATCATCACTAGCGACAATTATATTAACTTTTTATATGGTAATTTTCTTTCATATTTAAATATAAATTTTAAAAAAATTAAATCTTATAGGTTGGTTCAAATTTTTCCACGGCCACATTTATTGAAGGAGTTTTTTTCTATAAAAAAATTAACCATTAATTTTTTTAATATTACTAAATTAATTATTAATAGAATTCATTATTTTAAAATATATTAAATATATAAAGAATTAATGTTTCGATAATCAAGAATAAAGAAACCTTATAATTCCTTATAGAAATAATTATCAAGAATTTATGTGGGTCTATACTAAAAATTTAAAATTTCTAATTGGCTACAGTTTAATCCATAGGGCTGCCGTGAGACCACCTCCATTTATATTCGAAGGGAGAGAACTACGAAGTGGGAAAGGGCATGTAACTTTGAAGGATATATATATTTATATATATATATATATATATATATATATATATATATATATATATAGTTTCTCTAAAGTCAAAGGCAGTAATATCATCACAAGTAGAAGTTATTTTAATATTTTGGGTATATTTGATACGGTGTGTCCGCAAGTGCACGGGTCACAGTAGTATAGTTTTAAAAAATGATATCGATCCCACAGGGAATTGTGTTTAAATTGGAAATAAAAGTATAAGCTAATTAAAATGACAAAAATTAAAGATGTAAAATGAAATTTGGAATTAAAATTGGTATTTGAGGAATAGAAACTAAATCAAATAATTAACTAAAATTAATTAAACTAGATTACCAAAAATTAATTTGAAATTTCTATTTATGAAATTTGAGAGGAATTAAATCTAAATTCAATAAAAAATAAAGTGATTCTAGAGATTGGATTTAAATTGGATTTAAATTTAAATTGGATTTAAATTGAAATTGCTATTTATGAGATTTGGAGGAATTAATTCTAAATTCAACGAAAATTAAATTGATTCTAGAGATTGGATTTTCAATATTGTTTGCATGTGGTTTATCCTTAATTTAGCCAAACACATGAGAATTGCAATTTTGAGGGAAATCAATTCTTAAATTTTTGAAACCTTTTTCAAGCATTTCAAAGTTGGTTTTCATTAAATCAAACCCTGTTTTCACGGTATTTCAAACCTAACAAAAACCCATTTAAAGATCTAATTGATTTATGGAAAGTTCCCCTTAATCCTCTTAGCTTATCTCTAACACCAAGAAAATAAAGTTTATTGCAAGATTATCTATCCCTAATATTCACTTTTCAGTCCATCTATTAAGGATTAAAACTTAACTTAATGAGGGCCCATTCATCAAGCAAGGCAACAAGCTTACAAGCAATAAATCAAAATATAACAAATCCCATTTAAATGGCTAAATCAGTTCAAAACCACAATACAAATCAATATTTACAAACCCATCTCTAGAATCTCAATCAACTACTCACAAATCATTGTTTAAAGACAAACCCAAATGTATAAATGAAGAAATAATGGAAATGTAAGCTAAAGGGGTAGAAAAACCCAGAAATATGCAGCAGAATCTGCAGAAAAGTGCGTAAAACGAGTTCTGCAGGCTGCTGGAAAAAATGCAGAACGTGCTCCTCCTTCTCTCTTTCTAACCTTGCCGAAAATGCCTCCCTTGCTCTCTATGGAAAGAAAATGATAAAATGAGGCTTTATATAGGCTAAGGGTCTGCCCTAGAATGGGTAAAAGGGGGAAGGTTCCAGAGAAAGTGAGGTAAAAAGCTGGAGTAACGGAAATGCCACGTCAATTATTTCCAGTAAAAATGACATAAGCCGAGTCAGTTGTGTCGTTGGTTGTGTTGCGGGTTGTGTTGCTCTCGGCGTGAATGTCTGAAGATCGACACAACTTGCGACATAAGCTAATTCGGTTGTGCTGCAGGTTGTGTCGCTCTTGGCCATTTTTTTACTCAACTTCAAAATTTTTGCAATTCGACTTTAATCTCCTCCAAATGGCTACTCTGATCAAAATACATCAAATTTCTCCAAATTTACCCTACAAAACAAATAAATTCCAAAAATTAAACTAAGAAAAGTGAAAATTGCAAAATTGACTAAATACATACTAATATCTATAATAATGGCTATGAACAAGGGTAAATTATGTGCAAAAATTACTCCTAAATGATGATATTAAATGCATGTATCAAATTCCCCCATACTCAAACTCTTGCTTGTCCTCAAGCAAAAATTTCATTAAAACTCATTTGGAAGGGAATAGAATCAGTCTTTGAAAACACAAAATCACTAATCCAAACTACCAACTTACCTCTAGCCACCAACATTCCAAGTTCCCACCAGCAAAAGCACAAAGAATGAAGCAAGCACTCTCAACAATTACAGAATAGCTAAGAATTAACCAATCAACCCAAGCAACAAATACTAACCAACTACAAGAGTCAATTGTGCCAAAACAAACCTAAATGAAATAGATAGCCAATGTGTCTCAAATAGATGGTGAGTAATGTATGGAAGGTTATATTGCCAAACCCATATGCAAGCATAAAAGATCTAACTCCACTAATGTAACAAGCATTTTTCAAAGAATCATTAGGTCTTTTTAAGGGTTGTAATGGGGTCCAATAGGGTAAAGTTGTGGTTAACAAAGAAAGGGAATAAGGTAAACAAAATATGAGAGTAATATTAATCATGAAACTCAAAGTGCACCTTTTTTTTTTTTTTATATCAAGAGGAAAGAAATTCACAATGAGTCTCAAGTGCCATCACAATAAAGGGACTACTTTTATAATATATTTTTTTTTATTTGGTATGCATCCCTATTTTACGTCACACCCAAAATTACCTTTGGGATATTTTGGTGACCTTTTCAACTTTTCATAATTACTCTAGCACTTTTCAAGATGTTTCAATCCTCCATTTTTTTTTATTTATATATATATATATATATATATATATATATATATATATATATATATATATATATATATATATATATATATATATATTTTTATGCACTTAATTGCTAAAATATTATTCTCATAAATAGGTGGTAGTGTTTAGGTTTAATGGCTAGGTAAATGATTTGGGTTCCAAAGAAATTAGGAGATTAAGGTTCAAGGGGGTTTGCAAGGGTTAAAATGAAATTGAGGTAGGTTAAGGCTAAATGTGAGGTTTAAAATATGAAGGAATGCCTAAATCACATTCTTATCAAATGCAAGTTAAAAATTTCGCTTTGAAAGATCTAAGATGCTTGTTCTAGGAATGGTGAGACGACAAGGACCATTTTCTTCCTTAAAGGCTTATTCAGACACTCAAAACTCAAAATAACTAATCAGAATCTGCATACCTAGATGAATGTATTAATTTTCAGCTATTAAGTAAGAGAAAGAATAATGCTTAAGACTTTGTACCCAGCTGGGACTTTCATTCCACTAACCATCTAAAGGCAAGTTGGATTGCTTGAATAAGTGGCTTATGGACTTCAAAGACTGGTTTAAAAATCCAAAAATTTTAAATGAATGAATGAAATGCATGAGTGTAAATGTCAAGTCAACCTATATGCAACTAAGTATGCGTAACTAAGTATATGAGGCTATATGCAAGTGTATATACGTAAATATGTACAAGTATGAAGTAATGAATGAGTCGCTATATGCAAATGAAAAAGGAAAAAGTGGTTTTTGCAAAAAATTTACCCTCTCCCCCATACTCAGAATGATCATTGTCCTCAATGTTAAAAGAGTGCATGGAATGGGATAATATGCAGAAAATGGGTAGCTCATATGTGCATAAAGAATTATTACCCTGTTGCATAAGCGATAGCACAACTTGTGTTGACAGTGACACAAGCTGAGATGAGAATTGTTACCTCATTGAAGTGCAGCCAATTTAATTAGATAAAATTTGGACAGCTGCTGCACTCATTGCAAAAGAAACAGTGCAATGGAATCCATTAATTAAATCGATTAATCTCAAAAATTTGGAATAGGGAAGTTAAGCGCAGAAAATATAATTATCAAGTGTAAATTCTGAAGTAGTAAATCAAAGCAAGTGAGCAATGCACTAAAGATAAAAGAAAAATGTATTTGATGAGAAACTAAAAAAAAACTGAATAAGTAAACGGTTCAAGTAAAATAAAAAACAACACAAGCAAAATATTAACTAAATAAGTTTAATATACTAAGTAATTAAGCAACGAAATTAAAGACATGAAATGTAAATGGAGAATAAAAGCTGGTCAGTCAGGTATGAGAAGTCCTTTGCCCTTGCCATCTTGTGGAGGTGGTGGTGCTTGTGGTGGCTGCTGTGGAGAGATAATGTTCAAAATCAGTGCCTGGTTTGTTTCGATCTTCTCCAGCTTAGCTCGCATGACTTTCAATTCGTCTTGCATTTCAGCACTTCGATCCAAATATATGTCAGCTAAATCTCGTAGTGTCTAAAAATTGACATCCGTCATTTGCCGAAAAGAATAGATCTCATCACTGAGATTCTCCATGAATGTCAAAAGAGTTGCTATGGATGGTCCAGAAGCTGTTGATGAAGCAGGTTGAGCGGCTGGTGGAGCTCGGCTTGAAGGTTGTGTAGAAGGCTGCACAAATGGTCGCTCAGATGCTGAGGAGGAACTAATGGCAGTGGGAGAACCAGGTGGTTTGTTTGTTAGTGCAGGAATCTCATACTGCTTGGTAGCTTCATTTTTGATACAAAATTTTTGGTTGGCTAGATGAGGTCCATCCAAAAATAACAAACCAGTTGGAAGAGCAGGACACTTGTGCATTTGATAATTAAAGCCAAAATAATGTGCAATGGGTGTGACTAAACCTCCAAAGACAATGCTACCAGTACCTCTAGTGGTCTGGCGGATCACATGGAGACAGAAATAATAATTAGGGGAAGCTTTTTTGCCAGTTTTTGCACACCACAAAAAGAAGAGATCATATTGTGACATTGTGCCGACACTAGATCCTCTGCCTAAAATTGTATTTGCGATTAGTCACTGAAGCAATCTCAAGGCATGATTCTCAATTTTGGAGGCCTTACTGTGTCCTGGTTTGAAGGTACCTGCTGAAGGTGCAATTCGCTTCCAAAATTCACACGCATTATAGTCCCATTGGCTAGTAGGTATTTTGAATAGACCATCAGGTGGAAAGCCAAATATATGGTGAAAATTATCCATAGACAGCGCCCTATCTTGACCAAGGCATCTAAAATGGATCGTCAAGTCATTGTCCAAGGCAATTTTATGCTCATTAGTGGACAGGGAGGCCATAAATTCCTGCACTAAAATGGGGTAGACCAGTTCCTGTTTATGTGCAAATCGCACCCAACCTAAAGCATCTAACAGAGTCTGCATTTCATCATAAATCTTCAAGGTTTTAAGTGTAGACACATCCAAATACCGAGTTTGAACCATTTGTCGGGCTACAACTCTTGCCTTATTTTTCTTCATGTCGGCAGTAGGTAATACCCAGTGTGTAGCAGTAGGCAAAGAGGATGGGAATGCGAGGTTACCTTTAGATGTACCGGGGCGCTTGACCGCTGATTTCGGAATGCCACGTCGGTCAGCAGGCGCGGCGGGCATTGGAGGCGGGCATTGGGGGTTGTTGTGTGGCCGGTTCGGGTTGTTTCTGCTTGACGCCGCCCGTCGATTTGTGTGGTTTAATGCTTTTCGCCTTTTTCTTCTTGAGTGTGGCGATCGGAGCATCAACAGAATGGGCCGGCGATGGGTCGGCGTGCATGGGTGGGGTGCCTTGGGGCTGCGGCGGGTGTGAGTAGTGGGGAGGCGAGTTTTCGAATGATAAAGGGGAGTCGGACATGGCGAAATGGAGGGACGTGATTGGAAAAGGACGAAATATGGGAAGAAGTTAAAGGTTTCGGCGACGGTGAAGATGAAGGCGACGGCGGGAAGGAAGGGTTGTGTCGGGAGCGATGTCGGGAGGGAGAAGAAGGTTATAGGTTTACGGGTTGTGGGCTTGGGGATTGGGGTTTAGTTGTTTGGGCTGGTTTTAGGTTTGGTTTCGGGCTTTAGGCTTTGGGTTTTTTAATCGGTTGGGTTTTAGATTTAATTTTTGGGTGTGGGCTTTTGGGTTTTACTGCTGGCCCATTCTGATGAAGGAAGATTTTTTATCCTGCAAAACAAACAGGCGACACAAGTTAGAACATAAGGATAGGGGGGTTGTGTCGAAAGTTGTGCAACAATCTGCCCAAAAGTGTGCCCAGCGGACATAAGCGGTGACACAAGCAAACCCGGTTATGTCGCAGGTTGTGCAGTCTGCTGCCCAAAAATGACCGAATTTCATAGCACCTAAAAAATTGAAACAAATTAGATTTCAAATGATTAAACCTTCATAACATTAATTCTAATTGTTCAACTTGTTATGTTCATCAATTCTAATTTTTCAAAGCACCAATTCACACACCCATATTCAAATAATTTTCCTTTTAAACCAAAATGTCAATATTTGGAAAAATTTTCTCTTAAAGTAACTAAAAAGGGCAATAAATCCAGCGATATATACCAGCAAATACTCAACAAAAGAGAGATGAAAATTATAAGTGAACAAATTTAAAACTAAAATTTAAAGCTAAAAATTTAAAGCTAGACTAAAACCAAAAATTTTTTTTTTTTATATGCTCATTTGCTTGCAATGCATTGTATCCCATCTGCACAAGGAAATTAGAACAATGTTAAACTCTGAATAAGGAGTATAGAGAAACTTAAAACAAATATATATATGAAAGAAATAAAGAATCAATGAAAAATTGGGAGTTATGCACAAAAATGCTAAGTTTAGGTCTTTAGCTTGACCATACTCACTCAAGATTTTATGGAGAATGAGAGAGATAGCAAGTTGCTATTTTCTCAATTGGCTCACCAGCTGAATAATGCCTCAATCTTTGTCCATTTACCTTGAAATTACCAGATTTTTCACCAAAAATTTCTACAGCACCATGAGGGAAAACTTTCACAATTTTGAATGGACCTGACCACCTTGATTTTAATTTTCCTGGAAAAAATTTTAACCTTGAATTGAATAAGAGAACCAAATCTCCTTCTTTTAAGTCCTTTTTCTTGATATGCTTATCATGCCATTTTTTAGTTCTTTCTTTATAGATCCTAGCATTTTCATAAGCATCAAGTCTCAATTCTTCTAATTCATCAAGTTGCAAAAGTCTTTTATGTCCAGCAGCTTGTAAATCAAAATTGATTGTTCTAATGGCCCAATAAGCTTTATGTTCTAACTCTACGGGCAAATGGCATGATTTCCCAAAAACTAACCTATAAGGTGTAGTTCCTATGGGGGTTTTAAATGCTGTTCTATATGCCCAAAGAGTGTCATCTAATTTAAGGGACCAATCTTTTCTGGACTTATTGACGGTTTTCTCCAAGATTTGCTTGATTTCTCTATTTGTGATTTCTACTTGGCCATTTGTTTGAGGGTGATATGATGTGGCAATCCTATGCTTTACCCCATATTTTCTCATCAATTTTTCAAATTGGTGGTTGCAAAAATGGCTACCACCATCACTGATTATGGCACGTGGGGCACCAAACCTGGTCAAAACAAATTTTTTCAGAAATTTCACCACAACTTTTGCATCATTGGTAGGTGTAGCAATAGCTTCTACCCATTTAGATACATAGTCCACCCCTACCAAGATATATTTATTCCCATAAGAAGATGGAAATGGCCCCATGAAATCAATTCCCCACACATCAAACAATTCAACTTCTAATATGGATTGTTGGGGCATTTCATCTCTTTTGGAAATGTTGCCTACCCTTTGGCACCTATCACACTTGCTTACAAAGTCTCTCACATGTTTAAACATTTTAGGCCAATAGAAACCTGATGTCAAGACTTTTTCAACAGTTTTTGAGACACTAAAATGACCACCATATTCAGAGGAATGACAATGGTAAATAACATCATTTATTTCTTCCTCTAGTATACATCTCTTAATTATTCCATCATTACATCTTCTAAACAAAAGAGGTTCTTCCCAAGAATAAAATTTAACATCATGCAAGAATCTTTTCTTTTGCTGCCAAGATAAATCAGGTGGCAAGACACCACAAGACAAGAAATTCACAATATCAGCAAACCATGGAAGTGCAGAATTCAACACATACAATTGCTCATTCTTGAAAAACTCATCAATTGGCACAATTTCATCATCTTTATTTTCAGTTTTTATCCTAGAAAGGTGGTCAGCCACCACATTCTTAACGCCCTTTTTATCTCTTATTTCTAAATCAAATTCTTGAAGTAACAATATCCATCTAATCAACCTAGATTTAGCTTCTTTCTTGCTCATTAAATACTTTATTGCTGCATGATCAGTGAAAACAATTACCTTTGAGTTGACCAAATAAGAACGGAATTTATTGAGTGCAAATACTACCGCAAGGAACTCCTTTTCAGTTGTGGCATAATTGACTTGAGCTTCATCAAGGGTTCGGCTTGCATAGTAAATGGCATAAGGTTTTCTATCTTTTCGCTGGCCAAGGACAGCTCCAACAGCAAACTCGCTTGCATCACACATGATTTCGAATGGCAAAGTCCAATCCAGGGGTTGCATGATAGGAGCTGTTGTTAATGCCGTCTTTAACCTGCAAAAAGCAACCATACAATCTTGATTAAAATCAAATTTAACATCATGATTCAAAAGATTTGTTAAGGGTTTAGCAAGTTTAGAAAAATCCTGAATAAATCGCCGGTAAAACCCGGCATGTCCAAGAAAACTCCGTACTCCTTTGACAGTGGTTGGAGGGGGCATTTTTTCAATAATTTCTATTTTAGCTCTATCCACTTCAATTCCCCTATTTGAGATCAAATGCCCTAAAACGATTCCCTCTTGGACCATAAAGTGGCATTTCTTCCAATTCAACACCAGATCATTATCAGCACATCTCTGCAAGATTTTAGACAAATTAGTCAAGCATGAATCAAAATTAGTTCCATAAACTGAAAAGTCATCCATGAAGACCTCCATAATTTCTTCAATAAAATCAGAAAAAATGGCCATCATGCACCTTTGAAATGTGCCAAGCGCGTTACACAATCCGAATGGCATCCTTCGATAGGCAAAGGTGCCATAGGGACAGGTAAAGGTAGTTTTCTCTTGGTCATCAGGATGTATTGGAATTTGAAAGAAACCAGAATATCCATCTAAGTAACAAAAGAATGAATGCTTGGCTAATCTCTCTAACATTTGATCCATAAAAGGAAGGGGAAAATGGTCTTTTCTTGTGGCATTATTCAACTTCCTATAGTCTATGCACATTCTCCAACCTGTAACAGTTCTAGTGGGTATTAATTCATTATTTTCATTTTTAACAACTGTCACCCCACCTTTTTTTGGTACAACATGCACAGGACTAACCCACTCACTGTCAGAAATAGGGTAAATAATTCCAGCAGCTAGTAATTTTAGGATTTCCTTTTTCACAACATCCTTCATTGTAGGATTCAATCTTCTTTGGTGTTCAATGGAAGGTTTACTATTTGGCTTAAGGAAAATCCTATGCATACAGACTGTCGGACTAATTCCCTTTATATCATCAATTGCATAACCCAAAACTCTTCTATATTTTCTCAAAACTCTCAACAATTTGTCAATCTCAATGTCAGTCAAACATGCATTAATTATAACAGGATATGTTTCATTGGGTCCAAGAAAAGCATACCTGAGGTTGGAAGGAAGAGGTTTAAGATCTACCTTTGGGGCATCCTCTACCTTTAATGATGGTGGTTTGATCTCCAAATTTTGTACTCCTTCAAGTTGAAAAATTGTGGCTTCAGGATGTGGTGGAGAGCTTTCCAAATATTGCGCAAATATAGCCATGTTGTGATTATCATCATCAATGCTCCCACCATGGACTAAGCAATTTTCAAGTGGGTCTTGTGGATAGCTTTGTCTGAAATGCTTTTGAACAATCTCATCAATAATGTCTACCCGCAAACAAGACTCAACTTCTTCATGTTTCCTTTTCATGGCTGGATTGATGTTGAATATCATTTGATCATCTCCCACTCTAAGTGTCAATTTCTCACCCTTTACATCAATTAATGCACCAGCTGTTGCCAAGAAGGGTCTTCCCAATAAGATAGGAACTTTTGTGTCTTCTTCCATATCTAGAATGATAAAGTCCACCGGAATGTAGAATTTTCCAACCTTGATAGGCACATTTTCAAGAATGCCTTCCGGATACTTAATTGAACGGTTAGCCAATGAAAGATACATGTTTGTGGGCTTCAACTCTCCCATATTCAACTTCTCATATATTGAAAGTGGCATTAGGCTGACACTAGCTCCAAGGTCACATAAGGCATTTGCCACACAATTATCACCAATATGACAAGGAATGGAAAACACACCCGGATCTTTGAGTTTGGGAGGTAACTTCTTTTGAATTACAGCACTGCATTGCTCTCCCAAGTTGATGGTGTCATAATCTTCTAGCCTTCTCTTGTTGGAAAGAATCTCCTTCAAAAATTTGGCATAACTTGGCATTTGAGATAGTGCCTCAGTGAATGGCACAATGATATACAATTTCTTTAGCACTTCAAGGAACTTGCCAAATTGTTTGTCTAGCTTGTGCTTGATGAATCTTTGAGGGTAGGGAAGGGTGGGCTTGTAAGGTTCAGGTGGGATGTATGGTTTCTCTCCTTCATCTTGCTCACTTTTGCTTTCTTCTTCTTTTTCATTTTTCTTGCTCTCAACTGAATTTTCTTCTTTTGTGCTCTCTTTTTCTTCTCTCTTGTTTTCACTCTCTTGACCAACTTTTTTACCACTCCTCAAGGTCACAACCTTACATTGTTCATGAGGGTTTTGTGGTTGGCTAGGTAGTTTCCCATAGGAATTGCTTCCCGATGAGCTTGCTTGTTGCGCCAATTGAGTCTCCAACATGCGGTTGTGGACTTGTAATTGATCCATGGTTTGTCTCATGTGTTGCATTTCTTCCTCCAATTTGCTATTCATCTTGCTTTGTTCAGCAAAAAATTTCTCCATCATGCCTTCCAAGGTTGGCTTCGGTTCATGAGGTGGAAGGGATTGTTGTGCTCTTGCTTGATATCCCGGTGGTGGTTGCCTTATGGGCTGAAATTGAGGCTTGTTCTGCTGCATAAACTGCTGGTTATGAGCATAATTTGAGCTTTGACTTTGTTGAGCAAAAGTTGCTTGTGGTCTCCATGTTGAGTTGTTCACATTAGAGTAAGCATTTCCCATAGGTTTTTGTTGATAACCTCCTGCATAAGCAGCTTGTTCTTGCAAATAATCATCACCATAAGAAGAGTAATCAACTCCACAACTTTGAGTTCCATCTGTGAAGGCAACTTGTTGCATATTTGTAGGAGTTGAGGTTGTTGCCTTTGTGCAAAAATCACTAAGAAGCTGAGTCAACTGGTCAAATCTGGCATTCATGTAGCTAACTGAGTCAAGTTCATAAATCCCAGCTTTCTTTGGCTCAAGTGCTCTAGGATTTCCCCATAAATGGGTATTATGAGCAATCTTCTCTAATAGATCATAGCATTCTTCACTTGTCATTCTCATGAAATCTCCTCCTGCTTGTGAATCAATTGTGTTCCTTATGGTTGGAGTAACTCTGGTGTAGAAATTCTGAACAATCATCCATTTGGGTATTTCATGATGAGGACATTGCCTTTCAAGCTCCTTAAATCTCATCCAAGATTCATACAAAGTTTCATCATCCCTTGGCTTAAAAGCTACCATCAAATTCCTCAAATGAGTGGTCTTCCCAGGTGGGAAAAATTGAGATAGAAAAGCTTGAGATAGCTGCTCCCAAGTAGCTATAATAGCTTGTGGAAGTGAGTCATACCACTCCAATGCTGAATCCCGAAGAGAAAATGGAAATAAGGTGAGCCGAATAACTTCATCAGAAACTCCAGGTTGTCTTTGTGTATCACATATCATCAAAAATTTCTTCAAATGAGAATGAGGATTTTCAAGTGGACTACCTCCAAATTGTGAATTCTGAACCATTTGAATGAGACCAGTCTTTAACTCAAATTGATTAGCTCCAATAATAGGTCTATTATCTCTCACATCTGCACATCTAGGAAAAGCATAGTCTAACATGGATCTTCTTTGAGGATCATTTTGATTAACCACTGCATTTTGCCCGTTTTGCTCATTTCCTCCATTATTTCCACCAATAGCTCTATTTTGATTCTCCATATTTTGAATTGTCTCCTCTTGCTCAAATCTTTGTTGTTCTTCTTTTTCTGCTTCCTTTCTTCTCTTGTATTCCTTTTTGTTGGCTCGACAGAATTTTTCAATTTCAGGATTGAACAACAATTCAGTGTCACTTGTGCTTTTCGATCGTCTCATAAACAAGAAAAGTACCTGAAAAACACAAGGAACAATAGTGAAAATAAAAGAAAATAAAAATTCTAATTAGCTTAAAACAATTAAAATCCAACCTAAAAACAAACAATTCCCCGGCAACGGCGCCAAAAACTTGATACGGTGTGTCCGCAAGTGCACGGGTCACAGTAGTATAGTTTTAAAAAATGATATCGATCCCACAGGGAATTGTGTTTAAATTGGAAATAAAAGTATAAGCTAATTAGAATGACAAAAATTAAAGATGTAAAATGAAATTTGGAATTAAAATTGGTATTTGAGGAATAAAAGCTAAATCAAACAATTAACTAAAATTAATTAAACTAGATTACCAAAAATTAATTTGAAATTTCTATTTATGAAATTTGAGAGGAATTAAATCTAAATTCAATAAAAAATAAAGTGATTCTAGAGATTGGATTTAAATTGGATTTAAATTTAAATTGGATTTAAATTGAAATTGCTATTTATGAGATTTGGAGGAATTAATTCTAAATTCAATGAAAATTAAATTGATTCTAGAGATTGGATTTTCAATATTGTTTGCATGTGGTTTATCCTTAATTTAGCCAAACACATGAGAATTGCAATTTTGAGGGAAATCAATTCTTAAATTTTTGAAACCTTTTTCAAGCATTTCAAAGTTGGTTTTCATTAAATCAAACCCTGTTTTCACGGTATTTCAAACCTAACAAAAACCCATTTAAAGATCTAATTGATTTATGGAAAGTTCCCCTTAATCCTCTTAGCTTATCTCTAACACCAAGAAAATAAAGTTTATTGCAAGATTATCTATCCCTAATATTCACTTTTCAGTCCATCTATTAAGGATTAAAACTTAACTTAATGAGGGCCCATTCATCAAGCAAGGCAACAAGCTTACAAGCAATAAATCAAAATATAACAAATCCCATTTAAATGGCTAAATCAGTTCAAAACCACAATACAAATCAATATTTACAAACCCATCTCTAGAATCTCAATCAACTACTCACAAATCATTGTTTAAAGACAAACCCAAATGTATAAATGAAGAAATAATGGAAATGTAAGCTAAAGGGGTAGAAAAACCCAGAAATATGCAGCAGAATCTGCTGCAGAAAAGTGCAGAAAACGAGTTCTGCAGGCTGCTGGAAAAAATGCAGAACGTGCTCCTCCTTCTCTCTTTCTAACCTTGCCGAAAATGCCTCCCTTGCTCTCTATGGAAAGAAAATGATAAAATGAGGCTTTATATAGGCTAAGGGTCTGCCCTAGAATGGGTAAAAGGGGGAAGGTTCCAGAGAAAGTGAGGTAAAAAGCTGGAGTAACGGAAATGCCACGTCAATTATTTCCAGTAAAAATGACATAAGCCGAGTCAGTTGTGTCGTTGGTTGTGTTGCGGGTTGTGTTGCTCTCGGCGTGAATGTCTGACGATCGACACAACTTGCGACATAAGCTAATTCGGTTGTGCTGCAGGTTGTGTCGCTCTCGGCCATTTTTTTACTCAACTTCAAAATTTTTGCAATTCGACTTTAATCTCCTCCAAATGGCTACTCTGATCAAAATACATTAAATTTCTCCAAATTTACCCTACAAAACAAATAAATTCCAAAAATTAAACTAAGAAAAGTGAAAATTGCAAAATTGACTAAATACATACTAATATCTATAATAATGGCTATGAACAAGGGTAAATTATGTGCAAAAATTACTCCTAAATGATGATATTAAATGCATGCATCAATATTATTATAAGCTCTTTAAAATTTATTAGTTGATTTTTAAAATTTATAAAAATAATTAAAATATTCCTATTAATTTAAAATAGGATAAATATAGACCTTCTGTTTCTATTCCGAGAAGAAAATCATTAGTTAAATGAGAGAGGATTTGGTCAAAAGAGAGAAACACATGAAATGTCCAAAAGAAATACCCCTAATAGCTAACAACCAGCTAAAGGGGAAACGAATCAACCAAAGGGAAGCTGCAAAAAACAGAGAATGAAGCGCAGAAGGTATCTCATTCTTCTATAACTCCGAATGAATCAAATTAAATGGTTGGGCAGTAGCCTGATATTAACTTGCCAGTAACTATACAGTTAATTAAATCCTATCCTATATATTATTTACGGTTATATAATGTATTCTTAATAAAAAATAATTAAGAGTCTTGGTGAGGAATGCTTTGTGGATTGGATTTCACATTTGGGATATTCCATTGTTAACCATTTTATTTTTTATTTATTATGTAAAAAAAAAAAGATATATTTAAAATTGAGATACAACTAAAGCTCAAATACAACCTGGAGTAGTAATTCAAGCTGCAGGCCCCTAATTTGAAATTATTGTTTGAGTCCTTCTTGGTTTATTAATTTTTTGTCAAGTCCTCTCAGGCAAGTACATCCACAATATTACAAAAATTCTCCTAGTAAGTTCAGTCAATCAACAACCAAAAAATAAAACTCACCCTATAAAAAGGACACCAGATTATACTGCTATACCACAGAATTCAATTTATATAGCTAAAGATGGATCGAATTCCTTCCAAGGTGCTCCTCATTGTCACACCTTACCCCTCTGTAAGGCATAACATGATCCCATAGTATACCTAATGAATTATCGTACTTCGCCTACCGATAACCCATTAAATATACTACAAGGGATTTTAAAATCATTTTCTTACTTTTTGGATGAGCATTTTTTGTAGGAATTTAAAATATTTAATTAAGGTTTAAAAGTCATGTAAAATTTCTGTCCATTTCCATTTTTTCGCAAATTTTAGGAAAATTTCGGCAGAGTACCGACTGTATTTGAGAAAATTGAAAAATTTTACCTATTGAAAACACTTCCAATATAACACTTCAACCAAAATCAACCACCATTTCAACTCAATCAACACAAATTTTCCCCAAACTCCACATTTCAAATAAATAGTTCACAACTCAAAATTTCAATTCAATTATTTCCAAAATTAGTAATAATTAATGTCATACTCATTGCATTAAAGAAAATTTAATTTACATTTATCAGTCCAAAAGTTATATCA